>NC_142356.1:853842-1189675 GCF_059441175.1 Urocampus carinirostris
CGTTCTCAATTAAGGTTTTTTCCTGCGAGTTTTTATTAGAAATGTCTTGATAGTGAACCTAAATCGTTTAATTAGCTTTTTTATAAAGTATTTAGCAATTTATATCCAAAACAGGGATTGCTGGTGTGACTACGCGATTGTAAACTGGAGTTACTGGAGTTTTCCATAACATAACATGAGCATCACCTAGAGGCAGTGAAAAATAGTGCTTATGTGGGTACTGTGACCCCCCTTAATTATCCTGTTAAGCACTTTTATTTTGGTTGCACTCCACAGTGCAAAGACTTCTTGCGGTCAATTTATACACACTGTCCCTTTAAAAAGTTTCGAGTGCATGTCTCTTATGAAACCATATTCTAAAAATTATATTTTACACATTTTCGTCACATCTCACATTTTTCTTTTTTCCTGTAATGTTTTTGATTTTGGTACTTTAGAGCTTATCTACCTCAGGGCCAGTGAGCCCTTCATGAGGTAAAGTGTACTTGTACTTTCCAAATCACCAACCGTTTTGGCATGTTATACAGTAGTGTCACACTTAACCGGGTCGCTGTCTCTAGGATGCGTCATGGTCGTCAACGTCGCTTTTCGGATCTCCGGTTGCACTTTCGGAACCGCAATTTCCATTCGCCGCTGCGATTTCTCGAGCTCTGCTCCTAGTAACAATCATATCAGACAATTTATTATCACACACAGCTTTGTTATCCACATCTTGTTTTCCTAATTTGAACGTTACTGCCCTGTTGATCTTGCTTGGTCTCGTTGACGGTGGCAGCAGGGGTCAGCAATAAATGATTGGTGAAAAATTAATGCCATTAATTGCGAAAAATTAATGGAAT
The DNA here is from genome assembly GCF_059441175.1 of Urocampus carinirostris. Taxonomy (NCBI): domain Eukaryota; kingdom Metazoa; phylum Chordata; class Actinopteri; order Syngnathiformes; family Syngnathidae; genus Urocampus; species Urocampus carinirostris. The sequence continues at coordinate 854,682 of NC_142356.1, forward strand.
GGTTGCTTAAATTCATAAATCCATTTATTGCAAAATTTAAATAATTAGCAACTATTGCGAGTTTGCGACCCATTAATTGCGAAATTATTCGGGTTTTTTGTTAGTCGATTGCGTCAACAAACGTGCAAATTTTCTCGCCGCGCGAGCATTTCGTATGCGGTCAAGGGCACATACACGCACAATCGGGACAGTGCATGTATACGCGTAAGCTACCGTGTTTCCCCCATTATAAGGCCCAGCTTTTTATGAGAAATGAAATTCAACCTTGTCAACAAATTGCCTAGAAGCCCAACTTTTTTTGTTTTCTAACAACCGCTTCTGGGACAGCGAATTTGTTTCCCACATCGTTTCATCTAATGAAATTCTCTAACATTTTCACTCTCTCCGATGTTTCTATGTTGTACACATTTTTGTTCATAAATGAATGTGTAATAAACAGCAAAACCTCTTATTACTAGGGTGTCTTACTGCGCATGATAATGTTGGCGTGAATGTTCCATCATTCACTGTTCATCTAACCTCAGTTAGTGTTCCGTCAATTCGCATATTAATTTAGGAGGAATCGACAAATTATAATTATAAAACAACCCACTACAGTACTTTCATTTATAGATAACTCTTCTGCCATAACAAAGACATTAGAGGTATCTTCTAATAAGTTACTTTTCATTTGGTCATGATACAATTATTTGTTCATGAAATTTGAACTCTTCAACATGATTTATGTGTTAACTTAGTAATCGCATGAGTTAGATATTATGACATTCTCAGTGATAGTTTTTAAAAGCAAAGGTAGTCCAATGTTTTTTAAGGTGACTGATTTTGAGTTGACTTAAACTGTAATTTCTATGGGATAGTTCGAACTACATTGAAAATTGATGTTGTTGTTTTGTCTATTTCTTTGTCATCTGAATGCATTGAAAGTACTTAAAAACACGGAAAACCCATGAGCTCCGGGGGGGACTTCGCCCCACTTGTCCCCCCACCGGGGCACTGCCCTGGACCCAGTTGGGGGCCCGCGCCCCCCAGACCCTCACCTCATTTTCAGATAATTTCACTTTGGTCAAATCATATCCCTGTAACAGGCAGACCAGCACCGCATCTGGGCCACTTGAGCAACTACAAAACACTACAAACTGAACTGAGAGACTGAATGTGACAATTGACGGCTGTCATCTACTAGCTGGTTAAGAGACAGGAGTCCAAGGTCGAACAACCATTTGAAAAGACGTCCCAGGGGATCTCGTGTACATCAAGGTCGACGAAAGAGGAACCATCCGAGGCGTGAGGGACCGTACACCGTCGTGAGGGCAACGCTGGCCGCAGTCCAGGTCGAGGGCTCACGCTGCCACCCAGGGGTCATCATTAATTGATTTTTGGAAGAAAAATAATATTTAAGTGCGAAAAAATTAAAATTAATTTTTTTTTGCGGCAAGGCCAATTGATGGGTATTTATTGGATTTCTAGCCATTAATTGGTAATTTAATGGTATACTAGCCGTGTCAATGTGGTCGAACAAACTGGTCCTTCAATCTTTACTTTTAGTACAAAAAATATCTTCTGAGTTATTGGTGATCACATCAGCTACCGTCGAAAAAACACAATGTTGCCATGTTTTTTCAACATTTTCGACATAGTAACCCCTTTGTGTTTTCTCAACATTTTCGACATAGTAACCCCTTTGTGTTTTTTCAACATTTTCGACATAGTAACCCCTTTGTGTTTTTTCGACATTTTCGACATAGTAACCCCTTTGTGTTTTTCCTGAAATTTCGTCATAGTAACCCCTTTATTGTTTTTTTTAAATTATCGACATAGTAACTCCTTTGGGTTTTTTTCAACATTTTCGACATAGTAACCCCTTTGTGTTTTTTCGACATTTTCGACATAGTAACCCCTTTGTGTTTTTTCGACATTTTCGACATAGTAACCCCTTTGTGTTTTTTCATATTTTTGACATACTAACCCCTTTGTGTTTTTTCGACATTTTCGACATAGTAACCCCTTTGTGTTTTTTCGACGATTTCGACATAGTAACCCCTTTGTGTTTTTTCGACATTTTCGACATAGTAACCCCTTTGTCTTTTTTCGACATTTTCGACATAGTAACCCCTTTGTGTTTTTTCGACATTTTCGACATAGTAACCCCTTTGTGTTTTTTCGACATTTTCGACATAGTAACCCCTTTGTGTTTTTTCGACATTTTCGACATAGTAACCCCTTTGTCTTTTTTCGACATTTTCGACATAGTAACCCCTTTGTGTTTTTTCATATTTTGGACATACTAACCCCTTTGTGTTTTTTCAACATTTTCAACATAGTAACCCCTTTGTGTTTTTTCATATTTTTGACATACTAACCCCTTTGTGTTTTTTCAACATTTTCGACATAGTAACCCCTTTGTGTTTTTTCGACATTTTCGACATAGTAACCCCTTTGTGTTTTTTCATATTTTTGACATACTAACCCCTTTGTGTTTTTTCAACATTTTCGACATAGTAACCCCTTTGTGTTTTTTCGACATTTTCGACATAGTAACCCCTTTGTGTTTTTTCGACATTTTCGACATAGTAACCCCTTTGTGTTTTTTCGACATTTTCGACATAGTAACCCCTTGGTGTTTTTTCAACATTTTCGACATAGTAACCCCTTGGTGTTTCTTCGACATTTTCGACATAGTAACCCCTTTGTGTTTTTTCGACATTTTCGACATAGTAACCCCTTTGTGTTTTTTCGACATTTTCGACATAGTAACCCCTTTGTGTTTTTTCAACATTTTCGACATAGTAACCCCTTTGTGTTTTTTCGACATTTTCGACATAGTAACCCCTTTGTGTTTTTTCATATTTTTGACATACTAACCCCTTTGTGTTTTTTCAACATTTTCGACATAGTAACCCGTTTGTGTTTTTTCGACATTTTCGACATAGTAACCCCTTTGTGTTTTTCCTGAAATTTCGTCATAGTAACCCCTTTATTGTTTTTTTTAAATTATCGACATAGTAACCCCTTTGTGTTTTTTCAACATTTTCGACATAGTAACCCCTTTGTGTTTTTTCAACATTTTCGACATAGTAACCCCTTTGTGTTTTTCCTGAAATTTCGTCATAGTAACCCCTTTATTGTTTTTTTTAAATTAGGGACATAGTAACTCCTATGTGTTTTTTCATATTTTTGACATACTAACCCCTTTGTGTTTTTTCAACATTTTCGACATAGTAACCCCTTTGTGTTTTCTCAACATTTTCGACATAGTAACCCCTTTGTGTTTTTTCAACATTTTCGACATAGTAAACCCTTTGTGTTTTTTCGCCATTTTCGACATAGTAACCCCTTTGTGTTTTTTCGACATTTTCGACATAGTAACCCCTTGGTGTTTTTTCAACATTTTCGACATAGTAACCCCTTGGTGTTTCTTCGACATTTTCGACATAGTAACCCCTTTGTGTTTTTTCGACATTTTCGACATAGTAACCCCTTTGTGTTTTTTCGACATTTTCGACATAGTAACCCCTTTGTGTTTTTTCAACATTTTCGACATAGTAACCCCTTTGTGTTTTTTCGACATTTTCAACATAGTAACCCCTTTGTGTTTTTTCAACATTTTCGACATACTAACCCATTTGTGTTTTTTCCAAAATTTTAGATTTACTAACCTCTTGGTGTTTTTTTTGACATTTTCGACATAGTAACCCCTTTGTGTTTTTTCAACATTTTCGACATAGTAACCCCTTTGTGTTTTTCCTGAAATTTCGTCATGGTAACCCCTTTATTTTTTTTTTTTAAATTATCGACATAGTAACCCCTTGTGTTTTTCCAACATTTTTGACATAGTAACCCCTTGTTTTTTTTTCGACATTTTCGACATAGTAACCCCTTGGTGTTTTTTTTTTTTTAACATTTTGTGTTTTTTCGACAATTTTGACATAGTAACCCCTTTGTGTTTTTTCTAATGTTTTATGTTTTTTCATAATTTCCGACAATAGTTTTTTTCAACAATTTTAACATAGTAACCCCTTTGTGTTTTTTCCAAAATTTCGTCATAGTAACCCTTTTATTGTTATTTCTAAACTAACGACATACTAAACCCTTTGTGTTTTTCAACATTTTCGACATAGTAACCCCCGTTGTGGTTTTTCAAAATTTTCAACATAGTAATCATTTTGAGTTTTCTCAACATTTTCGACATAGTAACCCCTTTGAGTTTTTTCGACATTTTCGACATAGTAACCCCTTTGTGTTTTTTCCAACATTTTCGACATAGGAACCCCTTTATTGTTTTTTTCTGAAATTTGGACATAGTAACCATTTTGTGTTTTTTCGACATTTTTGACATAGTAACCCCTTGTTTTTTTTCGACATTTTCGACATAGTAACCCCTTGGTGTTTTTTTTTTTTTAACATTTTGTGTTTTTTCATAATTTTAACATACTAACCCCTTTGTGTTTTTTCGACAATTTTGACATAGTAACCCCTTTGTGTTTTTTCTAATTTTTTATGTTTTTTCATAATTTCCGACAATAGTTTTTTTCAACAATTTTAACATAGTAACCCCTTTGTGTTTTTTCGACATTTTCGACATAGTAACCCTTTTATTGTTATTTCTAAACTATCGACATACTAAACCCTTTGTGTTTTTCAACATTTTCGACATAGTAACCCCTTTGTGTTTTTTCAACATTTTCGACATAGTAACCCCTTTGTGTTTTTTCGACATTTTCAACATAGTAACCCCTTTGTGTTTTTCCTGAAATTTCGTCATAGTAACCCCTTTATTGTTTTTTTTTAAATTATCGACATAGTAACCCCTTGTGTTTTTCCAACATTTTAGATTTACTAACCTCTTGGTGTTTTTTTTGACATTTTCGACATAGTAACCCCTTTGTGTTTTTTCAACATTTTCGACATAGTAACCCCTTTGTGTTTTTCCTGAAATTTCGTCATAGTAACCCCTTTATTGTTTTTTTTTAAATTATCGACATAGTAACCCCTTGTGTTTTTCCAACATTTTTGACATAGTAACCCCTTGTTTTTTTTTCGACATTTTCGACATAGTAACCCCTTGGTGTTTTTTTTTTTTTAACATTTTGTGTTTTTTCATAATTTTAACATACTAACCCCTTTGTGTTTTTTCGACAATTTTGACATAGTAACCCCTTTGTGTTTTTTCTAATGTTTTATGTTTTTTCATAATTTCCGACAATAGTTTTTTTCAACAATTTTAACATAGTAACCCCTTTGTGTTTTTTCGACATTTTCGACATAGTAACCCCTTTGTGTTTTTTCAACATTTTCGACATAGTAACCCCTTTGTGTTTTTTCTAATGTTTTATGTTTTTTCATAATTTCCGACAAGTTTTTTTCAACAATTTTAACATAGTAACCCTTTTATTGTTATTTCTAAACTATCGACATACTAAACCCTTTGTGTTTTTCAACATTTTCGACATAGTAACCCCTTTGTGTTTTTTCAACATTTTCGACATAGTAACCCCTTTGTGTTTTTCCTGAAATTTGTCATAGTAACCCCTTTATTGTTTTTTTTAAATTATCGACATAGTAACTCCTTTGGGTTTTTTCAACATTTTCGACAAAGTAACCCCTTGGTTTTTTTTCGACATTTTCGACATAGTAACCCCTTTGTGTTTTTTCAACATTTTCGACACAGTAACCCCTTTGTGTTTTTTCAACATTTTCGACATAGTAACCCCTTTGTGTTTTTTCGACATTTTCGACAAAGTAACCCCTTTGTGTTTTTCCTGAAATTTCGTCATAGTAACCCCTTTATTGTTTTTTTTAAATTATCGACATAGTAACCCCTTGTGTTTTTCCAACATTTTTGACATAGTAACCCCTTGTTTTTTTTTCGACATTTTCGACATAGTAACCCCTTGGTGTTTCTTCGACATTTTCGACATAGTAACCTCTTTGTGTTTTTTCAACATTTTCGACATAGTAACCCCTTTGTGTTTTTTCGACATTTTCGACATAGTAACCCCTTTGTCTTTTTTTGACATTTTCGACATAGTAACCCCTTTGTGTTTTTTCAACATTTTCGACGTAGTAAACCCTTTGTGTTTTTTCGACATTTTCGACATAGTAACCCCTTGGTGTTTTTTCAACATTTTCGACATAGTAACCCCTTTGTGTTTTTCCTGAAATTTCGTCATAGTAACCCCTTTCTTGTTTTTTTTTAAATTATCGACATAGTAACCCCTTGTGTTTTTCCAACATTTTCGACATAGTAACCCCTTTGTGTTTTTTCAAAATTTTTGACATAGTAACCCCTTTGTGTTTTTTTTTTTAACATTTCGTGTTTTTTCATAATTTTAACATACTAACCCCTTTGTGTTTTTTCGACAATTTTGACATAGTAACCCCTTTGTGTTTTTTCTAATGTTTTATGTTTTTTCATAATTTCCGACAATAGTTTTTTTCAACAATTTTAACATAGTAACCCTTTTATTGTTATTTCTAAACTATCGACATACTAAACCCTTTGTGTTTTTCAACATTTTCGACATAGTAACCCCTTTGTGTTTTTTCAACATTTTCGACATAGTAACCCCTTTGTGTTTTTCCTGAAATTTGTCATAGTAACCCCTTTATTGTTTTTTTTAAATTATCGACATAGTAACTCCTTTGGGTTTTTTCAACATTTTCGACAAAGTAACCCCTTGGTTTTTTTTCGACATTTTCGACATAGTAACCCCTTGGTGTTTCTTCGACATTTTCGACATAGTAACCCCTTGGTGTTTTTTCATATTTTCGACAGACTAACCCCTTTGTGTTTTTTCAACATTTTCGACATACTAACCCATTTGTGTTTTTTCGACATTTTCGACATAGTAACCCCTTTGTGTTTTTTCATATTTTTGACATACTAACCCCTTTGTGTTTTTTCGACATTTTCGACATAGTAACCCCTTTGTGTTTTTTCTAAATTATCGACATAGTAACCCATTTTTTTTTTCCAAAATTTTTGACATAGTAACCATTTTGTGTTTTTTTTTCAAATTTTTTGACATACTAACCCCTTATGCCTTTTTAAATCAACATTTTTGACATACTAGCTCCATTTGTGATTTTTCATCAATTTTGACACAGTAACCCCTTTGTCATTTTTCCGAAAATTAGTCATAGTAACCCCTTTATTGTTTTTTCTAAATCATCGACACAGTAACCCCTTTGTTTTTGTTTCAACATTTTCGACATAGTAACCCCTTTGTGTTTTTTCATATTTTTGACATAGTAACCCCTTTGTGTTTTTTTTTTAACATTTCGTGTTTTTTCATAATTTTAACATACTAGCCCCTTTGTGTTTTTTCGACAATTTTGACATAGTAACCCCTTTGTGTTTTTTCTAATGTTTTATGTTTTTTCATAATTTCCGACAATAGTTTTTTTCAACAATTTTAACATAGTAACCCCTTTATTGTTATTTCTAAACTATCGACATACTAAACCCTTTGTGTTTTTCAACATTTTCGACATAGTAACCCCTTGGTGTTTTTTCAACATTTTCGACATACTAACCCATTTGTGTTTTTTCCAAAATTTTAGATTTACTAACCTCTTGGTGGTTTTTTTGACATTTTCGACATAGTAACCCCTTTGTGTTTTTTCAACATTTTCGACATAGTAACCCCTTTGTGTTTTTCCTGAAATTTCGTCATGGTAACCCCTTTATTGTTTTTTTTTAAATTATCGACATAGTAACCCCTTGTGTTTTTCCAACATTTTTGACATAGTAACCCCTTGTTTTTTTTCGACATTTTCGACATAGTAACCCCTTGGTGTTTTTTTTTTTTTAACATTTTGTGTTTTTTCATAATTTTAACATACTAACCCCTTTGTGTTTTTTCGACAATTTTGACATAGTAACCCCTTTGTGTTTTTTCTAATGTTTTATGTTTTTTCATAATTTCCGACAATAGTTTTTTTCAACAATTTTAACATAGTAACCCCTTTGTGTTTTTTCCAAAATTTCGTCATAGTAACCCTTTTATTGTTATTTCTAAACTATCGACATACTAAACCCTTTGTGTTTTTCAACATTTTCGACATAGTAACCCCCGTTGTGGTTTTTCAAAATTTTCAACATAGTAATCATTTTGAGTTTTTTCAACATTTTCGACATAGTAACCCCTTTGTGTTTTTTCGACATTTTCGACATAGTAACCCCTTTGAGTTTTTTCGACATTTTCGACATAGTAACCCCTTTGTGTTTTTTCCAACATTTTCGACATAGGAACCCCTTTATTGTTTTTTTCTGAAATTTGGACATAGTAACCATTTTGTGTTTTTTCGACATTTTTGACATAGTAACCCCTTGTTTTTTTTTCGACATTTTCGACATAGTAACCCCTTGGTGTTTTTTTTTTTTAACATTTTGTGTTTTTTCATAATTTTAACATACTAACCCCTTTGTGTTTTTTCGACAATTTTGACATAGTAACCCCTTTGTGTTTTTTCTAATGTTTTATGTTTTTTCATAATTTCCGACAATAGTTTTTTTCAACAATTTTAACATAGTAACCCCTTTGTGTTTTTTCGACATTTTCGACATAGTAACCCCTTTGTGTTTTTTCAACATTTTCGACATAGTAACCCCTTTGTGTTTTTTCGACATTTTCGACATAGTAACCCCTTGGTGTTTTTTCAACATTTTCGACATACTAACCCATTTGTGTTTTTTCCAAAATTTTAGATTTACTAACCTCTTGGTGGTTTTTTTGACATTTTCGACATAGTAACCCCTTTGTGTTTTTTCAACATTTTCGACATAGTAACCCCTTTGTGTTTTTCCTGAAATTTCGTCATGGTAACCCCTTTATTGTTTTTTTTTAAATTATCGACATAGTAACCCCTTGTGTTTTTCCAACATTTTTGACATAGTAACCCCTTGTTTTTTTTTCGACATTTTCGACATAGTAACCCCTTGGTGTTTTTTTTTTTTTAACATTTTGTGTTTTTTCATAATTTTAACATACTAACCCCTTTGTGTTTTTTCGACAATTTTGACATAGTAACCCCTTTGTGTTTTTTCTAATGTTTTATGTTTTTTCATAATTTCCGACAATAGTTTTTTTCAACAATTTTAACATAGTAACCCCTTTGTGTTTTTTCCAAAATTTCGTCATAGTAACCCTTTTATTGTTATTTCTAAACTATCGACATACTAAACCCTTTGTGTTTTTCAACATTTTCGACATAGTAACCCCCGTTGTGTTTTTTCGACATTTTCGACATAGTAACCCCTTTGAGTTTTTTCGACATTTTCGACATAGTAACCCCTTTGTGTTTTTTCCAACATTTTCGACATAGGAACCCCTTTATTGTTTTTTTCTGAAATTTGGACATAGTAACCATTTTGTGTTTTTTCGACATTTTTGACATAGTAACCCCTTGTTTTTTTTTCGACATTTTCGACATAGTAACCCCTTGGTGTTTTTTTTTTTTTAACATTTTGTGTTTTTTCATAATTTTAACATACTAACCCCTTTGTGTTTTTTCGACAATTTTGACATAGTAACCCCTTTGTGTTTTTTCTAATGTTTTATGTTTTTTCATAATTTCCGACAATAGTTTTTTTCAACAATTTTAACATAGTAACCCCTTTGTGTTTTTTCCAAAATTTCGTCATAGTAACCCTTTTATTGTTATTTCTAAACTATCGACATACTAAACCCTTTGTGTTTTTCAACATTTTCGACATAGTAATCATTTTGAGTTTTTTCAACATTTTCGACATAGTAACCCCTTTGTGTTTTTTCGACATTTTCGACATAGTAACCCCTTTGAGTTTTTTCGACATTTTCGACATAGTAACCCCTTTGTGTTTTTTCCAACATTTTCGACATAGGAACCCCTTTATTGTTTTTTTCTGAAATTTGGACATAGTAACCATTTTGTGTTTTTTCGACATTTTTGACATAGTAACCCCTTGTTTTTTTTTCGACATTTTCGACATAGTAACCCCTTGGTGTTTTTTTTTTTTTAACATTTTGTGTTTTTTCATAATTTTAACATACTAACCCCTTTGTGTTTTTTCGACAATTTTGACATAGTAACCCCTTTGTGTTTTTTCTAATGTTTTATGTTTTTTCATAATTTCCGACAATAGTTTTTTTCAACAATTTTAACATAGTAACCCCTTTGTGTTTTTTCCAAAATTTCGTCATAGTAACCCTTTTATTGTTATTTCTAAACTATCGACATACTAAACCCTTTGTGTTTTTCAACATTTTCGACATAGTAATCATTTTGAGTTTTTTCAACATTTTCGACATAGTAACCCCTTTGTGTTTTTTCGACATTTTCGACATAGTAACCCCTTTGAGTTTTTTCGACATTTTCGACATAGTAACCCCTTTGTGTTTTTTCCAACATTTTCGACATAGGAACCCCTTTATTGTTTTTTTCTGAAATTTGGACATAGTAACCATTTTGTGTTTTTTCGACATTTTTGACATAGTAACCCCTTGTTTTTTTTCGACATTTTCGACATAGTAACCCCTTGGTGTTTTTTTTTTTTTAACATTTTGTGTTTTTTCATAATTTTAACATACTAACCCCTTTGTGTTTTTTCGACAATTTTGACATAGTAACCCCTTTGTGTTTTTTCTAATGTTTTATGTTTTTTCATAATTTCCGACAATAGTTTTTTTCAACAATTTTAACATAGTAACCCCTTTGTGTTTTTTCCAAAATTTCGTCATAGTAACCCTTTTATTGTTATTTCTAAACTATCGACATACTAAACCCTTTGTGTTTTTCAACATTTTCGACATAGTAACCCCCGTTGTGGTTTTTCAAAATTTTCAACATAGTAATCATTTTGAGTTTTTTCAACATTTTCGACATAGTAACCCCTTTGTGTTTTTTCATATTTTTGACATACTAACCCCTTTGTGTTTTTTCAACATTTTCGACATAGTAACCCCTTTGTGTTTTTTCAACATTTTCGACATAGTAACCCCTTTGTGTTTTTTCTAATGTTTTATGTTTTTTCATAATTTCCGACAATAGTTTTTTTCAACAATTTTAACATAGTAACCCCTTTATTGTTATTTCTAAACTATCGACATACTAAACCCTTTGTGTTTTTCAACATTTTCGACATAGTAACCCCCGTTGTGGTTTTTCAAAATTTTCAACATAGTAATCATTTTGAGTTTTTTCAACATTTTCGACATAGTAACCCCTTTGTGTTTTTTCATATTTTTGACATACTAACCCCTTTGTGTTTTTTCAACATTTTCGACATAGTAACCCCTTTGTGTTTTTTCAACATTTTCGACATAGTAACCCCTTTGTGTTTTTTCGACATTTTCGACAAAGTAACCCCTTTGTGTTTTTCCTGAAATTTCGTCATAGTAACCCCTTTATTGTTTTTTTTAAATTATCGACATAGTAACTCCTTTGGGTTTTTTTCAACATTTTCGACATAGTAACCCCTTTGTGTTTTTTCGACATTTTCGACATAGTAACCCCTTTGTGTTTTTTCGACATTTTCGACATAGTAACCCCTTTGTGTTTTTTCATATTTTTGACATACTAACCCCTTTGTGTTTTTTCGACATTTTCGACATAGTAACCCCTTTGTGTTTTTTCGACGATTTCGACATAGTAACCCCTTTGTGTTTTTTCGACATTTTCGACATAGTAACCCCTTTGTCTTTTTTCGACATTTTCGACATAGTAACCCCTTTGTGTTTTTTCGACATTTTCGACATAGTAACCCCTTTGTGTTTTTTCGACATTTTCGACATAGTAACCCCTTTGTGTTTTTTCGACATTTTCGACATAGTAACCCCTTTGTCTTTTTTCGACATTTTCGACATAGTAACCCCTTTGTGTTTTTTCATATTTTGGACATACTAACCCCTTTGTGTTTTTTCAACATTTTCAACATAGTAACCCCTTTGTGTTTTTTCATATTTTTGACATACTAACCCCTTTGTGTTTTTTCAACATTTTCGACATAGTAACCCCTTTGTGTTTTTTCGACATTTTCGACATAGTAACCCCTTTGTGTTTTTTCATATTTTTGACATACTAACCCCTTTGTGTTTTTTCAACATTTTCGACATAGTAACCCCTTTGTGTTTTTTCGACATTTTCGACATAGTAACCCCTTTGTGTTTTTTCGACATTTTCGACATAGTAACCCCTTTGTGTTTTTTCGACATTTTCGACATAGTAACCCCTTGGTGTTTTTTCAACATTTTCGACATAGTAACCCCTTGGTGTTTCTTCGACATTTTCGACATAGTAACCCCTTTGTGTTTTTTCGACATTTTCGACATAGTAACCCCTTTGTGTTTTTTCGACATTTTCGACATAGTAACCCCTTTGTGTTTTTTCAACATTTTCGACATAGTAACCCCTTTGTGTTTTTTCGACATTTTCGACATAGTAACCCCTTTGTGTTTTTTCATATTTTTGACATACTAACCCCTTTGTGTTTTTTCAACATTTTCGACATAGTAACCCGTTTGTGTTTTTTCGACATTTTCGACATAGTAACCCCTTTGTGTTTTTCCTGAAATTTCGTCATAGTAACCCCTTTATTGTTTTTTTTAAATTATCGACATAGTAACCCCTTTGTGTTTTTTCAACATTTTCGACATAGTAACCCCTTTGTGTTTTTTCAACATTTTCGACATAGTAACCCCTTTGTGTTTTTCCTGAAATTTCGTCATAGTAACCCCTTTATTGTTTTTTTTAAATTAGGGACATAGTAACTCCTATGTGTTTTTTCATATTTTTGACATACTAACCCCTTTGTGTTTTTTCAACATTTTCGACATAGTAACCCCTTTGTGTTTTCTCAACATTTTCGACATAGTAACCCCTTTGTGTTTTTTCAACATTTTCGACATAGTAAACCCTTTGTGTTTTTTCGCCATTTTCGACATAGTAACCCCTTTGTGTTTTTTCGACATTTTCGACATAGTAACCCCTTGGTGTTTTTTCAACATTTTCGACATAGTAACCCCTTGGTGTTTCTTCGACATTTTCGACATAGTAACCCCTTTGTGTTTTTTCGACATTTTCGACATAGTAACCCCTTTGTGTTTTTTCGACATTTTCGACATAGTAACCCCTTTGTGTTTTTTCAACATTTTCGACATAGTAACCCCTTTGTGTTTTTTCGACATTTTCAACATAGTAACCCCTTTGTGTTTTTTCAACATTTTCGACATACTAACCCATTTGTGTTTTTTCCAAAATTTTAGATTTACTAACCTCTTGGTGTTTTTTTTGACATTTTCGACATAGTAACCCCTTTGTGTTTTTTCAACATTTTCGACATAGTAACCCCTTTGTGTTTTTCCTGAAATTTCGTCATGGTAACCCCTTTATTTTTTTTTTTTAAATTATCGACATAGTAACCCCTTGTGTTTTTCCAACATTTTTGACATAGTAACCCCTTGTTTTTTTTTCGACATTTTCGACATAGTAACCCCTTGGTGTTTTTTTTTTTTTAACATTTTGTGTTTTTTCGACAATTTTGACATAGTAACCCCTTTGTGTTTTTTCTAATGTTTTATGTTTTTTCATAATTTCCGACAATAGTTTTTTTCAACAATTTTAACATAGTAACCCCTTTGTGTTTTTTCCAAAATTTCGTCATAGTAACCCTTTTATTGTTATTTCTAAACTAACGACATACTAAACCCTTTGTGTTTTTCAACATTTTCGACATAGTAACCCCCGTTGTGGTTTTTCAAAATTTTCAACATAGTAATCATTTTGAGTTTTCTCAACATTTTCGACATAGTAACCCCTTTGAGTTTTTTCGACATTTTCGACATAGTAACCCCTTTGTGTTTTTTCCAACATTTTCGACATAGGAACCCCTTTATTGTTTTTTTCTGAAATTTGGACATAGTAACCATTTTGTGTTTTTTCGACATTTTTGACATAGTAACCCCTTGTTTTTTTTCGACATTTTCGACATAGTAACCCCTTGGTGTTTTTTTTTTTTTAACATTTTGTGTTTTTTCATAATTTTAACATACTAACCCCTTTGTGTTTTTTCGACAATTTTGACATAGTAACCCCTTTGTGTTTTTTCTAATTTTTTATGTTTTTTCATAATTTCCGACAATAGTTTTTTTCAACAATTTTAACATAGTAACCCCTTTGTGTTTTTTCGACATTTTCGACATAGTAACCCTTTTATTGTTATTTCTAAACTATCGACATACTAAACCCTTTGTGTTTTTCAACATTTTCGACATAGTAACCCCTTTGTGTTTTTTCAACATTTTCGACATAGTAACCCCTTTGTGTTTTTTCGACATTTTCAACATAGTAACCCCTTTGTGTTTTTCCTGAAATTTCGTCATAGTAACCCCTTTATTGTTTTTTTTTAAATTATCGACATAGTAACCCCTTGTGTTTTTCCAACATTTTAGATTTACTAACCTCTTGGTGTTTTTTTTGACATTTTCGACATAGTAACCCCTTTGTGTTTTTTCAACATTTTCGACATAGTAACCCCTTTGTGTTTTTCCTGAAATTTCGTCATAGTAACCCCTTTATTGTTTTTTTTTAAATTATCGACATAGTAACCCCTTGTGTTTTTCCAACATTTTTGACATAGTAACCCCTTGTTTTTTTTTCGACATTTTCGACATAGTAACCCCTTGGTGTTTTTTTTTTTTTAACATTTTGTGTTTTTTCATAATTTTAACATACTAACCCCTTTGTGTTTTTTCGACAATTTTGACATAGTAACCCCTTTGTGTTTTTTCTAATGTTTTATGTTTTTTCATAATTTCCGACAATAGTTTTTTTCAACAATTTTAACATAGTAACCCCTTTGTGTTTTTTCGACATTTTCGACATAGTAACCCCTTTGTGTTTTTTCAACATTTTCGACATAGTAACCCCTTTGTGTTTTTTCTAATGTTTTATGTTTTTTCATAATTTCCGACAAGTTTTTTTCAACAATTTTAACATAGTAACCCTTTTATTGTTATTTCTAAACTATCGACATACTAAACCCTTTGTGTTTTTCAACATTTTCGACATAGTAACCCCTTTGTGTTTTTTCAACATTTTCGACATAGTAACCCCTTTGTGTTTTTCCTGAAATTTGTCATAGTAACCCCTTTATTGTTTTTTTTAAATTATCGACATAGTAACTCCTTTGGGTTTTTTCAACATTTTCGACAAAGTAACCCCTTGGTTTTTTTTCGACATTTTCGACATAGTAACCCCTTTGTGTTTTTTCAACATTTTCGACACAGTAACCCCTTTGTGTTTTTTCAACATTTTCGACATAGTAACCCCTTTGTGTTTTTTCGACATTTTCGACAAAGTAACCCCTTTGTGTTTTTCCTGAAATTTCGTCATAGTAACCCCTTTATTGTTTTTTTTAAATTATCGACATAGTAACCCCTTGTGTTTTTCCAACATTTTTGACATAGTAACCCCTTGTTTTTTTTTCGACATTTTCGACATAGTAACCCCTTGGTGTTTCTTCGACATTTTCGACATAGTAACCTCTTTGTGTTTTTTCAACATTTTCGACATAGTAACCCCTTTGTGTTTTTTCGACATTTTCGACATAGTAACCCCTTTGTCTTTTTTTGACATTTTCGACATAGTAACCCCTTTGTGTTTTTTCAACATTTTCGACGTAGTAAACCCTTTGTGTTTTTTCGACATTTTCGACATAGTAACCCCTTGGTGTTTTTTCAACATTTTCGACATAGTAACCCCTTTGTGTTTTTCCTGAAATTTCGTCATAGTAACCCCTTTCTTGTTTTTTTTTAAATTATCGACATAGTAACCCCTTGTGTTTTTCCAACATTTTCGACATAGTAACCCCTTTGTGTTTTTTCAAAATTTTTGACATAGTAACCCCTTTGTGTTTTTTTTTTTAACATTTCGTGTTTTTTCATAATTTTAACATACTAACCCCTTTGTGTTTTTTCGACAATTTTGACATAGTAACCCCTTTGTGTTTTTTCTAATGTTTTATGTTTTTTCATAATTTCCGACAATAGTTTTTTTCAACAATTTTAACATAGTAACCCTTTTATTGTTATTTCTAAACTATCGACATACTAAACCCTTTGTGTTTTTCAACATTTTCGACATAGTAACCCCTTTGTGTTTTTTCAACATTTTCGACATAGTAACCCCTTTGTGTTTTTCCTGAAATTTGTCATAGTAACCCCTTTATTGTTTTTTTTAAATTATCGACATAGTAACTCCTTTGGGTTTTTTCAACATTTTCGACAAAGTAACCCCTTGGTTTTTTTTCGACATTTTCGACATAGTAACCCCTTGGTGTTTCTTCGACATTTTCGACATAGTAACCCCTTGGTGTTTTTTCATATTTTCGACAGACTAACCCCTTTGTGTTTTTTCAACATTTTCGACATACTAACCCATTTGTGTTTTTTCGACATTTTCGACATAGTAACCCCTTTGTGTTTTTTCATATTTTTGACATACTAACCCCTTTGTGTTTTTTCGACATTTTCGACATAGTAACCCCTTTGTGTTTTTTCTAAATTATCGACATAGTAACCCATTTTTTTTTTCCAAAATTTTTGACATAGTAACCATTTTGTGTTTTTTTTTCAAATTTTTTGACATACTAACCCCTTATGCCTTTTTAAATCAACATTTTTGACATACTAGCTCCATTTGTGATTTTTCATCAATTTTGACACAGTAACCCCTTTGTCATTTTTCCGAAAATTAGTCATAGTAACCCCTTTATTGTTTTTTCTAAATCATCGACACAGTAACCCCTTTGTTTTTGTTTCAACATTTTCGACATAGTAACCCCTTTGTGTTTTTTCATATTTTTGACATAGTAACCCCTTTGTGTTTTTTTTTTAACATTTCGTGTTTTTTCATAATTTTAACATACTAGCCCCTTTGTGTTTTTTCGACAATTTTGACATAGTAACCCCTTTGTGTTTTTTCTAATGTTTTATGTTTTTTCATAATTTCCGACAATAGTTTTTTTCAACAATTTTAACATAGTAACCCCTTTATTGTTATTTCTAAACTATCGACATACTAAACCCTTTGTGTTTTTCAACATTTTCGACATAGTAACCCCTTGGTGTTTTTTCAACATTTTCGACATACTAACCCATTTGTGTTTTTTCCAAAATTTTAGATTTACTAACCTCTTGGTGGTTTTTTTGACATTTTCGACATAGTAACCCCTTTGTGTTTTTTCAACATTTTCGACATAGTAACCCCTTTGTGTTTTTCCTGAAATTTCGTCATGGTAACCCCTTTATTGTTTTTTTTTAAATTATCGACATAGTAACCCCTTGTGTTTTTCCAACATTTTTGACATAGTAACCCCTTGTTTTTTTTTCGACATTTTCGACATAGTAACCCCTTGGTGTTTTTTTTTTTTTAACATTTTGTGTTTTTTCATAATTTTAACATACTAACCCCTTTGTGTTTTTTCGACAATTTTGACATAGTAACCCCTTTGTGTTTTTTCTAATGTTTTATGTTTTTTCATAATTTCCGACAATAGTTTTTTTCAACAATTTTAACATAGTAACCCCTTTGTGTTTTTTCCAAAATTTCGTCATAGTAACCCTTTTATTGTTATTTCTAAACTATCGACATACTAAACCCTTTGTGTTTTTCAACATTTTCGACATAGTAACCCCCGTTGTGGTTTTTCAAAATTTTCAACATAGTAATCATTTTGAGTTTTTTCAACATTTTCGACATAGTAACCCCTTTGTGTTTTTTCGACATTTTCGACATAGTAACCCCTTTGAGTTTTTTCGACATTTTCGACATAGTAACCCCTTTGTGTTTTTTCCAACATTTTCGACATAGGAACCCCTTTATTGTTTTTTTCTGAAATTTGGACATAGTAACCATTTTGTGTTTTTTCGACATTTTTGACATAGTAACCCCTTGTTTTTTTTTCGACATTTTCGACATAGTAACCCCTTGGTGTTTTTTTTTTTTTAACATTTTGTGTTTTTTCATAATTTTAACATACTAACCCCTTTGTGTTTTTTCGACAATTTTGACATAGTAACCCCTTTGTGTTTTTTCTAATGTTTTATGTTTTTTCATAATTTCCGACAATAGTTTTTTTCAACAATTTTAACATAGTAACCCCTTTGTGTTTTTTCGACATTTTCGACATAGTAACCCCTTTGTGTTTTTTCAACATTTTCGACATAGTAACCCCTTTGTGTTTTTTCGACATTTTCGACATAGTAACCCCTTGGTGTTTTTTCAACATTTTCGACATACTAACCCATTTGTGTTTTTTCCAAAATTTTAGATTTACTAACCTCTTGGTGGTTTTTTTGACATTTTCGACATAGTAACCCCTTTGTGTTTTTTCAACATTTTCGACATAGTAACCCCTTTGTGTTTTTCCTGAAATTTCGTCATGGTAACCCCTTTATTGTTTTTTTTTAAATTATCGACATAGTAACCCCTTGTGTTTTTCCAACATTTTTGACATAGTAACCCCTTGTTTTTTTTTCGACATTTTCGACATAGTAACCCCTTGGTGTTTTTTTTTTTTTAACATTTTGTGTTTTTTCATAATTTTAACATACTAACCCCTTTGTGTTTTTTCGACAATTTTGACATAGTAACCCCTTTGTGTTTTTTCTAATGTTTTATGTTTTTTCATAATTTCCGACAATAGTTTTTTTCAACAATTTTAACATAGTAACCCCTTTGTGTTTTTTCCAAAATTTCGTCATAGTAACCCTTTTATTGTTATTTCTAAACTATCGACATACTAAACCCTTTGTGTTTTTCAACATTTTCGACATAGTAACCCCCGTTGTGTTTTTTCGACATTTTCGACATAGTAACCCCTTTGAGTTTTTTCGACATTTTCGACATAGTAACCCCTTTGTGTTTTTTCCAACATTTTCGACATAGGAACCCCTTTATTGTTTTTTTCTGAAATTTGGACATAGTAACCATTTTGTGTTTTTTCGACATTTTTGACATAGTAACCCCTTGTTTTTTTTTCGACATTTTCGACATAGTAACCCCTTGGTGTTTTTTTTTTTTTAACATTTTGTGTTTTTTCATAATTTTAACATACTAACCCCTTTGTGTTTTTTCGACAATTTTGACATAGTAACCCCTTTGTGTTTTTTCTAATGTTTTATGTTTTTTCATAATTTCCGACAATAGTTTTTTTCAACAATTTTAACATAGTAACCCCTTTGTGTTTTTTCCAAAATTTCGTCATAGTAACCCTTTTATTGTTATTTCTAAACTATCGACATACTAAACCCTTTGTGTTTTTCAACATTTTCGACATAGTAATCATTTTGAGTTTTTTCAACATTTTCGACATAGTAACCCCTTTGTGTTTTTTCGACATTTTCGACATAGTAACCCCTTTGAGTTTTTTCGACATTTTCGACATAGTAACCCCTTTGTGTTTTTTCCAACATTTTCGACATAGGAACCCCTTTATTGTTTTTTTCTGAAATTTGGACATAGTAACCATTTTGTGTTTTTTCGACATTTTTGACATAGTAACCCCTTGTTTTTTTTTCGACATTTTCGACATAGTAACCCCTTGGTGTTTTTTTTTTTTTAACATTTTGTGTTTTTTCATAATTTTAACATACTAACCCCTTTGTGTTTTTTCGACAATTTTGACATAGTAACCCCTTTGTGTTTTTTCTAATGTTTTATGTTTTTTCATAATTTCCGACAATAGTTTTTTTCAACAATTTTAACATAGTAACCCCTTTGTGTTTTTTCCAAAATTTCGTCATAGTAACCCTTTTATTGTTATTTCTAAACTATCGACATACTAAACCCTTTGTGTTTTTCAACATTTTCGACATAGTAATCATTTTGAGTTTTTTCAACATTTTCGACATAGTAACCCCTTTGTGTTTTTTCGACATTTTCGACATAGTAACCCCTTTGAGTTTTTTCGACATTTTCGACATAGTAACCCCTTTGTGTTTTTTCCAACATTTTCGACATAGGAACCCCTTTATTGTTTTTTTCTGAAATTTGGACATAGTAACCATTTTGTGTTTTTTCGACATTTTTGACATAGTAACCCCTTGTTTTTTTTCGACATTTTCGACATAGTAACCCCTTGGTGTTTTTTTTTTTTTAACATTTTGTGTTTTTTCATAATTTTAACATACTAACCCCTTTGTGTTTTTTCGACAATTTTGACATAGTAACCCCTTTGTGTTTTTTCTAATGTTTTATGTTTTTTCATAATTTCCGACAATAGTTTTTTTCAACAATTTTAACATAGTAACCCCTTTGTGTTTTTTCCAAAATTTCGTCATAGTAACCCTTTTATTGTTATTTCTAAACTATCGACATACTAAACCCTTTGTGTTTTTCAACATTTTCGACATAGTAACCCCCGTTGTGGTTTTTCAAAATTTTCAACATAGTAATCATTTTGAGTTTTTTCAACATTTTCGACATAGTAACCCCTTTGTGTTTTTTCATATTTTTGACATACTAACCCCTTTGTGTTTTTTCAACATTTTCGACATAGTAACCCCTTTGTGTTTTTTCAACATTTTCGACATAGTAACCCCTTTGTGTTTTTTCTAATGTTTTATGTTTTTTCATAATTTCCGACAATAGTTTTTTTCAACAATTTTAACATAGTAACCCCTTTATTGTTATTTCTAAACTATCGACATACTAAACCCTTTGTGTTTTTCAACATTTTCGACATAGTAACCCCCGTTGTGGTTTTTCAAAATTTTCAACATAGTAATCAT
Source organism: Urocampus carinirostris (assembly GCF_059441175.1). Taxonomy (NCBI): domain Eukaryota; kingdom Metazoa; phylum Chordata; class Actinopteri; order Syngnathiformes; family Syngnathidae; genus Urocampus; species Urocampus carinirostris. The sequence continues at coordinate 875,453 of NC_142356.1, forward strand.
TTTGAGTTTTTTCAACATTTTCGACATAGTAACCCCTTTGTGTTTTTTCATATTTTTGACATACTAACCCCTTTGTGTTTTTTCAACATTTTCGACATAGTAACCCCTTTGTGTTTTTTCAACATTTTCGACATAGTAACCCCTTTGTGTTTTTTCGACATTTTCGACAAAGTAACCCCTTTGTGTTTTTCCTGAAATTTCGTCATAGTAACCCCTTTATTGTTTTTTTTAAATTATCGACATAGTAACCCCTTGTGTTTTTCCAACATTTTTGACATAGTAACCCCTTGTTTTTTTTTCGACATTTTCGACATAGTAACCCCTTGGTGTTTCTTCGACATTTTCGACATAGTAACCCCTTTGTGTTTTTTCAACATTTTCGACATAGTAACCCCTTTGTGTTTTTTTTTTAACATTTCGTGTTTTTTCATAATTTTAACATACTAGCCCCTTTGTGTTTTTTCGACAATTTTGACATAGTAACCCCTTTGTGTTTTTTCTAATGTTTTATGTTTTTTCATAATTTCCGACAATAGTTTTTTTCAACAATTTTAACATAGTAACCCCTTTATTGTTATTTCTAAACTATCGACATACTAAACCCTTTGTGTTTTTCAACATTTTCGACATAGTAACCCCCGTTGTGGTTTTTCAAAATTTTCAACATAGTAATCATTTTGAGTTTTTTCAACATTTTCGACATAGTAACCCCTTTGTGTTTTTTCATATTTTTGACATAGTAACCCCTTTGTGTTTTTTCAACATTTTCGACATAGTAACCCCTTTGTGTTTTTTCAACATTTTCGACATAGTAACCCCTTTGTGTTTTTTCGACATTTTCGACAAAGTAACCCCTTTGTGTTTTTCCTGAAATTTCGTCATAGTAACCCCTTTATTGTTTTTTTTAAATTATCGACATAGTAACTCCTTTGGGTTTTTTTCAACATTTTCGACATAGTAACCCCTTTGTGTTTTTTCGACATTTTCGACATAGTAACCCCTTTGTGTTTTTTCGACATTTTCGACATAGTAACCCCTTTGTGTTTTTTCATATTTTTGACATACTAACCCCTTTGTGTTTTTTCGACATTTTCGACATAGTAACCCCTTTGTGTTTTTTCGACGATTTCGACATAGTAACCCCTTTGTGTTTTTTCGACATTTTCGACATAGTAACCCCTTTGTCTTTTTTCGACATTTTCGACATAGTAACCCCTTTGTGTTTTTTCGACATTTTCGACATAGTAACCCCTTTGTGTTTTTTCGACATTTTCGACATAGTAACCCCTTTGTGTTTTTTCGACATTTTCGACATAGTAACCCCTTTGTCTTTTTTCGACATTTTCGACATAGTAACCCCTTTGTGTTTTTTCATATTTTGGACATACTAACCCCTTTGTGTTTTTTCAACATTTTCAACATAGTAACCCCTTTGTGTTTTTTCATATTTTTGACATACTAACCCCTTTGTGTTTTTTCAACATTTTCGACATAGTAACCCCTTTGTGTTTTTTCGACATTTTCGACATAGTAACCCCTTTGTGTTTTTTCATATTTTTGACATACTAACCCCTTTGTGTTTTTTCAACATTTTCGACATAGTAACCCCTTTGTGTTTTTTCGACATTTTCGACATAGTAACCCCTTTGTGTTTTTTCGACATTTTCGACATAGTAACCCCTTTGTGTTTTTTCGACATTTTCGACATAGTAACCCCTTGGTGTTTTTTCAACATTTTCGACATAGTAACCCCTTGGTGTTTCTTCGACATTTTCGACATAGTAACCCCTTTGTGTTTTTTCGACATTTTCGACATAGTAACCCCTTTGTGTTTTTTCGACATTTTCGACATAGTAACCCCTTTGTGTTTTTTCAACATTTTCGACATAGTAACCCCTTTGTGTTTTTTCGACATTTTCGACATAGTAACCCCTTTGTGTTTTTTCATATTTTTGACATACTAACCCCTTTGTGTTTTTTCAACATTTTCGACATAGTAACCCGTTTGTGTTTTTTCGACATTTTCGACATAGTAACCCCTTTGTGTTTTTCCTGAAATTTCGTCATAGTAACCCCTTTATTGTTTTTTTTAAATTATCGACATAGTAACCCCTTTGTGTTTTTTCAACATTTTCGACATAGTAACCCCTTTGTGTTTTTTCAACATTTTCGACATAGTAACCCCTTTGTGTTTTTCCTGAAATTTCGTCATAGTAACCCCTTTATTGTTTTTTTTAAATTAGGGACATAGTAACTCCTTTGTGTTTTTTCATATTTTTGACATACTAACCCCTTTGTGTTTTTTCAACATTTTCGACATAGTAACCCCTTTGTGTTTTCTCAACATTTTCGACATAGTAACCCCTTTGTGTTTTTTCAACATTTTCGACATAGTAAACCCTTTGTGTTTTTTCGCCATTTTCGACATAGTAACCCCTTTGTGTTTTTTCGACATTTTCGACATAGTAACCCCTTGGTGTTTTTTCAACATTTTCGACATAGTAACCCCTTGGTGTTTCTTCGACATTTTCGACATAGTAACCCCTTTGTGTTTTTTCGACATTTTCGACATAGTAACCCCTTTGTGTTTTTTCGACATTTTCGACATAGTAACCCCTTTGTGTTTTTTCAACATTTTCGACATAGTAACCCCTTTGTGTTTTTTCGACATTTTCAACATAGTAACCCCTTTGTGTTTTTTCAACATTTTCGACATACTAACCCATTTGTGTTTTTTCCAAAATTTTAGATTTACTAACCTCTTGGTGTTTTTTTTGACATTTTCGACATAGTAACCCCTTTGTGTTTTTTCAACATTTTCGACATAGTAACCCCTTTGTGTTTTTCCTGAAATTTCGTCATGGTAACCCCTTTATTGTTTTTTTTTAAATTATCGACATAGTAACCCCTTGTGTTTTTCCAACATTTTTGACATAGTAACCCCTTGTTTTTTTTTCGACATTTTCGACATAGTAACCCCTTGGTGTTTTTTTTTTTTTAACATTTTGTGTTTTTTCGACAATTTTGACATAGTAACCCCTTTGTGTTTTTTCTAATGTTTTATGTTTTTTCATAATTTCCGACAATAGTTTTTTTCAACAATTTTAACATAGTAACCCCTTTGTGTTTTTTCCAAAATTTCGTCATAGTAACCCTTTTATTGTTATTTCTAAACTAACGACATACTAAACCCTTTGTGTTTTTCAACATTTTCGACATAGTAACCCCCGTTGTGGTTTTTCAAAATTTTCAACATAGTAATCATTTTGAGTTTTCTCAACATTTTCGACATAGTAACCCCTTTGAGTTTTTTCGACATTTTCGACATAGTAACCCCTTTGTGTTTTTTCCAACATTTTCGACATAGGAACCCCTTTATTGTTTTTTTCTGAAATTTGGACATAGTAACCATTTTGTGTTTTTTCGACATTTTTGACATAGTAACCCCTTGTTTTTTTTCGACATTTTCGACATAGTAACCCCTTGGTGTTTTTTTTTTTTTAACATTTTGTGTTTTTTCATAATTTTAACATACTAACCCCTTTGTGTTTTTTCGACAATTTTGACATAGTAACCCCTTTGTGTTTTTTCTAATTTTTTATGTTTTTTCATAATTTCCGACAATAGTTTTTTTCAACAATTTTAACATAGTAACCCCTTTGTGTTTTTTCGACATTTTCGACATAGTAACCCTTTTATTGTTATTTCTAAACTATCGACATACTAAACCCTTTGTGTTTTTCAACATTTTCGACATAGTAACCCCTTTGTGTTTTTTCAACATTTTCGACATAGTAACCCCTTTGTGTTTTTTCGACATTTTCAACATAGTAACCCCTTTGTGTTTTTCCTGAAATTTCGTCATAGTAACCCCTTTATTGTTTTTTTTTAAATTATCGACATAGTAACCCCTTGTGTTTTTCCAACATTTTAGATTTACTAACCTCTTGGTGTTTTTTTTGACATTTTCGACATAGTAACCCCTTTGTGTTTTTTCAACATTTTCGACATAGTAACCCCTTTGTGTTTTTCCTGAAATTTCGTCATAGTAACCCCTTTATTGTTTTTTTTTAAATTATCGACATAGTAACCCCTTGTGTTTTTCCAACATTTTTGACATAGTAACCCCTTGTTTTTTTTTCGACATTTTCGACATAGTAACCCCTTGGTGTTTTTTTTTTTTTAACATTTTGTGTTTTTTCATAATTTTAACATACTAACCCCTTTGTGTTTTTTCGACAATTTTGACATAGTAACCCCTTTGTGTTTTTTCTAATGTTTTATGTTTTTTCATAATTTCCGACAATAGTTTTTTTCAACAATTTTAACATAGTAACCCCTTTGTGTTTTTTCGACATTTTCGACATAGTAACCCCTTTGTGTTTTTTCAACATTTTCGACATAGTAACCCCTTTGTGTTTTTTCTAATGTTTTATGTTTTTTCATAATTTCCGACAAGTTTTTTTCAACAATTTTAACATAGTAACCCTTTTATTCTTATTTCTAAACTATCGACATACTAAACCCTTTGTGTTTTTCAACATTTTCGACATAGTAACCCCTTTGTGTTTTTTCAACATTTTCGACATAGTAACCCCTTTGTGTTTTTCCTGAAATTTGTCATAGTAACCCCTTTATTGTTTTTTTTAAATTATCGACATAGTAACTCCTTTGGGTTTTTTCAACATTTTCGACAAAGTAACCCCTTGGTTTTTTTTCGACATTTTCGACATAGTAACCCCTTTGTGTTTTTTCAACATTTTCGACACAGTAACCCCTTTGTGTTTTTTCAACATTTTCGACATAGTAACCCCTTTGTGTTTTTTCGACATTTTCGACAAAGTAACCCCTTTGTGTTTTTCCTGAAATTTCGTCATAGTAACCCCTTTATTGTTTTTTTTAAATTATCGACATAGTAACCCCTTGTGTTTTTCCAACATTTTTGACATAGTAACCCCTTGTTTTTTTTTCGACATTTTCGACATAGTAACCCCTTGGTGTTTCTTCGACATTTTCGACATAGTAACCTCTTTGTGTTTTTTCAACATTTTCGACATAGTAACCCCTTTGTGTTTTTTCGACATTTTCGACATAGTAACCCCTTTGTCTTTTTTTGACATTTTCGACATAGTAACCCCTTTGTGTTTTTTCAACATTTTCGACGTAGTAAACCCTTTGTGTTTTTTCGACATTTTCGACATAGTAACCCCTTGGTGTTTTTTCAACATTTTCGACATAGTAACCCCTTTGTGTTTTTCCTGAAATTTCGTCATAGTAACCCCTTTCTTGTTTTTTTTTAAATTATCGACATAGTAACCCCTTGTGTTTTTCCAACATTTTCGACATAGTAACCCCTTTGTGTTTTTTCAAAATTTTTGACATAGTAACCCCTTTGTGTTTTTTTTTTTAACATTTCGTGTTTTTTCATAATTTTAACATACTAACCCCTTTGTGTTTTTTCGACAATTTTGACATAGTAACCCCTTTGTGTTTTTTCTAATGTTTTATGTTTTTTCATAATTTCCGACAATAGTTTTTTTCAACAATTTTAACATAGTAACCCTTTTATTGTTATTTCTAAACTATCGACATACTAAACCCTTTGTGTTTTTCAACATTTTCGACATAGTAACCCCTTTGTGTTTTTTCAACATTTTCGACATAGTAACCCCTTTGTGTTTTTCCTGAAATTTGTCATAGTAACCCCTTTATTGTTTTTTTTAAATTATCGACATAGTAACTCCTTTGGGTTTTTTCAACATTTTCGACAAAGTAACCCCTTGGTTTTTTTTCGACATTTTCGACATAGTAACCCCTTGGTGTTTCTTCGACATTTTCGACATAGTAACCCCTTGGTGTTTTTTCATATTTTCGACAGACTAACCCCTTTGTGTTTTTTCAACATTTTCGACATACTAACCCATTTGTGTTTTTTCGACATTTTCGACATAGTAACCCCTTTGTGTTTTTTCATATTTTTGACATACTAACCCCTTTGTGTTTTTTCGACATTTTCGACATAGTAACCCCTTTGTGTTTTTTCTAAATTATCGACATAGTAACCCATTTTTTTTTTCCAAAATTTTTGACATAGTAACCATTTTGTGTTTTTTTTTCAAATTTTTTGACATACTAACCCCTTATGCCTTTTTAAATCAACATTTTTGACATACTAGCTCCATTTGTGATTTTTCATCAATTTTGACACAGTAACCCCTTTGTCATTTTTCCGAAAATTAGTCATAGTAACCCCTTTATTGTTTTTTCTAAATCATCGACACAGTAACCCCTTTGTTTTTGTTTCAACATTTTCGACATAGTAACCCCTTTGTGTTTTTTCATATTTTTGACATAGTAACCCCTTTGTGTTTTTTTTTTAACATTTCGTGTTTTTTCATAATTTTAACATACTAGCCCCTTTGTGTTTTTTCGACAATTTTGACATAGTAACCCCTTTGTGTTTTTTCTAATGTTTTATGTTTTTTCATAATTTCCGACAATAGTTTTTTTCAACAATTTTAACATAGTAACCCCTTTATTGTTATTTCTAAACTATCGACATACTAAACCCTTTGTGTTTTTCAACATTTTCGACATAGTAACCCCTTGGTGTTTTTTCAACATTTTCGACATACTAACCCATTTGTGTTTTTTCCAAAATTTTAGATTTACTAACCTCTTGGTGGTTTTTTTGACATTTTCGACATAGTAACCCCTTTGTGTTTTTTCAACATTTTCGACATAGTAACCCCTTTGTGTTTTTCCTGAAATTTCGTCATGGTAACCCCTTTATTGTTTTTTTTTAAATTATCGACATAGTAACCCCTTGTGTTTTTCCAACATTTTTGACATAGTAACCCCTTGTTTTTTTTTCGACATTTTCGACATAGTAACCCCTTGGTGTTTTTTTTTTTTTAACATTTTGTGTTTTTTCATAATTTTAACATACTAACCCCTTTGTGTTTTTTCGACAATTTTGACATAGTAACCCCTTTGTGTTTTTTCTAATGTTTTATGTTTTTTCATAATTTCCGACAATAGTTTTTTTCAACAATTTTAACATAGTAACCCCTTTGTGTTTTTTCCAAAATTTCGTCATAGTAACCCTTTTATTGTTATTTCTAAACTATCGACATACTAAACCCTTTGTGTTTTTCAACATTTTCGACATAGTAACCCCCGTTGTGGTTTTTCAAAATTTTCAACATAGTAATCATTTTGAGTTTTTTCAACATTTTCGACATAGTAACCCCTTTGTGTTTTTTCGACATTTTCGACATAGTAACCCCTTTGAGTTTTTTCGACATTTTCGACATAGTAACCCCTTTGTGTTTTTTCCAACATTTTCGACATAGGAACCCCTTTATTGTTTTTTTCTGAAATTTGGACATAGTAACCATTTTGTGTTTTTTCGACATTTTTGACATAGTAACCCCTTGTTTTTTTTTCGACATTTTCGACATAGTAACCCCTTGGTGTTTTTTTTTTTTTAACATTTTGTGTTTTTTCATAATTTTAACATACTAACCCCTTTGTGTTTTTTCGACAATTTTGACATAGTAACCCCTTTGTGTTTTTTCTAATGTTTTATGTTTTTTCATAATTTCCGACAATAGTTTTTTTCAACAATTTTAACATAGTAACCCCTTTGTGTTTTTTCGACATTTTCGACATAGTAACCCCTTTGTGTTTTTTCAACATTTTCGACATAGTAACCCCTTTGTGTTTTTTCGACATTTTCGACATAGTAACCCCTTGGTGTTTTTTCAACATTTTCGACATACTAACCCATTTGTGTTTTTTCCAAAATTTTAGATTTACTAACCTCTTGGTGGTTTTTTTGACATTTTCGACATAGTAACCCCTTTGTGTTTTTTCAACATTTTCGACATAGTAACCCCTTTGTGTTTTTCCTGAAATTTCGTCATGGTAACCCCTTTATTGTTTTTTTTTAAATTATCGACATAGTAACCCCTTGTGTTTTTCCAACATTTTTGACATAGTAACCCCTTGTTTTTTTTTCGACATTTTCGACATAGTAACCCCTTGGTGTTTTTTTTTTTTTAACATTTTGTGTTTTTTCATAATTTTAACATACTAACCCCTTTGTGTTTTTTCGACAATTTTGACATAGTAACCCCTTTGTGTTTTTTCTAATGTTTTATGTTTTTTCATAATTTCCGACAATAGTTTTTTTCAACAATTTTAACATAGTAACCCCTTTGTGTTTTTTCCAAAATTTCGTCATAGTAACCCTTTTATTGTTATTTCTAAACTATCGACATACTAAACCCTTTGTGTTTTTCAACATTTTCGACATAGTAACCCCCGTTGTGTTTTTTCGACATTTTCGACATAGTAACCCCTTTGAGTTTTTTCGACATTTTCGACATAGTAACCCCTTTGTGTTTTTTCCAACATTTTCGACATAGGAACCCCTTTATTGTTTTTTTCTGAAATTTGGACATAGTAACCATTTTGTGTTTTTTCGACATTTTTGACATAGTAACCCCTTGTTTTTTTTTCGACATTTTCGACATAGTAACCCCTTGGTGTTTTTTTTTTTTTAACATTTTGTGTTTTTTCATAATTTTAACATACTAACCCCTTTGTGTTTTTTCGACAATTTTGACATAGTAACCCCTTTGTGTTTTTTCTAATGTTTTATGTTTTTTCATAATTTCCGACAATAGTTTTTTTCAACAATTTTAACATAGTAACCCCTTTGTGTTTTTTCCAAAATTTCGTCATAGTAACCCTTTTATTGTTATTTCTAAACTATCGACATACTAAACCCTTTGTGTTTTTCAACATTTTCGACATAGTAACCCCCGTTGTGGTTTTTCAAAATTTTCAACATAGTAATCATTTTGAGTTTTTTCAACATTTTCGACATAGTAACCCCTTTGTGTTTTTTCGACATTTTCGACATAGTAACCCCTTTGAGTTTTTTCGACATTTTCGACATAGTAACCCCTTTGTGTTTTTTCCAACATTTTCGACATAGGAACCCCTTTATTGTTTTTTTCTGAAATTTGGACATAGTAACCATTTTGTGTTTTTTCGACATTTTTGACATAGTAACCCCTTGTTTTTTTTCGACATTTTCGACATAGTAACCCCTTGGTGTTTTTTTTTTTTTAACATTTTGTGTTTTTTCATAATTTTAACATACTAACCCCTTTGTGTTTTTTCGACAATTTTGACATAGTAACCCCTTTGTGTTTTTTCTAATGTTTTATGTTTTTTCATAATTTCCGACAATAGTTTTTTTCAACAATTTTAACATAGTAACCCCTTTGTGTTTTTTCCAAAATTTCGTCATAGTAACCCTTTTATTGTTATTTCTAAACTATCGACATACTAAACCCTTTGTGTTTTTCAACATTTTCGACATAGTAACCCCCGTTGTGGTTTTTCAAAATTTTCAACATAGTAATCATTTTGAGTTTTTTCAACATTTTCGACATAGTAACCCCTTTGTGTTTTTTCATATTTTTGACATACTAACCCCTTTGTGTTTTTTCAACATTTTCGACATAGTAACCCCTTTGTGTTTTTTCAACATTTTCGACATAGTAACCCCTTTGTGTTTTTTCTAATGTTTTATGTTTTTTCATAATTTCCGACAATAGTTTTTTTCAACAATTTTAACATAGTAACCCCTTTATTGTTATTTCTAAACTATCGACATACTAAACCCTTTGTGTTTTTCAACATTTTCGACATAGTAACCCCCGTTGTGGTTTTTCAAAATTTTCAACATAGTAATCATTTTGAGTTTTTTCAACATTTTCGACATAGTAACCCCTTTGTGTTTTTTCATATTTTTGACATACTAACCCCTTTGTGTTTTTTCAACATTTTCGACATAGTAACCCCTTTGTGTTTTTTCAACATTTTCGACATAGTAACCCCTTTGTGTTTTTTCGACATTTTCGACAAAGTAACCCCTTTGTGTTTTTCCTGAAATTTCGTCATAGTAACACCTTTATTGTTTTTTTTAAATTATCGACATAGTAACCCCTTGTGTTTTTCCAACATTTTTGACATAGTAACCCCTTGTTTTTTTTTCGACATTTTCGACATAGTAACCCCTTGGTGTTTCTTCGACATTTTCGACATAGTAACCCCTTTGTGTTTTTTCAACATTTTCGACATAGTAACCCCTTTGTGTTTTTTTTTTAACATTTCGTGTTTTTTCATAATTTTAACATACTAGCCCCTTTGTGTTTTTTCGACAATTTTGACATAGTAACCCCTTTGTGTTTTTTCTAATGTTTTATGTTTTTTCATAATTTCCGACAATAGTTTTTTTCAACAATTTTAACATAGTAACCCCTTTATTGTTATTTCTAAACTATCGACATACTAAACCCTTTGTGTTTTTCAACATTTTCGACATAGTAACCCCCGTTGTGGTTTTTCAAAATTTTCAACATAGTAATCATTTTGAGTTTTTTCAACATTTTCGACATAGTAACCCCTTTGTGTTTTTTCATATTTTTGACATAGTAACCCCTTTGTGTTTTTTCAACATTTTCGACATAGTAACCCCTTTGTGTTTTTTCAACATTTTCGACATAGTAACCCCTTTGTGTTTTTTCGACATTTTCGACAAAGTAACCCCTTTGTGTTTTTCCTGAAATTTCGTCATAGTAACCCCTTTATTGTTTTTTTTAAATTATCGACATAGTAACCCCTTGTGTTTTTCCAACATTTTTGACATAGTAACCCCTTGTTTTTTTTTCGACATTTTCGACATAGTAACCCCTTGGTGTTTCTTCGACATTTTCGACATAGTAACCCCTTTGTGTTTTTTCAACATTTTCGACATAGTAACCCCTTTGTGTTTTTTTTTTAACATTTCGTGTTTTTTCATAATTTTAACATACTAGCCCCTTTGTGTTTTTTCGACAATTTTGACATAGTAACCCCTTTGTGTTTTTTCTAATGTTTTATGTTTTTTCATAATTTCCGACAATAGTTTTTTTCAACAATTTTAACATAGTAACCCCTTTATTGTTATTTCTAAACTATCGACATACTAAACCCTTTGTGTTTTTCAACATTTTCGACATAGTAACCCCCGTTGTGGTTTTTCAAAATTTTCAACATAGTAATCATTTTGAGTTTTTTCAACATTTTCGACATAGTAACCCCTTTGTGTTTTTTCATATTTTTGACATACTAACCCCTTTGTGTTTTTTCAACATTTTCGACATAGTAACCCCTTTGTGTTTTTTCAACATTTTCGACATAGTAACCCCTTTGTGTTTTTTCGACATTTTCGACAAAGTAACCCCTTTGTGTTTTTCCTGAAATTTCGTCATAGTAACCCCTTTATTGTTTTTTTTAAATTATCGACATAGTAACCCCTTGTGTTTTTCCAACATTTTTGACATAGTAACCCCTTGTTTTTTTTTCGACATTTTCGACATAGTAACCCCTTGGTGTTTCTTCGACATTTTCGACATAGTAACCCCTTTGTGTTTTTTCAACATTTTCGACATAGTAACCCCTTTGTGTTTTTTTTTTAACATTTCGTGTTTTTTCATAATTTTAACATACTAGCCCCTTTGTGTTTTTTCGACAATTTTGACATAGTAACCCCTTTGTGTTTTTTCTAATGTTTTATGTTTTTTCATAATTTCCGACAATAGTTTTTTTCAACAATTTTAACATAGTAACCCCTTTATTGTTATTTCTAAACTATCGACATACTAAACCCTTTGTGTTTTTCAACATTTTCGACATAGTAACCCCCGTTGTGGTTTTTCAAAATTTTCAACATAGTAATCATTTTGAGTTTTTTCAACATTTTCGACATAGTAACCCCTTTGTGTTTTTTCATATTTTTGACATAGTAACCCCTTTGTGTTTTTTCAACATTTTCGACATAGTAACCCCTTTGTGTTTTTTCAACATTTTCGACATAGTAACCCCTTTGTGTTTTTTCGACATTTTCGACAAAGTAACCCCTTTGTGTTTTTCCTGAAATTTCGTCATAGTAACCCCTTTATTGTTTTTTTTTAATTATCGACATAGTAACCCCTTGTGTTTTTCCAACATTTTTGACATAGTAACCCCTTGTTTTTTTTTCGACATTTTCGACATAGTAACCCCTTGGTGTTTCTTCGACATTTTCGACATAGTAACCCCTTTGTGTTTTTTCAACATTTTCGACATAGTAACCCCTTTGTGTTTTTTCATATTTTTGACATAGTAACCCCTTTGTGTTTTTTTTTTAACATTTCGTGTTTTTTCATAATTTTAACATACTAGCCCCTTTGTGTTTTTTCGACAATTTTGACATAGTAACCCCTTTGTGTTTTTTCTAATGTTTTATGTTTTTTCATAATTTCCGACAATAGTTTTTTTCAACAATTTTAACATAGTAACCCCTTTATTGTTATTTCTAAACTATCGACATACTAAACCCTTTGTGTTTTTCAACATTTTCGACATAGTAACCCCCGTTGTGGTTTTTCAAAATTTTCAACATAGTAATCATTTTGAGTTTTTTCAACATTTTCGACATAGTAACCCCTTTGTGTTTTTTCATATTTTTGACATACTAACCCCTTTGTGTTTTTTCAACATTTTCGACATAGTAACCCCTTTGTGTTTTTTCAACATTTTCGACATAGTAACCCCTTTGTGTTTTTTCAACATTTTCGACATAGTAACCCCTTTGTGTTTTTTCAACATTTTCGACATAGTAACCCCTTTGTGTTTTTTCGACATTTTCGACAAAGTAACCCCTTTGTGTTTTTCCTGAAATTTCGTCATAGTAACCCCTTTATTGTTTTTTTTAAATTATCGACATAGTAACCCCTTGTGTTTTTCCAACATTTTTGACATAGTAACCCCTTGTTTTTTTTTCGACATTTTCGACATAGTAACCCCTTGGTGTTTCTTCGACATTTTCGACATAGTAACCTCTTTGTGTTTTTTCAACATTTTCGACATAGTAACCCCTTTGTGTTTTTTCGACATTTTCGACATAGTAACCCCTTTGTCTTTTTTTGACATTTTCGACATAGTAACCCCTTTGTGTTTTTTCAACATTTTCGACGTAGTAAACCCTTTGTGTTTTTTCGACATTTTCGACATAGTAACCCCTTGGTGTTTTTTCAACATTTTCGACATAGTAACCCCTTTGTGTTTTTCCTGAAATTTCGTCATAGTAACCCCTTTCTTGTTTTTTTTTAAATTATCGACATAGTAACCCCTTGTGTTTTTCCAACATTTTCGACATAGTAACCCCTTTGTGTTTTTTCAAAATTTTTGACATAGTAACCCCTTTGTATTTTTTTTTTTAACATTTCGTGTTTTTTCATAATTTTAACATACTAGCCCCTTTGTGTTTTTTCGACAATTTTGACATAGTAACCCCTTTGTGTTTTTTCTAATGTTTTATGTTTTTTCATAATTTCCGACAATAGTTTTTTTCAACAATTTTAACATAGTAACCCTTTTATTGTTATTTCTAAACTATCGACATACTAAACCCTTTGTGTTTTTCAACATTTTCGACATAGTAACCCCTTTGTGTTTTTTCAACATTTTCGACATAGTAACCCCTTTGTGTTTTTCCTGAAATTTGTCATAGTAACCCCTTTATTGTTTTTTTTAAATTATCGACATAGTAACTCCTTTGGGTTTTTTCAACATTTTCGACAAAGTAACCCCTTGTTTTTTTTTCGACATTTTCGACATAGTAACCCCTTGGTGTTTCTTCGACATTTTCGACATAGTAACCCCTTGGTGTTTTTTCATATTTTCGACATAGTAACCCCTTTGTGTTTTTTCAACATTTTCGACATAGTAACCCCTTTGTGTTTTTTCGACATTTTCGACATAGTAACCCCTTTGTGTTTTTTCATATTTTCGACATAGTAACCCCTTTGTGTTTTTTCAACATTTTCGACATAGTAACCCCTTTGTGTTTTTTCAACATTTTCGACATAGTAACCCCTTTGTGTTTTTTCAACATTTTCGACATAGTAACCCCTTTGTGTTTTTTCGACATTTTCGACATAGTAACCCCTTGGTGTTTTTTCAACATTTTCGACATACTAACCCATTTGTGTTTTTTCCAAAATTTTAGATTTACTAACCTCTTGGTGGTTTTTTTGACATTTTCGACATAGTAACCCCTTTGTGTTTTTTCAACATTTTCGACATAGTAACCCCTTTGTGTTTTTCCTGAAATTTCGTCATGGTAACCCCTTTATTGTTTTTTTTTTAATTATCGACATAGTAACCCCTTGTGTTTTTCCAACATTTTTGACATAGTAACCCCTTGTTTTTTTTTCGACATTTTCGACATAGTAACCCCTTGGTGTTTTTTTTTTTTTAACATTTTGTGTTTTTTCATAATTTTAACATACTAACCCCTTTGTGTTTTTTCGACAATTTTGACATAGTAACCCCTTTGTGTTTTTTCTAATGTTTTATGTTTTTTCATAATTTCCGACAATAGTTTTTTTCAACAATTTTAACATAGTAACCCCTTTGTGTTTTTTCCAAAATTTCGTCATAGTAACCCTTTTATTGTTATTTCTAAACTATCGACATACTAAACCCTTTGTGTTTTTCAACATTTTCGACATAGTAACCCCCGTTGTGGTTTTTCAAAATTTTCAACATAGTAATCATTTTGAGTTTTTTCAACATTTTCGACATAGTAACCCCTTTGTGTTTTTTCGACATTTTCGACATAGTAACCCCTTTGAGTTTTTTCGACATTTTCGACATAGTAACCCCTTTGTGTTTTTTCCAACATTTTCGACATAGGAACCCCTTTATTGTTTTTTTCTGAAATTTGGACATAGTAACCATTTTGTGTTTTTTCGACATTTTTGACATAGTAACCCCTTGTTTTTTTTTCGACATTTTCGACATAGTAACCCCTTGGTGTTTTTTTTTTTTTAACATTTTGTGTTTTTTCATAATTTTAACATACTAACCCCTTTGTGTTTTTTCGACAATTTTGACATAGTAACCCCTTTGTGTTTTTTCTAATGTTTTATGTTTTTTCATAATTTCCGACAATAGTTTTTTTCAACAATTTTAACATAGTAACCCCTTTGTGTTTTTTCCAAAATTTCGTCATAGTAACCCTTTTATTGTTATTTCTAAACTATCGACATACTAAACCCTTTGTGTTTTTCAACATTTTCGACATAGTAACCCCCGTTGTGGTTTTTCAAAATTTTCAACATAGTAATCATTTTGAGTTTTTTCAACATTTTCGACATAGTAACCCCTTTGTGTTTTTTCATATTTTTGACATACTAACCCCTTTGTGTTTTTTCAACATTTTCGACATAGTAACCCCTTTGTGTTTTTTCAACATTTTCGACATAGTAACCCCTTTGTGTTTTTTCTAATGTTTTATGTTTTTTCATAATTTCCGACAATAGTTTTTTTCAACAATTTTAACATAGTAACCCCTTTATTGTTATTTCTAAACTATCGACATACTAAACCCTTTGTGTTTTTTCAACATTTTCGACATAGTAACCCCTTTGTGTTTTTTCAACATTTTCGACATAGTAACCCCTTTGTGTTTTTTCTAATGTTTTATGTTTTTTCATAATTTCCGACAATAGTTTTTTTCAACAATTTTAACATAGTAACCCCTTTATTGTTATTTCTAAACTATCGACATACTAAACCCTTTGTGTTTTTCAACATTTTCGACATAGTAACCCCCGTTGTGGTTTTTCAAAATTTTCAACATAGTAATCATTTTGAGTTTTTTCAACATTTTCGACATAGTAACCCCTTTGTGTTTTTTCATATTTTTGACATACTAACCCCTTTGTGTTTTTTCAACATTTTCGACATAGTAACCCCTTTGTGTTTTTTCAACATTTTCGACATAGTAACCCCTTTGTGTTTTTTCGACATTTTCGACAAAGTAACCCCTTTGTGTTTTTCCTGAAATTTCGTCATAGTAACCCCTTTATTGTTTTTTTTAAATTATCGACATAGTAACCCCTTGTGTTTTTCCAACATTTTTGACATAGTAACCCCTTGTTTTTTTTTCGACATTTTCGACATAGTAACCCCTTGGTGTTTCTTCGACATTTTCGACATAGTAACCCCTTTGTGTTTTTTCAACATTTTCGACATAGTAACCCCTTTGTGTTTTTTTTTTAACATTTCGTGTTTTTTCATAATTTTAACATACTAGCCCCTTTGTGTTTTTTCGACAATTTTGACATAGTAACCCCTTTGTGTTTTTTCTAATGTTTTATGTTTTTTCATAATTTCCGACAATAGTTTTTTTCAACAATTTTAACATAGTAACCCCTTTATTGTTATTTCTAAACTATCGACATACTAAACCCTTTGTGTTTTTCAACATTTTCGACATAGTAACCCCCGTTGTGGTTTTTCAAAATTTTCAACATAGTAATCATTTTGAGTTTTTTCAACATTTTCGACATAGTAACCCCTTTGTGTTTTTTCATATTTTTGACATAGTAACCCCTTTGTGTTTTTTCAACATTTTCGACATAGTAACCCCTTTGTGTTTTTTCAACATTTTCGACATAGTAACCCCTTTGTGTTTTTTCGACATTTTCGACAAAGTAACCCCTTTGTGTTTTTCCTGAAATTTCGTCATAGTAACCCCTTTATTGTTTTTTTTAAATTATCGACATAGTAACCCCTTGTGTTTTTCCAACATTTTTGACATAGTAACCCCTTGTTTTTTTTTCGACATTTTCGACATAGTAACCCCTTGGTGTTTCTTCGACATTTTCGACATAGTAACCCCTTTGTGTTTTTTCAACATTTTCGACATAGTAACCCCTTTGTGTTTTTTTTTTAACATTTCGTGTTTTTTCATAATTTTAACATACTAGCCCCTTTGTGTTTTTTCGACAATTTTGACATAGTAACCCCTTTGTGTTTTTTCTAATGTTTTATGTTTTTTCATAATTTCCGACAATAGTTTTTTTCAACAATTTTAACATAGTAACCCCTTTATTGTTATTTCTAAACTATCGACATACTAAACCCTTTGTGTTTTTCAACATTTTCGACATAGTAACCCCCGTTGTGGTTTTTCAAAATTTTCAACATAGTAATCATTTTGAGTTTTTTCAACATTTTCGACATAGTAACCCCTTTGTGTTTTTTCATATTTTTGACATACTAACCCCTTTGTGTTTTTTCAACATTTTCGACATAGTAACCCCTTTGTGTTTTTTCAACATTTTCGACATAGTAACCCCTTTGTGTTTTTTCGACATTTTCGACAAAGTAACCCCTTTGTGTTTTTCCTGAAATTTCGTCATAGTAACCCCTTTATTGTTTTTTTTAAATTATCGACATAGTAACCCCTTGTGTTTTTCCAACATTTTTGACATAGTAACCCCTTGTTTTTTTTTCGACATTTTCGACATAGTAACCCCTTGGTGTTTCTTCGACATTTTCGGCATAGTAACCCCTTTGTGTTTTTTCAACATTTTCGACATAGTAACCCCTTTGTGTTTTTTTTTTAACATTTCGTGTTTTTTCATAATTTTAACATACTAGCCCCTTTGTGTTTTTTCGACAATTTTGACATAGTAACCCCTTTGTGTTTTTTCTAATGTTTTATGTTTTTTCATAATTTCCGACAATAGTTTTTTTCAACAATTTTAACATAGTAACCCCTTTATTGTTATTTCTAAACTATCGACATACTAAACCCTTTGTGTTTTTCAACATTTTCGACATAGTAACCCCCGTTGTGGTTTTTCAAAATTTTCAACATAGTAATCATTTTGAGTTTTTTCAACATTTTCGACATAGTAACCCCTTTGTGTTTTTTCATATTTTTGACATAGTAACCCCTTTGTGTTTTTTCAACATTTTCGACATAGTAACCCCTTTGTGTTTTTTCAACATTTTCGACAAAGTAACCCCTTTGTGTTTTTCCTGAAATTTCGTCATAGTAACCCCTTTATTGTTTTTTTTTAATTATCGACATAGTAACCCCTTGTGTTTTTCCAACATTTTTGACATAGTAACCCCTTGTTTTTTTTTCGACATTTTCGACATAGTAACCCCTTGGTGTTTCTTCGACATTTTCGACATAGTAACCCCTTTGTGTTTTTTCAACATTTTCGACATAGTAACCCCTTTGTGTTTTTTCATATTTTTGACATAGTAACCCCTTTGTGTTTTTTTTTTAACATTTCGTGTTTTTTCATAATTTTAACATACTAGCCCCTTTGTGTTTTTTCGACAATTTTGACATAGTAACCCCTTTGTGTTTTTTCTAATGTTTTATGTTTTTTCATAATTTCCGACAATAGTTTTTTTCAACAATTTTAACATAGTAACCCCTTTATTGTTATTTCTAAACTATCGACATACTAAACCCTTTGTGTTTTTCAACATTTTCGACATAGTAACCCCCGTTGTGGTTTTTCAAAATTTTCAACATAGTAATCATTTTGAGTTTTTTCAACATTTTCGACATAGTAACCCCTTTGTGTTTTTTCATATTTTTGACATACTAACCCCTTTGTGTTTTTTCAACATTTTCGACATAGTAACCCCTTTGTGTTTTTTCAACATTTTCGACATAGTAACCCCTTTGTGTTTTTTCAACATTTTCGACATAGTAACCCCTTTGTGTTTTTTCAACATTTTCGACATAGTAACCCCTTTGTGTTTTTTCGACATTTTCGACAAAGTAACCCCTTTGTGTTTTTCCTGAAATTTCGTCATAGTAACCCCTTTATTGTTTTTTTTAAATTATCGACATAGTAACCCCTTGTGTTTTTCCAACATTTTTGACATAGTAACCCCTTGTTTTTTTTTCGACATTTTCGACATAGTAACCCCTTGGTGTTTCTTCGACATTTTCGACATAGTAACCTCTTTGTGTTTTTTCAACATTTTCGACATAGTAACCCCTTTGTGTTTTTTCGACATTTTCGACATAGTAACCCCTTTGTCTTTTTTTGACATTTTCGACATAGTAACCCCTTTGTGTTTTTTCAACATTTTCGACGTAGTAAACCCTTTGTGTTTTTTCGACATTTTCGACATAGTAACCCCTTGGTGTTTTTTCAACATTTTCGACATAGTAACCCCTTTGTGTTTTTCCTGAAATTTCGTCATAGTAACCCCTTTCTTGTTTTTTTTTAAATTATCGACATAGTAACCCCTTGTGTTTTTCCAACATTTTCGACATAGTAACCCCTTTGTGTTTTTTCAAAATTTTTGACATAGTAACCCCTTTGTATTTTTTTTTTTAACATTTCGTGTTTTTTCATAATTTTAACATACTAGCCCCTTTGTGTTTTTTCGACAATTTTGACATAGTAACCCCTTTGTGTTTTTTCTAATGTTTTATGTTTTTTCATAATTTCCGACAATAGTTTTTTTCAACAATTTTAACATAGTAACCCTTTTATTGTTATTTCTAAACTATCGACATACTAAACCCTTTGTGTTTTTCAACATTTTCGACATAGTAACCCCTTTGTGTTTTTTCAACATTTTCGACATAGTAACCCCTTTGTGTTTTTCCTGAAATTTGTCATAGTAACCCCTTTATTGTTTTTTTTAAATTATCGACATAGTAACTCCTTTGGGTTTTTTCAACATTTTCGACAAAGTAACCCCTTGTTTTTTTTTCGACATTTTCGACATAGTAACCCCTTGGTGTTTCTTCGACATTTTCGACATAGTAACCCCTTGGTGTTTTTTCATATTTTCGACATAGTAACCCCTTTGTGTTTTTTCAACATTTTCGACATAGTAACCCCTTTGTGTTTTTTCGACATTTTCGACATAGTAACCCCTTTGTGTTTTTTCATATTTTCGACATAGTAACCCCTTTGTGTTTTTTCAACATTTTCGACATAGTAACCCCTTTGTGTTTTTTCAACATTTTCGACATAGTAACCCCTTTGTGTTTTTTCAACATTTTCGACATAGTAACCCCTTTGTGTTTTTTTTTTAACATTTCGTGTTTTTTCATAATTTTAACATACTAGCCCCTTTGTGTTTTTTCGACAATTTTGACATAGTAACCCCTTTGTGTTTTTTCTAATGTTTTATGTTTTTTCATAATTTCCGACAATAGTTTTTTTCAACAATTTTAACATAGTAACCCCTTTATTGTTATTTCTAAACTATCGACATACTAAACCCTTTGTGTTTTTCAACATTTTCGACATAGTAACCCCCGTTGTGGTTTTTCAAAATTTTCAACATAGTAATCATTTTGAGTTTTTTCAACATTTTCGACATAGTAACCCCTTTGTGTTTTTTCATATTTTTGACATAGTAACCCCTTTGTGTTTTTTCAACATTTTCGACATAGTAACCCCTTTGTGTTTTTTCAACATTTTCGACATAGTAACCCCTTTGTGTTTTTTCGACATTTTCGACAAAGTAACCCCTTTGTGTTTTTCCTGAAATTTCGTCATAGTAACCCCTTTATTGTTTTTTTTAAATTATCGACATAGTAACCCCTTGTGTTTTTCCAACATTTTTGACATAGTAACCCCTTGTTTTTTTTTCGACATTTTCGACATAGTAACCCCTTGGTGTTTCTTCGACATTTTCGACATAGTAACCCCTTTGTGTTTTTTCAACATTTTCGACATAGTAACCCCTTTGTGTTTTTTTTTTAACATTTCGTGTTTTTTCATAATTTTAACATACTAGCCCCTTTGTGTTTTTTCGACAATTTTGACATAGTAACCCCTTTGTGTTTTTTCTAATGTTTTATGTTTTTTCATAATTTCCGACAATAGTTTTTTTCAACAATTTTAACATAGTAACCCCTTTATTGTTATTTCTAAACTATCGACATACTAAACCCTTTGTGTTTTTCAACATTTTCGACATAGTAACCCCCGTTGTGGTTTTTCAAAATTTTCAACATAGTAATCATTTTGAGTTTTTTCAACATTTTCGACATAGTAACCCCTTTGTGTTTTTTCATATTTTTGACATAGTAACCCCTTTGTGTTTTTTCAACATTTTCGACATAGTAACCCCTTTGTGTTTTTTCAACATTTTCGACATAGTAACCCCTTTGTGTTTTTTCGACATTTTCGACAAAGTAACCCCTTTGTGTTTTTCCTGAAATTTCGTCATAGTAACCCCTTTATTGTTTTTTTTAAATTATCGACATAGTAACCCCTTGTGTTTTTCCAACATTTTTGACATAGTAACCCCTTGTTTTTTTTTCGACATTTTCGACATAGTAACCCCTTGGTGTTTCTTCGACATTTTCGACATAGTAACCCCTTTGTGTTTTTTCAACATTTTCGACATAGTAACCCCTTTGTGTTTTTTCATATTTTTGACATAGTAACCCCTTTGTGTTTTTTTTTAACATTTCGTGTTTTTTCATAATTTTAACATACTAGCCCCTTTGTGTTTTTTCGACAATTTTGACATAGTAACCCCTTTGTGTTTTTTCTAATGTTTTATGTTTTTTCATAATTTCCGACAATAGTTTTTTTCAACAATTTTAACATAGTAACCCCTTTATTGTTATTTCTAAACTATCGACATACTAAACCCTTTGTGTTTTTCAACATTTTCGACATAGTAACCCCCGTTGTGGTTTTTCAAAATTTTCAACATAGTAATCATTTTGAGTTTTTTCAACATTTTCGACATAGTAACCCCTTTGTGTTTTTTCATATTTTTGACATACTAACCCCTTTGTGTTTTTTCAACATTTTCGACATAGTAACCCCTTTGTGTTTTTTCAACATTTTCGACATAGTAACCCCTTTGTGTTTTTTCAACATTTTCGACATAGTAACCCCTTTGTGTTTTTTCGACATTTTCGACAAAGTAACCCCTTTGTGTTTTTCCTGAAATTTCGTCATAGTAACCCCTTTATTGTTTTTTTTAAATTATCGACATAGTAACCCCTTGTGTTTTTCCAACATTTTTGACATAGTAACCCCTTGTTTTTTTTTCGACATTTTCGACATAGTAACCCCTTGGTGTTTCTTCGACATTTTCGACATAGTAACCTCTTTGTGTTTTTTCAACATTTTCGACATAGTAACCCCTTTGTGTTTTTTCGACATTTTCGACATAGTAACCCCTTTGTCTTTTTTTGACATTTTCGACATAGTAACCCCTTTGTGTTTTTTCAACATTTTCGACGTAGTAAACCCTTTGTGTTTTTTCGACATTTTCGACATAGTAACCCCTTTGTGTTTTTCCTGAAATTTCGTCATAGTAACCCCTTTCTTGTTTTTTTTTAAATTATCGACATAGTAACCCCTTGTGTTTTTCCAACATTTTCGACATAGTAACCCCTTTGTGTTTTTTCAAAATTTTTGACATAGTAACCCCTTTGTGTTTTTTTTTTTAACATTTCGTGTTTTTTCATAATTTTAACATACTAGCCCCTTTGTGTTTTTTCGACAATTTTGACATAGTAACCCCTTTGTGTTTTTTCTAATGTTTTATGTTTTTTCATAATTTCCGACAATAGTTTTTTTCAACAATTTTAACATAGTAACCCTTTTATTGTTATTTCTAAACTATCGACATACTAAACCCTTTGTGTTTTTCAACATTTTCGACATAGTAACCCCTTTGTGTTTTTTCAACATTTTCGACATAGTAACCCCTTTGTGTTTTTCCTGAAATTTGTCATAGTAACCCCTTTATTGTTTTTTTTAAATTATCGACATAGTAACTCCTTTGGGTTTTTTCAACATTTTCGACAAAGTAACCCCTTGGTTTTTTTTCGACATTTTCGACATAGTAACCCCTTGGTGTTTCTTCGACATTTTCGACATAGTAACCCCTTGGTGTTTTTTCATATTTTCGACGGACTAACCCCTTTGTGTTTTTTCAACATTTTCGACATACTAACCCATTTGTGTTTTTTCGACATTTTCGACATAGTAACCCCTTTGTGTTTTTTCATATTTTTGACATACTAACCCCTTTGTGTTTTTTCGACATTTTCGACATAGTAACCCCTTTGTGTTTTTTCTAAATTATCGACATAGTAACCCCTTTGTGTTTTTTCAAAATTTTCGACATAGTAACCCATTTTTTTTTTCCAAAATTTTTGACATAGTAACCATTTTGTGTTTTTTTTTCAAATTTTTTGACATACTAACCCCTTATGCCTTTTTAAATCAACATTTTTGACATACTAGCTCCATTTGTGATTTTTCATCAATTTTGACACAGTAACCCCTTTGTCATTTTTCCGAAAATTAGTCATAGTAACCCCTTTATTGTTTTTTCTAAATCATCGACACAGTAACCCCTTTGTTTTTGTTTCAACATTTTCGACATAGTAACCCCTTTGTGTTTTTTCATATTTTTGACATAGTAACCCCTTTGTGTTTTTTTTTTAACATTTCGTGTTTTTTCATAATTTTAACATACTAGCCCCTTTGTGTTTTTTCGACAATTTTGACATAGTAACCCCTTTGTGTTTTTTCTAATGTTTTATGTTTTTTCATAATTTCCGACAATAGTTTTTTTCAACAATTTTAACATAGTAACCCCTTTATTGTTATTTCTAAACTATCGACATACTAAACCCTTTGTGTTTTTCAACATTTTCGACATAGTAACCCCTTTGTGTTTTTCCTGAAATTTCGTCATGGTAACCCCTTTATTGTTTTTTTTTAAATTATCGACATAGTAACCCCTTGTGTTTTTCCAACATTTTTGACATAGTAACCCCTTGTTTTTTTTTCGACATTTTCGACATAGTAACCCCTTGGTGTTTTTTTTTTTTTAACATTTTGTGTTTTTTCGACAATTTTGACATAGTAACCCCTTTGTGTTTTTTCTAATGTTTTATGTTTTTTCATAATTTCCGACAATAGTTTTTTTCAACAATTTTAACATAGTAACCCCTTTGTGTTTTTTCCAAAATTTCGTCATAGTAACCCTTTTATTGTTATTTCTAAACTATCGACATACTAAACCCTTTGTGTTTTTCAACATTTTCGACATAGTAACCCCCGTTGTGGTTTTTCAAAATTTTCAACATAGTAATCATTTTGAGTTTTCTCAACATTTTCGACATAGTAACCCCTTTGAGTTTTTTCGACATTTTCGACATAGTAACCCCTTTGTGTTTTTTCCAACATTTTCGACATAGGAACCCCTTTATTGTTTTTTTCTGAAATTTGGACATAGTAACCATTTTGTGTTTTTTCGACATTTTTGACATAGTAACCCCTTGTTTTTTTTCGACATTTTCGACATAGTAACCCCTTGGTGTTTTTTTTTTTTAACATTTTGTGTTTTTTCATAATTTTAACATACTAACCCCTTTGTGTTTTTTCGACAATTTTGACATAGTAACCCCTTTGTGTTTTTTCTAATTTTTTATGTTTTTTCATAATTTCCGACAATAGTTTTTTTCAACAATTTTAACATAGTAACCCCTTTGTGTTTTTTCGACATTTTCGACATAGTAACCCTTTTATTGTTATTTCTAAACTATCGACATACTAAACCCTTTGTGTTTTTCAACATTTTCGACATAGTAACCCCTTTGTGTTTTTTCAACATTTTCGACATAGTAACCCCTTTGTGTTTTTTCGACATTTTCAACATAGTAACCCCTTTGTGTTTTTCCTGAAATTTCGTCATAGTAACCCCTTTATTGTTTTTTTTTAAATTATCGACATAGTAACCCCTTGTGTTTTTCCAACATTTTAGATTTACTAACCTCTTGGTGTTTTTTTTGACATTTTCGACATAGTAACCCCTTTGTGTTTTTTCAACATTTTCGACATAGTAACCCCTTGTGTTTTTCCAACATTTTTGACATAGTAACCCCTTGTTTTTTTTTCGACATTTTCGACATAGTAACCCCTTGGTGTTTTTTTTTTTTTAACATTTTGTGTTTTTTCATAATTTTAACATACTAGCCCCTTTGTGTTTTTTCGACAATTTTGACATAGTAACCCCTTTGTGTTTTTTCTAATGTTTTATGTTTTTTCATAATTTCCGACAATAGTTTTTTTCAACAATTTTAACATAGTAACCCCTTTGTGTTTTTTCGACATTTTCGACATAGTAACCCCTTTGTGTTTTTTCAACATTTTCGACATAGTAACCCCTTTGTGTTTTTTCGACATTTTCGACATAGTAACCCCTTGGTGTTTTTTCAACATTTTCGACATACTAACCCATTTGTGTTTTTTCCAAAATTTTAGATTTACTAACCTCTTGGTGGTTTTTTTGACATTTTCGACATAGTAACCCCTTTGTGTTTTTTCAACATTTTCGACATAGTAACCCCTTTGTGTTTTTCCTGAAATTTCGTCATGGTAACCCCTTTATTGTTTTTTTTTAAATTATCGACATAGTAACCCCTTGTGTTTTTCCAACATTTTTGACATAGTAACCCCTTGTTTTTTTTTCGACATTTTCGACATAGTAACCCCTTGGTGTTTTTTTTTTTTTAACATTTTGTGTTTTTTCATAATTTTAACATACTAACCCCTTTGTGTTTTTTCGACAATTTTGACATAGTAACCCCTTTGTGTTTTTTCTAATGTTTTATGTTTTTTCATAATTTCCGACAATAGTTTTTTTCAACAATTTTAACATAGTAACCCCTTTGTGTTTTTTCCAAAATTTCGTCATAGTAACCCTTTTATTGTTATTTCTAAACTATCGACATACTAAACCCTTTGTGTTTTTCAACATTTTCGACATAGTAACCCCCGTTGTGGTTTTTCAAAATTTTCAACATAGTAATCATTTTGAGTTTTTTCAACATTTTCGACATAGTAACCCCTTTGTGTTTTTTCATATTTTTGACATACTAACCCCTTTGTGTTTTTTCAACATTTTCGACATAGTAACCCCTTTGTGTTTTTTCAACATTTTCGACATAGTAACCCCTTTGTGTTTTTTCGACATTTTCGACAAAGTAACCCCTTTGTGTTTTTCCTGAAATTTCGTCATAGTAACCCCTTTATTGTTTTTTTTAAATTATCGACATAGTAACCCCTTGTGTTTTTCCAACATTTTTGACATAGTAACCCCTTGTTTTTTTTTCGACATTTTCGACATAGTAACCCCTTGGTGTTTCTTCGACATTTTCGACATAGTAACCCCTTTGTGTTTTTTCAACATTTTCGACATAGTAACCCCTTTGTGTTTTTTTTTTAACATTTCGTGTTTTTTCATAATTTTAACATACTAGCCCCTTTGTGTTTTTTCGACAATTTTGACATAGTAACCCCTTTGTGTTTTTTCTAATGTTTTATGTTTTTTCATAATTTCCGACAATAGTTTTTTTCAACAATTTTAACATAGTAACCCCTTTATTGTTATTTCTAAACTATCGACATACTAAACCCTTTGTGTTTTTCAACATTTTCGACATAGTAACCCCCGTTGTGGTTTTTCAAAATTTTCAACATAGTAATCATTTTGAGTTTTTTCAACATTTTCGACATAGTAACCCCTTTGTGTTTTTTCATATTTTTGACATAGTAACCCCTTTGTGTTTTTTCAACATTTTCGACATAGTAACCCCTTTGTGTTTTTTCAACATTTTCGACATAGTAACCCCTTTGTGTTTTTTCGACATTTTCGACAAAGTAACCCCTTTGTGTTTTTCCTGAAATTTCGTCATAGTAACCCCTTTATTGTTTTTTTTAAATTATCGACATAGTAACCCCTTGTGTTTTTCCAACATTTTTGACATAGTAACCCCTTGTTTTTTTTTCGACATTTTCGACATAGTAACCCCTTGGTGTTTCTTCGACATTTTCGACATAGTAACCCCTTTGTGTTTTTTCAACATTTTCGACATAGTAACCCCTTTGTGTTTTTTCATATTTTTGACATAGTAACCCCTTTGTGTTTTTTTTTTAACATTTCGTGTTTTTTCATAATTTTAACATACTAGCCCCTTTGTGTTTTTTCGACAATTTTGACATAGTAACCCCTTTGTGTTTTTTCTAATGTTTTATGTTTTTTCATAATTTCCGACAATAGTTTTTTTCAACAATTTTAACATAGTAACCCCTTTATTGTTATTTCTAAACTATCGACATACTAAACCCTTTGTGTTTTTCAACATTTTCGACATAGTAACCCCCGTTGTGGTTTTTCAAAATTTTCAACATAGTAATCATTTTGAGTTTTTTCAACATTTTCGACATAGTAACCCCTTTGTGTTTTTTCATATTTTTGACATACTAACCCCTTTGTGTTTTTTCAACATTTTCGACATAGTAACCCCTTTGTGTTTTTTCAACATTTTCGACATAGTAACCCCTTTGTGTTTTTTCAACATTTTCGACATAGTAACCCCTTTGTGTTTTTTCAACATTTTCGACATAGTAACCCCTTTGTGTTTTTTCGACATTTTCGACAAAGTAACCCCTTTGTGTTTTTCCTGAAATTTCGTCATAGTAACCCCTTTATTGTTTTTTTTAAATTATCGACATAGTAACCCCTTGTGTTTTTCCAACATTTTTGACATAGTAACCCCTTGTTTTTTTTTTCGACATTTTCGACATAGTAACCCCTTGGTGTTTCTTCGACATTTTCGACATAGTAACCTCTTTGTGTTTTTTCAACATTTTCGACATAGTAACCCCTTTGTGTTTTTTCGACATTTTCGACATAGTAACCCCTTTGTCTTTTTTTGACATTTTCGACATAGTAACCCCTTTGTGTTTTTTCAACATTTTCGACGTAGTAAACCCTTTGTGTTTTTTCGACATTTTCGACATAGTAACCCCTTGGTGTTTTTTCAACATTTTCGACATAGTAACCCCTTTGTGTTTTTCCTGAAATTTCGTCATAGTAACCCCTTTCTTGTTTTTTTTTAAATTATCGACATAGTAACCCCTTGTGTTTTTCCAACATTTTCGACATAGTAACCCCTTTGTGTTTTTTCAAAATTTTTGACATAGTAACCCCTTTGTGTTTTTTTTTTTAACATTTCGTGTTTTTTCATAATTTTAACATACTAGCCCCTTTGTGTTTTTTCGACAATTTTGACATAGTAACCCCTTTGTGTTTTTTCTAATGTTTTATGTTTTTTCATAATTTCCGACAATAGTTTTTTTCAACAATTTTAACATAGTAACCCTTTTATTGTTATTTCTAAACTATCGACATACTAAACCCTTTGTGTTTTTCAACATTTTCGACATAGTAACCCCTTTGTGTTTTTTCAACATTTTCGACATAGTAACCCCTTTGTGTTTTTCCTGAAATTTGTCATAGTAACCCCTTTATTGTTTTTTTTAAATTATCGACATAGTAACTCCTTTGGGTTTTTTCAACATTTTCGACAAAGTAACCCCTTGGTTTTTTTTCGACATTTTCGACATAGTAACCCCTTGGTGTTTCTTCGACATTTTCGACATAGTAACCCCTTGGTGTTTTTTCATATTTTCGACATAGTAACCCCTTTGTGTTTTTTCAACATTTTCGACATAGTAACCCCTTTGTGTTTTTTCGACATTTTCGACATAGTAACCCCTTTGTGTTTTTTCATATTTTCGACATAGTAACCCCTTTGTGTTTTTTCAACATTTTCGACATAGTAACCCCTTTGTGTTTTTTCAACATTTTCGACATAGTAACCCCTTTGTGTTTTTTCAACATTTTCGACATAGTAACCCCTTTGTGTTTTTTCGACATTTTCGACAAAGTAACCCCTTTGTGTTTTTCCTGAAATTTCGTCATAGTAACCCCTTTATTGTTTTTTTTAAATTATCGACATAGTAACCCCTTGTGTTTTTCCAACATTTTTGACATAGTAACCCCTTGTTTTTTTTTCGACATTTTCGACATAGTAACCCCTTGGTGTTTCTTCGACATTTTCGACATAGTAACCCCTTTGTGTTTTTTCAACATTTTCGACATAGTAACCCCTTTGTGTTTTTTTTTTAACATTTCGTGTTTTTTCATAATTTTAACATACTAGCCCCTTTGTGTTTTTTCGACAATTTTGACATAGTAACCCCTTTGTGTTTTTTCTAATGTTTTATGTTTTTTCATAATTTCCGACAATAGTTTTTTTCAACAATTTTAACATAGTAACCCCTTTATTGTTATTTCTAAACTATCGACATACTAAACCCTTTGTGTTTTTCAACATTTTCGACATAGTAACCCCCGTTGTGGTTTTTCAAAATTTTCAACATAGTAATCATTTTGAGTTTTTTCAACATTTTCGACATAGTAACCCCTTTGTGTTTTTTCATATTTTTGACATACAAACCCCTTTGTGTTTTTTCAACATTTTCGACATAGTAACCCCTTTGTGTTTTTTCAACATTTTCGACATAGTAACCCCTTTGTGTTTTTTCGACATTTTCGACAAAGTAACCCCTTTGTGTTTTTCCTGAAATTTCGTCATAGTAACCCCTTTATTGTTTTTTTTAAATTATCGACATAGTAACCCCTTGTGTTTTTCCAACATTTTTGACATAGTAACCCCTTGTTTTTTTTTCGACATTTTCGACATAGTAACCCCTTGGTGTTTCTTCGACATTTTCGACATAGTAACCCCTTTGTGTTTTTTCAACATTTTCGACATAGTAACCCCTTTGTGTTTTTTTTTTAACATTTCGTGTTTTTTCATAATTTTAACATACTAGCCCCTTTGTGTTTTTTCGACAATTTTGACATAGTAACCCCTTTGTGTTTTTTCTAATGTTTTATGTTTTTTCATAATTTCCGACAATAGTTTTTTTCAACAATTTTAACATAGTAACCCCTTTATTGTTATTTCTAAACTATCGACATACTAAACCCTTTGTGTTTTTCAACATTTTCGACATAGTAACCCCCGTTGTGGTTTTTCAAAATTTTCAACATAGTAATCATTTTGAGTTTTTTCAACATTTTCGACATAGTAACCCCTTTGTGTTTTTTCATATTTTTGACATAGTAACCCCTTTGTGTTTTTTCAACATTTTCGACATAGTAACCCCTTTGTGTTTTTTCAACATTTTCGACATAGTAACCCCTTTGTGTTTTTTCGACATTTTCGACAAAGTAACCCCTTTGTGTTTTTCCTGAAATTTCGTCATAGTAACCCCTTTATTGTTTTTTTTAAATTATCGACATAGTAACCCCTTGTGTTTTTCCAACATTTTTGACATAGTAACCCCTTGTTTTTTTTTCGACATTTTCGACATAGTAACCCCTTGGTGTTTCTTCGACATTTTCGACATAGTAACCCCTTTGTGTTTTTTCAACATTTTCGACATAGTAACCCCTTTGTGTTTTTTCATATTTTTGACATAGTAACCCCTTTGTGTTTTTTTTTTAACATTTCGTGTTTTTTCATAATTTTAACATACTAGCCCCTTTGTGTTTTTTCGACAATTTTGACATAGTAACCCCTTTGTGTTTTTTCTAATGTTTTATGTTTTTTCATAATTTCCGACAATAGTTTTTTTCAACAATTTTAACATAGTAACCCCTTTATTGTTATTTCTAAACTATCGACATACTAAACCCTTTGTGTTTTTCAACATTTTCGACATAGTAACCCCCGTTGTGGTTTTTCAAAATTTTCAACATAGTAATCATTTTGAGTTTTTTCAACATTTTCGACATAGTAACCCCTTTGTGTTTTTTCATATTTTTGACATACTAACCCCTTTGTGTTTTTTCAACATTTTCGACATAGTAACCCCTTTGTGTTTTTTCAACATTTTCGACATAGTAACCCCTTTGTGTTTTTTCAACATTTTCGACATAGTAACCCCTTTGTGTTTTTTCGACATTTTCGACAAAGTAACCCCTTTGTGTTTTTCCTGAAATTTCGTCATAGTAACCCCTTTATTGTTTTTTTTAAATTATCGACATAGTAACCCCTTGTGTTTTTCCAACATTTTTGACATAGTAACCCCTTGTTTTTTTTTCGACATTTTCGACATAGTAACCCCTTGGTGTTTCTTCGACATTTTCGACATAGTAACCTCTTTGTGTTTTTTCAACATTTTCGACATAGTAACCCCTTTGTGTTTTTTCGACATTTTCGACATAGTAACCCCTTTGTCTTTTTTTGACATTTTCGACATAGTAACCCCTTTGTGTTTTTTCAACATTTTCGACGTAGTAAACCCTTTGTGTTTTTTCGACATTTTCGACATAGTAACCCCTTGGTGTTTTTTCAACATTTTCGACATAGTAACCCCTTTGTGTTTTTCCTGAAATTTCGTCATAGTAACCCCTTTCTTGTTTTTTTTTTAATTATCGACATAGTAACCCCTTGTGTTTTTCCAACATTTTCGACATAGTAACCCCTTTGTGTTTTTTCAAAATTTTTGACATAGTAACCCCTTTGTGTTTTTTTTTTAACATTTCGTGTTTTTTCATAATTTTAACATACTAGCCCCTTTGTGTTTTTTCGACAATTTTGACATAGTAACCCCTTTGTGTTTTTTCTAATGTTTTATGTTTTTTCATAATTTCCGACAATAGTTTTTTTCAACAATTTTAACATAGTAACCCTTTTATTGTTATTTCTAAACTATCGACATACTAAACCCTTTGTGTTTTTCAACATTTTCGACATAGTAACCCCTTTGTGTTTTTTCAACATTTTCGACATAGTAACCCCTTTGTGTTTTTCCTGAAATTTGTCATAGTAACCCCTTTATTGTTTTTTTTAAATTATCGACATAGTAACTCCTTTGGGTTTTTTCAACATTTTCGACAAAGTAACCCCTTGGTTTTTTTTCGACATTTTCGACATAGTAACCCCTTGGTGTTTCTTCGACATTTTCGACATAGTAACCCCTTTGTCTTTTTTCATATTTTCGACAGACTAACCCCTTTGTGTTTTTTCAACATTTTCGACATACTAACCCATTTGTGTTTTTTCGACATTTTCGACATAGTAACCCCTTTGTGTTTTTTCATATTTTTGACATACTAACCCCTTTGTGTTTTTTCGACATTTTCGACATAGTAACCCCTTTGTGTTTTTTCTAAATTATCGACATAGTAACCCCTTTGTGTTTTTTCAAAATTTTCGACATAGTAACCCATTTTTTTTTTCCAAAATTTTTGACATAGTAACCATTTTGTGTTTTTTTTTCAAATTTTTTGACATACTAACCCCTTATGCCTTTTTAAATCAACATTTTTGACATACTAGCTCCATTTGTGATTTTTCATCAATTTTGACACAGTAACCCCTTTGTCATTTTTCCGAAAATTAGTCATAGTAACCCCTTTATTGTTTTTTCTAAATCATCGACACAGTAACCCCTTTGTTTTTGTTTCAACATTTTCGACATAGTAACCCCTTTGTGTTTTTTCATATTTTTGACATAGTAACCCCTTTGTGTTTTTTTTTTAACATTTCGTGTTTTTTCATAATTTTAACATACTAGCCCCTTTGTGTTTTTTCGACAATTTTGACATAGTAACCCCTTTGTGTTTTTTCTAATGTTTTATGTTTTTTCATAATTTCCGACAATAGTTTTTTTCAACAATTTTAACATAGTAACCCCTTTATTGTTATTTCTAAACTATCGACATACTAAACCCTTTGTGTTTTTCAACATTTTCGACATAGTAACCCCTTTGTGTTTTTCCTGAAATTTCGTCATGGTAACCCCTTTATTGTTTTTTTTTAAATTATCGACATAGTAACCCCTTGTGTTTTTCCAACATTTTTGACATAGTAACCCCTTGTTTTTTTTTCGACATTTTCGACATAGTAACCCCTTGGTGTTTTTTTTTTTTTAACATTTTGTGTTTTTTCATAATTTTAACATACTAACCCCTTTGTGTTTTTTCGACAATTTTGACATAGTAACCCCTTTGTGTTTTTTCTAATGTTTTATGTTTTTTCATAATTTCCGACAATAGTTTTTTTCAACAATTTTAACATAGTAACCCCTTTGTGTTTTTTCCAAAATTTCGTCATAGTAACCCCTTTATTGTTATTTCTAAACTATCGACATACTAAACCCTTTGTGTTTTTCAACATTTTCGACATAGTAACCCCCGTTGTGGTTTTTCAAAATTTTCAACATAGTAATCATTTTGAGTTTTCTCAACATTTTCGACATAGTAACCCCTTTGAGTTTTTTCGACATTTTCGACATAGTAACCCCTTTGTGTTTTTTCCAACATTTTCGACATAGGAACCCCTTTATTGTTTTTTTCTGAAATTTGGACATAGTAACCATTTTGTGTTTTTTCGACATTTTTGACATAGTAACCCCTTGTTTTTTTTCGACATTTTCGACATAGTAACCCCTTGGTGTTTTTTTTTTTTAACATTTTGTGTTTTTTCATAATTTTAACATACTAACCCCTTTGTGTTTTTTCGACAATTTTGACATAGTAACCCCTTTGTGTTTTTTCTAATTTTTTATGTTTTTTCATAATTTCCGACAATAGTTTTTTTCAACAATTTTAACATAGTAACCCCTTTGTGTTTTTTCGACATTTTCGTCATAGTAACCCTTTTATTGTTATTTCTAAACTATCGACATACTAAACCTTTTGTGTTTTTCAACATTTTCGACATAGTAACCCCCGTTGTGGTTTTTCAAAATTTTCAACATAGTAATCATTTTGAGTTTTTTCAACATTTTCGACATAGTAACCCCTTTGTGTTTTTTCGACATTTTCGACATAGTAACCCCTTTGAGTTTTTTCGACATTTTCGACATAGTAACCCCTTTGTGTTTTTTCCAACATTTTCGACATAGGAACCCCTTTATTGTTTTTTTCTGAAATTCGGACATAGTAACCATTTTGTGTTTTTTCGACATTTTTGACATAGTAACCCCTTGTTTTTTTTTCGACATTTTCGACATAGTAACCCCTTGGTGTTTTTTTTTTTTTAACATTTTGTGTTTTTTCATAATTTTAACATACTAACCCCTTTGTGTTTTTTCGACAATTTTGACATAGTAACCCCTTTGTGTTTTTTCTAATGTTTTATGTTTTTTCATAATTTCCGACAATAGTTTTTTTCAACAATTTTAACATAGTAACCCCTTTGTGTTTTTTCCAAAATTTCGTCATAGTAACCCTTTTATTGTTATTTCTAAACTATCGACATACTAAACCCTTTGTGTTTTTCAACATTTTCGACATAGTAACCCCCGTTGTGGTTTTTCAAAATTTTCAACATAGTAATCATTTTGAGTTTTTTCAACATTTTCGACATAGTAACCCCTTTGTGTTTTTTCATATTTTTGACATACTAACCCCTTTGTGTTTTTTCAACATTTTCGACATAGTAACCCCTTTGTGTTTTTTCAACATTTTCGACATAGTAACCCCTTTGTGTTTTTTCTAATGTTTTATGTTTTTTCATAATTTCCGACAATAGTTTTTTTCAACAATTTTAACATAGTAACCCCTTTATTGTTATTTCTAAACTATCGACATACTAAACCCTTTGTGTTTTTCAACATTTTCGACATAGTAACCCCCGTTGTGGTTTTTCAAAATTTTCAACATAGTAATCATTTTGAGTTTTTTCAACATTTTCGACATAGTAACCCCTTTGTGTTTTTTCATATTTTTGACATACTAACCCCTTTGTGTTTTTTCAACATTTTCGACATAGTAACCCCTTTGTGTTTTTTCGACATTTTCGACAAAGTAACCCCTTTGTGTTTTTCCTGAAATTTCGTCATAGTAACCCCTTTATTGTTTTTTTTAAATTATCGACATAGTAACCCCTTGTGTTTTTCCAACATTTTTGACATAGTAACCCCTTGTTTTTTTTTCGACATTTTCGACATAGTAACCCCTTGGTGTTTCTTCGACATTTTCGACATAGTAACCCCTTTGTGTTTTTTCAACATTTTCGACATAGTAACCCCTTTGTGTTTTTTCATATTTTTGACATAGTAACCCCTTTGTGTTTTTTTTTTAACATTTCGTGTTTTTTCATAATTTTAACATACTAGCCCCTTTGTGTTTTTTCGACAATTTTGACATAGTAACCCCTTTGTGTTTTTTCTAATGTTTTATGTTTTTTCATAATTTCCGACAATAGTTTTTTTCAACAATTTTAACATAGTAACCCCTTTATTGTTATTTCTAAACTATCGACATACTAAACCCTTTGTGTTTTTCAACATTTTCGACATAGTAACCCCCGTTGTGGTTTTTCAAAATTTTCAACATAGTAATCATTTTGAGTTTTTTCAACATTTTCGACATAGTAACCCCTTTGTGTTTTTTCATATTTTTGACATACTAACCCCTTTGTGTTTTTTCAACATTTTCGACATAGTAACCCCTTTGTGTTTTTTCAACATTTTCGACATAGTAACCCCTTTGTGTTTTTTCAACATTTTCGACATAGTAACCCCTTTGTGTTTTTTCAACATTTTCGACATAGTAACCCCTTTGTGTTTTTTCGACATTTTCGACAAAGTAACCCCTTTGTGTTTTTTCCTGAAATTTCGTCATAGTAACCCCTTTATTGTTTTTTTTAAATTATCGACATAGTAACCCCTTGTGTTTTTCCAACATTTTTGACATAGTAACCCCATGTTTTTTTTTCGACATTTTCGACATAGTAACCCCTTGGTGTTTCTTCGACATTTTCGACATAGTAACCTCTTTGTGTTTTTTCAACATTTTCGAC
The DNA here is from genome assembly GCF_059441175.1 of Urocampus carinirostris. Taxonomy (NCBI): domain Eukaryota; kingdom Metazoa; phylum Chordata; class Actinopteri; order Syngnathiformes; family Syngnathidae; genus Urocampus; species Urocampus carinirostris. Next base: position 911,064 of record NC_142356.1, read on the forward strand.
ATAGTAACCCCTTTGTGTTTTTTCGACATTTTCGACATAGTAACCCCTTTGTCTTTTTTTGACATTTTCGACATAGTAACCCCTTTGTGTTTTTTCAACATTTTCGACGTAGTAAACCCTTTGTGTTTTTTCGACATTTTCGACATAGTAACCCCTTGGTGTTTTTTCAACATTTTCGACATAGTAACCCCTTTGTGTTTTTCCTGAAATTTCGTCATAGTAACCCCTTTCTTGTTTTTTTTTAAATTATCGACATAGTAACCCCTTGTGTTTTTCCAACATTTTCGACATAGTAACCCCTTTGTGTTTTTTCAAAATTTTTGACATAGTAACCCCTTTGTGTTTTTTTTTTTAACATTTCGTGTTTTTTCATAATTTTAACATACTAGCCCCTTTGTGTTTTTTCGACAATTTTGACATAGTAACCCCTTTGTGTTTTTTCTAATGTTTTATGTTTTTTCATAATTTCCGACAATAGTTTTTTTCAACAATTTTAACATAGTAACCCTTTTATTGTTATTTCTAAACTATCGACATACTAAACCCTTTGTGTTTTTCAACATTTTCGACATAGTAACCCCTTTGTGTTTTTTCAACATTTTCGACATAGTAACCCCTTTGTGTTTTTCCTGAAATTTGTCATAGTAACCCCTTTATTGTTTTTTTTAAATTATCGACATAGTAACTCCTTTGGGTTTTTTCAACATTTTCGACAAAGTAACCCCTTGGTTTTTTTTCGACATTTTCGACATAGTAACCCCTTGGTGTTTCTTCGACATTTTCGACATAGTAACCCCTTGGTGTTTTTTCATATTTTCGACATAGTAACCCCTTTGTGTTTTTTCAACATTTTCGACATAGTAACCCCTTTGTGTTTTTTCGACATTTTCGACATAGTAACCCCTTTGTGTTTTTTCATATTTTCGACATAGTAACCCCTTTGTGTTTTTTCAACATTTTCGACATAGTAACCCCTTTGTGTTTTTTCAACATTTTCGACATAGTAACCCCTTTGTGTTTTTTCAACATTTTCGACATAGTAACCCCTTTGTGTTTTTTCGACATTTTCGACAAAGTAACCCCTTTGTGTTTTTCCTGAAATTTCGTCATAGTAACCCCTTTATTGTTTTTTTTAAATTATCGACATAGTAACCCCTTGTGTTTTTCCAACATTTTTGACATAGTAACCCCTTGTTTTTTTTTCGACATTTTCGACATAGTAACCCCTTGGTGTTTCTTCGACATTTTCGACATAGTAACCCCTTTGTGTTTTTTCAACATTTTCGACATAGTAACCCCTTTGTGTTTTTTTTTTAACATTTCGTGATTTTTCATAATTTTAACATACTAGCCCCTTTGTGTTTTTTCGACAATTTTGACATAGTAACCCCTTTGTGTTTTTTCTAATGTTTTATGTTTTTTCATAATTTCCGACAATAGTTTTTTTCAACAATTTTAACATAGTAACCCCTTTATTGTTATTTCTAAACTATCGACATACTAAACCCTTTGTGTTTTTCAACATTTTCGACATAGTAACCCCCGTTGTGGTTTTTCAAAATTTTCAACATAGTAATCATTTTGAGTTTTTTCAACATTTTCGACATAGTAACCCCTTTGTGTTTTTTCATATTTTTGACATAGTAACCCCTTTGTGTTTTTTCAACATTTTCGACATAGTAACCCCTTTGTGTTTTTTCAACATTTTCGACATAGTAACCCCTTTGTGTTTTTTCGACATTTTCGACAAAGTAACCCCTTTGTGTTTTTCCTGAAATTTCGTCATAGTAACCCCTTTATTGTTTTTTTTAAATTATCGACATAGTAACCCCTTGTGTTTTTCCAACATTTTTGACATAGTAACCCCTTGTTTTTTTTTCGACATTTTCGACATAGTAACCCCTTGGTGTTTCTTCGACATTTTCGACATAGTAACCCCTTTGTGTTTTTTCAACATTTTCGACATAGTAACCCCTTTGTGTTTTTTCATATTTTTGACATAGTAACCCCTTTGTGTTTTTTTTTTAACATTTCGTGTTTTTTCATAATTTTAACATACTAGCCCCTTTGTGTTTTTTCGACAATTTTGACATAGTAACCCCTTTGTGTTTTTTCTAATGTTTTATGTTTTTTCATAATTTCCGACAATAGTTTTTTTCAACAATTTTAACATAGTAACCCCTTTATTGTTATTTCTAAACTATCGACATACTAAACCCTTTGTGTTTTTCAACATTTTCGACATAGTAACCCCCGTTGTGGTTTTTCAAAATTTTCAACATAGTAATCATTTTGAGTTTTTTCAACATTTTCGACATAGTAACCCCTTTGTGTTTTTTCATATTTTTGACATACTAACCCCTTTGTGTTTTTTCAACATTTTCGACATAGTAACCCCTTTGTGTTTTTTCAACATTTTCGACATAGTAACCCCTTTGTGTTTTTTCAACATTTTCGACATAGTAACCCCTTTGTGTTTTTTCAACATTTTCGACATAGTAACCCCTTTGTGTTTTTTCGACATTTTCGACAAAGTAACCCCTTTGTGTTTTTCCTGAAATTTCGTCATAGTAACCCCTTTATTGTTTTTTTTAAATTATCGACATAGTAACCCCTTGTGTTTTTCCAACATTTTTGACATAGTAACCCCTTGTTTTTTTTTCGACATTTTCGACATAGTAACCCCTTGGTGTTTCTTCGACATTTTCGACATAGTAACCTCTTTGTGTTTTTTCAACATTTTCGACATAGTAACCCCTTTGTCTTTTTTTGACATTTTCGACATAGTAACCCCTTTGTGTTTTTTCAACATTTTCGACGTAGTAAACCCTTGGTGTTTTTTCAACATTTTCGACATAGTAACCCCTTTGTGTTTTTCCTGAAATTTCGTCATAGTAACCCCTTTCTTGTTTTTTTTTAAATTATCGACATAGTAACCCCTTGTGTTTTTCCAACATTTTCGACATAGTAACCCCTTTGTGTTTTTTCAAAATTTTTGACATAGTAACCCCTTTGTGTTTTTTTTTTTAACATTTCGTGTTTTTTCATAATTTTAACATACTAGCCCCTTTGTGTTTTTTCGACAATTTTGACATAGTAACCCCTTTGTGTTTTTTCTAATGTTTTATGTTTTTTCATAATTTCCGACAATAGTTTTTTTCAACAATTTTAACATAGTAACCCTTTTATTGTTATTTCTAAACTATCGACATACTAAACCCTTTGTGTTTTTCAACATTTTCGACATAGTAACCCCTTTGTGTTTTTTCAACATTTTCGACATAGTAACCCCTTTGTGTTTTTCCTGAAATTTGTCATAGTAACCCCTTTATTGTTTTTTTTAAATTATCGACATAGTAACTCCTTTGGGTTTTTTCAACATTTTCGACAAAGTAACCCCTTGGTTTTTTTTCGACATTTTCGACATAGTAACCCCTTGGTGTTTCTTCGACATTTTCGACATAGTAACCCCTTTGTGTTTTTTCAACATTTTCGACATACTAACCCATTTGTGTTTTTTCGACATTTTCGACATAGTAACCCCTTTGTGTTTTTTCATATTTTTGACATACTAACCCCTTTGTGTTTTTTCGACATTTTCGACATAGTAACCCCTTTGTGTTTTTTCTAAATTATCGACATAGTAACCCCTTTGTGTTTTTTCAAAATTTTCGACATAGTAACCCATTTTTTTTTTCCAAAATTTTTGACATAGTAACCATTTTGTGTTTTTTTTTCAAATTTTTTGACATACTAACCCCTTATGCCTTTTTAAATCAACATTTTTGACATACTAGCTCCATTTGTGATTTTTCATCAATTTTGACACAGTAACCCCTTTGTCATTTTTCCGAAAATTAGTCATAGTAACCCCTTCATTGTTTTTTCTAAATCATCGACACAGTAACCCCTTTGTTTTTGTTTCAACATTTTCGACATAGTAACCCCTTTGTGTTTTTTCATATTTTTGACATAGTAACCCCTTTGTGTTTTTTTTTAACATTTCGTGTTTTTTCATAATTTTAACATACTAGCCCCTTTGTGTTTTTTCGACAATTTTGACATAGTAACCCCTTTGTGTTTTTTCTAATGTTTTATGTTTTTTCATAATTTCCGACAATAGTTTTTTTCAACAATTTTAACATAGTAACCCCTTTATTGTTATTTCTAAACTATCGACATACTAAACCCTTTGTGTTTTTCAACATTTTCGACATAGTAACCCCTTTGTGTTTTTCCTGAAATTTCGTCATGGTAACCCCTTTATTGTTTTTTTTTAAATTATCGACATAGTAACCCCTTGTGTTTTTCCAACATTTTTGACATAGTAACCCCTTGTTTTTTTTTCGACATTTTCGACATAGTAACCCCTTGGTGTTTTTTTTTTTTTAACATTTTGTGTTTTTTCGACAATTTTGACATAGTAACCCCTTTGTGTTTTTTCTAATGTTTTATGTTTTTTCATAATTTCCGACAATAGTTTTTTTCAACAATTTTAACATAGTAACCCCTTTGTGTTTTTTCCAAAATTTCGTCATAGTAACCCTTTTATTGTTATTTCTAAACTATCGACATACTAAACCCTTTGTGTTTTTCAACATTTTCGACATAGTAACCCCCGTTGTGGTTTTTCAAAATTTTCAACATAGTAATCATTTTGAGTTTTTTCAACATTTTCGACATAGTAACCCCTTTGTGTTTTTTCATATTTTTGACATACTAACCCCTTTGTGTTTTTTCAACATTTTCGACATAGTAACCCCTTTGTGTTTTTTCAACATTTTCGACATAGTAACCCCTTTGTGTTTTTTCTAATGTTTTATGTTTTTTCATAATTTCCGACAATAGTTTTTTTCAACAATTTTAACATAGTAACCCCTTTATTGTTATTTCTAAACTATCGACATACTAAACCCTTTGTGTTTTTCAACATTTTCGACATAGTAACCCCCGTTGTGGTTTTTCAAAATTTTCAACATAGTAATCATTTTGAGTTTTTTCAACATTTTCGACATAGTAACCCCTTTGTGTTTTTTCATATTTTTGACATACAAACCCCTTTGTGTTTTTTCAACATTTTCGACATAGTAACCCCTTTGTGTTTTTTCAACATTTTCGACATAGTAACCCCTTTGTGTTTTTTCGACATTTTCGACAAAGTAACCCCTTTGTGTTTTTCCTGAAATTTCGTCATAGTAACCCCTTTATTGTTTTTTTTAAATTATCGACATAGTAACCCCTTGTGTTTTTCCAACATTTTTGACATAGTAACCCCTTGTTTTTTTTTCGACATTTTCGACATAGTAACCCCTTGGTGTTTCTTCGACATTTTCGACATAGTAACCCCTTTGTGTTTTTTCAACATTTTCGACATAGTAACCCCTTTGTGTTTTTTTTTTAACATTTCGTGTTTTTTCATAATTTTAACATACTAGCCCCTTTGTGTTTTTTCGACAATTTTGACATAGTAACCCCTTTGTGTTTTTTCTAATGTTTTATGTTTTTTCATAATTTCCGACAATAGTTTTTTTCAACAATTTTAACATAGTAACCCCTTTATTGTTATTTCTAAACTATCGACATACTAAACCCTTTGTGTTTTTCAACATTTTCGACATAGTAACCCCCGTTGTGGTTTTTCAAAATTTTCAACATAGTAATCATTTTGAGTTTTTTCAACATTTTCGACATAGTAACCCCTTTGTGTTTTTTCATATTTTTGACATAGTAACCCCTTTGTGTTTTTTCAACATTTTCGACATAGTAACCCCTTTGTGTTTTTTCAACATTTTCGACATAGTAACCCCTTTGTGTTTTTTCGACATTTTCGACAAAGTAACCCCTTTGTGTTTTTCCTGAAATTTCGTCATAGTAACCCCTTTATTGTTTTTTTTAAATTATCGACATAGTAACCCCTTGTGTTTTTCCAACATTTTTGACATAGTAACCCCTTGTTTTTTTTTCGACATTTTCGACATAGTAACCCCTTGGTGTTTCTTCGACATTTTCGACATAGTAACCCCTTTGTGTTTTTTCAACATTTTCGACATAGTAACCCCTTTGTGTTTTTTCATATTTTTGACATAGTAACCCCTTTGTGTTTTTTTTTTAACATTTCGTGTTTTTTCATAATTTTAACATACTAGCCCCTTTGTGTTTTTTCGACAATTTTGACATAGTAACCCCTTTGTGTTTTTTCTAATGTTTTATGTTTTTTCATAATTTCCGACAATAGTTTTTTTCAACAATTTTAACATAGTAACCCCTTTATTGTTATTTCTAAACTATCGACATACTAAACCCTTTGTGTTTTTCAACATTTTCGACATAGTAACCCCCGTTGTGGTTTTTCAAAATTTTCAACATAGTAATCATTTTGAGTTTTTTCAACATTTTCGACATAGTAACCCCTTTGTGTTTTTTCATATTTTTGACATACTAACCCCTTTGTGTTTTTTCAACATTTTCGACATAGTAACCCCTTTGTGTTTTTTCAACATTTTCGACATAGTAACCCCTTTGTGTTTTTTCAACATTTTCGACATAGTAACCCCTTTGTGTTTTTTCGACATTTTCGACAAAGTAACCCCTTTGTGTTTTTCCTGAAATTTCGTCATAGTAACCCCTTTATTGTTTTTTTTAAATTATCGACATAGTAACCCCTTGTGTTTTTCCAACATTTTTGACATAGTAACCCCTTGTTTTTTTTTCGACATTTTCGACATAGTAACCCCTTGGTGTTTCTTCGACATTTTCGACATAGTAACCTCTTTGTGTTTTTTCAACATTTTCGACATAGTAACCCCTTTGTGTTTTTTCGACATTTTCGACATAGTAACCCCTTTGTCTTTTTTTGACATTTTCGACATAGTAACCCCTTTGTGTTTTTTCAACATTTTCGACGTAGTAAACCCTTTGTGTTTTTTCGACATTTTCGACATAGTAACCCCTTGGTGTTTTTTCAACATTTTCGACATAGTAACCCCTTTGTGTTTTTCCTGAAATTTCGTCATAGTAACCCCTTTCTTGTTTTTTTTTTAATTATCGACATAGTAACCCCTTGTGTTTTTCCAACATTTTCGACATAGTAACCCCTTTGTGTTTTTTCAAAATTTTTGACATAGTAACCCCTTTGTGTTTTTTTTTTTAACATTTCGTGTTTTTTCATAATTTTAACATACTAGCCCCTTTGTGTTTTTTCGACAATTTTGACATAGTAACCCCTTTGTGTTTTTTCTAATGTTTTATGTTTTTTCATAATTTCCGACAATAGTTTTTTTCAACAATTTTAACATAGTAACCCTTTTATTGTTATTTCTAAACTATCGACATACTAAACCCTTTGTGTTTTTCAACATTTTCGACATAGTAACCCCTTTGTGTTTTTTCAACATTTTCGACATAGTAACCCCTTTGTGTTTTTCCTGAAATTTGTCATAGTAACCCCTTTATTGTTTTTTTTAAATTATCGACATAGTAACTCCTTTGGGTTTTTTCAACATTTTCGACAAAGTAACCCCTTGGTTTTTTTTCGACATTTTCGACATAGTAACCCCTTGGTGTTTCTTCGACATTTTCGACATAGTAACCCCTTGGTGTTTTTTCATATTTTCGACAGACTAACCCCTTTGTGTTTTTTCAACATTTTCGACATACTAACCCATTTGTGTTTTTTCGACATTTTCGACATAGTAACCCCTTTGTGTTTTTTCATATTTTTGACATACTAACCCCTTTGTGTTTTTTCGACATTTTCGACATAGTAACCCCTTTGTGTTTTTTCTAAATTATCGACATAGTAACCCCTTTGTGTTTTTTCAAAATTTTCGACATAGTAACCCATTTTTTTTTTCCAAAATTTTTGACATAGTAACCATTTTGTGTTTTTTTTTCAAATTTTTTGACATACTAACCCCTTATGCCTTTTTAAATCAACATTTTTGACATACTAGCTCCATTTGTGATTTTTCATCAATTTTGACACAGTAACCCCTTTGTCATTTTTCCGAAAATTAGTCATAGTAACCCCTTTATTGTTTTTTCTAAATCATCGACACAGTAACCCCTTTGTTTTTGTTTCAACATTTTCGACATAGTAACCCCTTTGTGTTTTTTCATATTTTTGACATAGTAACCCCTTTGTGTTTTTTTTTTAACATTTCGTGTTTTTTCATAATTTTAACATACTAGCCCCTTTGTGTTTTTTCGACAATTTTGACATAGTAACCCCTTTGTGTTTTTTCTAATGTTTTATGTTTTTTCATAATTTCCGACAATAGTTTTTTTCAACAATTTTAACATAGTAACCCCTTTATTGTTATTTCTAAACTATCGACATACTAAACCCTTTGTGTTTTTCAACATTTTCGACATAGTAACCCCTTTGTGTTTTTCCTGAAATTTCGTCATGGTAACCCCTTTATTGTTTTTTTTTAAATTATCGACATAGTAACCCCTTGTGTTTTTCCAACATTTTTGACATAGTAACCCCTTGTTTTTTTTTCGACATTTTCGACATAGTAACCCCTTGGTGTTTTTTTTTTTTTAACATTTTGTGTTTTTTCGACAATTTTGACATAGTAACCCCTTTGTGTTTTTTCTAATGTTTTATGTTTTTTCATAATTTCCGACAATAGTTTTTTTCAACAATTTTAACATAGTAACCCCTTTGTGTTTTTTCCAAAATTTCGTCATAGTAACCCTTTGATTGTTATTTCTAAACTATCGACATACTAAACCCTTTGTGTTTTTCAACATTTTCGACATAGTAACCCCCGTTGTGGTTTTTCAAAATTTTCAACATAGTAATCATTTTGAGTTTTCTCAACATTTTCGACATAGTAACCCCTTTGAGTTTTTTCGACATTTTCGACATAGTAACCCCTTTGAGTTTTTTCGACATTTTCGACATAGTAACCCCTTTGTGTTTTTTCCAACATTTTCGACATAGGAACCCCTTTATTGTTTTTTTCTGAAATTTGGACATAGTAACCATTTTGTGTTTTTTCGACATTTTTGACATAGTAACCCCTTGTTTTTTTTCGACATTTTCGACATAGTAACCCCTTGGTGTTTTTTTTTTTTAACATTTTGTGTTTTTTCATAATTTTAACATACTAACCCCTTTGTGTTTTTTCGACAATTTTGACATAGTAACCCCTTTGTGTTTTTTCTAATTTTTTATGTTTTTTCATAATTTCCGACAATAGTTTTTTTCAACAATTTTAACATAGTAACCCCTTTGTGTTTTTTCGACATTTTCGACATAGTAACCCTTTTATTGTTATTTCTAAACTATCGACATACTAAACCCTTTGTGTTTTTCAACATTTTCGACATAGTAACCCCTTTGTGTTTTTTCAACATTTTCGACATAGTAACCCCTTTGTGTTTTTTCGACATTTTCAACATAGTAACCCCTTTGTGTTTTTCCTGAAATTTCGTCATAGTAACCCCTTTATTGTTTTTTTTTAAATTATCGACATAGTAACCCCTTGTGTTTTTCCAACATTTTAGATTTACTAACCTCTTGGTGTTTTTTTTGACATTTTCGACATAGTAACCCCTTTGTGTTTTTTCAACATTTTCGACATAGTAACCCCTTTGTGTTTTTCCTGAAATTTCGTCATAGTAACCCCTTTATTGTTTTTTTTTAAATTATCGACATAGTAACCCCTTGTGTTTTTCCAACATTTTTGACATAGTAACCCCTTGTTTTTTTTTCGACATTTTCGACATAGTAACCCCTTGGTGTTTTTTTTTTTTTAACATTTTGTGTTTTTTCATAATTTTAACATACTAGCCCCTTTGTGTTTTTTCGACAATTTTGACATAGTAACCCCTTTGTGTTTTTTCTAATGTTTTATGTTTTTTCATAATTTCCGACAATAGTTTTTTTCAACAATTTTAACATAGTAACCCCTTTGTGTTTTTTCGACATTTTCGACATAGTAACCCCTTTGTGTTTTTTCAACATTTTCGACATAGTAACCCCTTTGTGTTTTTTCGACATTTTCGACATAGTAACCCCTTGGTGTTTTTTCAACATTTTCGACATACTAACCCATTTGTGTTTTTTCCAAAATTTTAGATTTACTAACCTCTTGGTGGTTTTTTTGACATTTTCGACATAGTAACCCCTTTGTGTTTTTTCAACATTTTCGACATAGTAACCCCTTTGTGTGTTTCCTGAAATTTCGTCATGGTAACCCCTTTATTGTTTTTTTTTAAATTATCGACATAGTAACCCCTTGTGTTTTTCCAACATTTTTGACATAGTAACCCCTTGTTTTTTTTTCGACATTTTCGACATAGTAACCCCTTGGTGTTTTTTTTTTTTTAACATTTTGTGTTTTTTCATAATTTTAACATACTAACCCCTTTGTGTTTTTTCGACAATTTTGACATAGTAACCCCTTTGTGTTTTTTCTAATGTTTTATGTTTTTTCATAATTTCCGACAATAGTTTTTTTCAACAATTTTAACATAGTAACCCCTTTGTGTTTTTTCCAAAATTTCGTCATAGTAACCCTTTTATTGTTATTTCTAAACTATCGACATACTAAACCCTTTGTGTTTTTCAACATTTTCGACATAGTAACCCCCGTTGTGGTTTTTCAAAATTTTCAACATAGTAATCATTTTGAGTTTTTTCAACATTTTCGACATAGTAACCCCTTTGTGTTTTTTCGACATTTTCGACATAGTAACCCCTTTGAGTTTTTTCGACATTTTCGACATAGTAACCCCTTTGTGTTTTTTCCAACATTTTCGACATAGGAACCCCTTTATTGTTTTTTTCTGAAATTTGGACATAGTAACCATTTTGTGTTTTTTCGACATTTTTGACATAGTAACCCCTTGTTTTTTTTTCGACATTTTCGACATAGTAACCCCTTGGTGTTTTTTTTTTTTTAACATTTTGTGTTTTTTCATAATTTTAACATACTAACCCCTTTGTGTTTTTTCGACAATTTTGACATAGTAACCCCTTTGTGTTTTTTCTAATGTTTTATGTTTTTTCATAATTTCCGACAATAGTTTTTTTCAACAATTTTAACATAGTAACCCCTTTGTGTTTTTTCCAAAATTTCGTCATAGTAACCCTTTTATTGTTATTTCTAAACTATCGACATACTAAACCCTTTGTGTTTTTCAACATTTTCGACATAGTAACCCCCGTTGTGGTTTTTCAAAATTTTCAACATAGTAATCATTTTGAGTTTTTTCAACATTTTCGACATAGTAACCCCTTTGTGTTTTTTCATATTTTTGACATACTAACCCCTTTGTGTTTTTTCAACATTTTCGACATAGTAACCCCTTTGTGTTTTTTCTAATGTTTTATGTTTTTTCATAATTTCCGACAATAGTTTTTTTCAACAATTTTAACATAGTAACCCCTTTGTGTTTTTTCCAAAATTTCGTCATAGTAACCCTTTTATTGTTATTTCTAAACTATCGACATACTAAACCCTTTGTGTTTTTCAACATTTTCGACATAGTAACCCCCGTTGTGGTTTTTCAAAATTTTCAACATAGTAATCATTTTGAGTTTTTTCAACATTTTCGACATAGTAACCCCTTTGTGTTTTTTCATATTTTTGACATACAAACCCCTTTGTGTTTTTTCAACATTTTCGACATAGTAACCCCTTTGTGTTTTTTCAACATTTTCGACATAGTAACCCCTTTGTGTTTTTTCGACATTTTCGACAAAGTAACCCCTTTGTGTTTTTCCTGAAATTTCGTCATAGTAACCCCTTTATTGTTTTTTTTAAATTATCGACATAGTAACCCCTTGTGTTTTTCCAACATTTTTGACATAGTAACCCCTTGTTTTTTTTTCGACATTTTCGACATAGTAACCCCTTGGTGTTTCTTCGACATTTTCGACATAGTAACCCCTTTGTGTTTTTTCAACATTTTCGACATAGTAACCCCTTTGTGTTTTTTTTTTAACATTTCGTGTTTTTTCATAATTTTAACATACTAGCCCCTTTGTGTTTTTTCGACAATTTTGACATAGTAACCCCTTTGTGTTTTTTCTAATGTTTTATGTTTTTTCATAATTTCCGACAATAGTTTTTTTCAACAATTTTAACATAGTAACCCCTTTATTGTTATTTCTAAACTATCGACATACTAAACCCTTTGTGTTTTTCAACATTTTCGACATAGTAACCCCCGTTGTGGTTTTTCAAAATTTTCAACATAGTAATCATTTTGAGTTTTTTCAACATTTTCGACATAGTAACCCCTTTGTGTTTTTTCATATTTTTGACATAGTAACCCCTTTGTGTTTTTTCAACATTTTCGACATAGTAACCCCTTTGTGTTTTTTCAACATTTTCGACATAGTAACCCCTTTGTGTTTTTTCGACATTTTCGACAAAGTAACCCCTTTGTGTTTTTCCTGAAATTTCGTCATAGTAACCCCTTTATTGTTTTTTTTAAATTATCGACATAGTAACCCCTTGTGTTTTTCCAACATTTTTGACATAGTAACCCCTTGTTTTTTTTTCGACATTTTCGACATAGTAACCCCTTGGTGTTTCTTCGACATTTTCGACATAGTAACCCCTTTGTGTTTTTTCAACATTTTCGACATAGTAACCCCTTTGTGTTTTTTCATATTTTTGACATAGTAACCCCTTTGTGTTTTTTTTTTAACATTTCGTGTTTTTTCATAATTTTAACATACTAGCCCCTTTGTGTTTTTTCGACAATTTTGACATAGTAACCCCTTTGTGTTTTTTCTAATGTTTTATGTTTTTTCATAATTTCCGACAATAGTTTTTTTCAACAATTTTAACATAGTAACCCCTTTATTGTTATTTCTAAACTATCGACATACTAAACCCTTTGTGTTTTTCAACATTTTCGACATAGTAACCCCCGTTGTGGTTTTTCAAAATTTTCAACATAGTAATCATTTTGAGTTTTTTCAACATTTTCGACATAGTAACCCCTTTGTGTTTTTTCATATTTTTGACATACTAACCCCTTTGTGTTTTTTCAACATTTTCGACATAGTAACCCCTTTGTGTTTTTTCAACATTTTCGACATAGTAACCCCTTTGTGTTTTTTCAACATTTTCGACATAGTAACCCCTTTGTGTTTTTTCGACATTTTCGACAAAGTAACCCCTTTGTGTTTTTCCTGAAATTTCGTCATAGTAACCCCTTTATTGTTTTTTTTAAATTATCGACATAGTAACCCCTTGTGTTTTTCCAACATTTTTGACATAGTAACCCCTTGTTTTTTTTTCGACATTTTCGACATAGTAACCCCTTGGTGTTTCTTCGACATTTTCGACATAGTAACCTCTTTGTGTTTTTTCAACATTTTCGACATAGTAACCCCTTTGTGTTTTTTCGACATTTTCGACATAGTAACCCCTTTGTCTTTTTTTGACATTTTCGACATAGTAACCCCTTTGTGTTTTTTCAACATTTTCGACGTAGTAAACCCTTTGTGTTTTTTCGACATTTTCGACATAGTAACCCCTTGGTGTTTTTTCAACATTTTCGACATAGTAACCCCTTTGTGTTTTTCCTGAAATTTCGTCATAGTAACCCCTTTCTTGTTTTTTTTTTAATTATCGACATAGTAACCCCTTGTGTTTTTCCAACATTTTCGACATAGTAACCCCTTTGTGTTTTTTCAAAATTTTTGACATAGTAACCCCTTTGTGTTTTTTTTTTAACATTTCGTGTTTTTTCATAATTTTAACATACTAGCCCCTTTGTGTTTTTTCGACAATTTTGACATAGTAACCCCTTTGTGTTTTTTCTAATGTTTTATGTTTTTTCATAATTTCCGACAATAGTTTTTTTCAACAATTTTAACATAGTAACCCTTTTATTGTTATTTCTAAACTATCGACATACTAAACCCTTTGTGTTTTTCAACATTTTCGACATAGTAACCCCTTTGTGTTTTTTCTAAATTATCGACATAGTAACCCCTTTGTGTTTTTTCAAAATTTTCGACATAGTAACCCATTTTTTTTTTCCAAAATTTTTGACATAGTAACCATTTTGTGTTTTTTTTTCAAATTTTTTGACATACTAACCCCTTATGCCTTTTTAAATCAACATTTTTGACATACTAGCTCCATTTGTGATTTTTCATCAATTTTGACACAGTAACCCCTTTGTCATTTTTCCGAAAATTAGTCATAGTAACCCCTTTATTGTTTTTTCTAAATCATCGACACAGTAACCCCTTTGTTTTTGTTTCAACATTTTCGACATAGTAACCCCTTTGTGTTTTTTCATATTTTTGACATAGTAACCCCTTTGTGTTTTTTTTTAACATTTCGTGTTTTTTCATAATTTTAACATACTAGCCCCTTTGTGTTTTTTCGACAATTTTGACATAGTAACCCCTTTGTGTTTTTTCTAATGTTTTATGTTTTTTCATAATTTCCGACAATAGTTTTTTTCAACAATTTTAACATAGTAACCCCTTTATTGTTATTTCTAAACTATCGACATACTAAACCCTTTGTGTTTTTCAACATTTTCGACATAGTAACCCCTTTGTGTTTTTCCTGAAATTTCGTCATGGTAACCCCTTTATTGTTTTTTTTTAAATTATCGACATAGTAACCCCTTGTGTTTTTCCAACATTTTTGACATAGTAACCCCTTGTTTTTTTTTCGACATTTTCGACATAGTAACCCCTTGGTGTTTTTTTTTTTTTAACATTTTGTGTTTTTTCATAATTTTAACATACTAACCCCTTTGTGTTTTTTCGACAATTTTGACATAGTAACCCCTTTGTGTTTTTTCTAATGTTTTATGTTTTTTCATAATTTCCGACAATAGTTTTTTTCAACAATTTTAACATAGTAACCCCTTTGTGTTTTTTCCAAAATTTCGTCATAGTAACCCCTTTATTGTTATTTCTAAACTATCGACATACTAAACCCTTTGTGTTTTTCAACATTTTCGACATAGTAACCCCCGTTGTGGTTTTTCAAAATTTTCAACATAGTAATCATTTTGAGTTTTCTCAACATTTTCGACATAGTAACCCCTTTGAGTTTTTTCGACATTTTCGACATAGTAACCCCTTTGTGTTTTTTCCAACATTTTCGACATAGGAACCCCTTTATTGTTTTTTTCTGAAATTTGGACATAGTAACCATTTTGTGTTTTTTCGACATTTTTGACATAGTAACCCCTTGTTTTTTTTCGACATTTTCGACATAGTAACCCCTTGGTGTTTTTTTTTTTTAACATTTTGTGTTTTTTCATAATTTTAACATACTAACCCCTTTGTGTTTTTTCGACAATTTTGACATAGTAACCCCTTTGTGTTTTTTCTAATTTTTTATGTTTTTTCATAATTTCCGACAATAGTTTTTTTCAACAATTTTAACATAGTAACCCCTTTGTGTTTTTTCGACATTTTCGACATAGTAACCCTTTTATTGTTATTTCTAAACTATCGACATACTAAACCCTTTGTGTTTTTCAACATTTTCGACATAGTAACCCCTTTGTGTTTTTTCAACATTTTCGACATAGTAACCCCTTTGTGTTTTTTCGACATTTTCAACATAGTAACCCCTTTGTGTTTTTCCTGAAATTTCGTCATAGTAACCCCTTTATTGTTTTTTTTTAAATTATCGACATAGTAACCCCTTGTGTTTTTCCAACATTTTAGATTTACTAACCTCTTGGTGTTTTTTTTGACATTTTCGACATAGTAACCCCTTTGTGTTTTTTCAACATTTTCGACATAGTAACCCCTTTGTGTTTTTCCTGAAATTTCGTCATAGTAACCCCTTTATTGTTTTTTTTTAAATTATCGACATAGTAACCCCTTGTGTTTTTCCAACATTTTTGACATAGTAACCCCTTGTTTTTTTTTCGACATTTTCGACATAGTAACCCCTTGGTGTTTTTTTTTTTTTAACATTTTGTGTTTTTTCATAATTTTAACATACTAGCCCCTTTGTGTTTTTTCGACAATTTTGACATAGTAACCCCTTTGTGTTTTTTCTAATGTTTTATGTTTTTTCATAATTTCCGACAATAGTTTTTTTCAACAATTTTAACATAGTAACCCCTTTGTGTTTTTTCGACATTTTCGACATAGTAACCCCTTTGTGTTTTTTCAACATTTTCGACATAGTAACCCCTTTGTGTTTTTTCGACATTTTCGACATAGTAACCCCTTGGTGTTTTTTCAACATTTTCGACATACTAACCCATTTGTGTTTTTTCCAAAATTTTAGATTTACTAACCTCTTGGTGGTTTTTTTGACATTTTCGACATAGTAACCCCTTTGTGTTTTTTCAACATTTTCGACATAGTAACCCCTTTGTGTTTTTCCTGAAATTTCGTCATGGTAACCCCTTTATTGTTTTTTTTTAAATTATCGACATAGTAACCCCTTGTGTTTTTCCAACATTTTTGACATAGTAACCCCTTGTTTTTTTTTCGACATTTTCGACATAGTAACCCCTTGGTGTTTTTTTTTTTTAACATTTTGTGTTTTTTCATAATTTTAACATACTAACCCCTTTGTGTTTTTTCGACAATTTTGACATAGTAACCCCTTTGTGTTTTTTCTAATGTTTTATGTTTTTTCATAATTTCCGACAATAGTTTTTTTCAACAATTTTAACATAGTAACCCCTTTATTGTTATTTCTAAACTATCGACATACTAAACCCTTTGTGTTTTTCAACATTTTCGACATAGTAACCCCCGTTGTGGTTTTTCAAAATTTTCAACATAGTAATCATTTTGAGTTTTTTCAACATTTTCGACATAGTAACCCCTTTGTGTTTTTTCATATTTTTGACATACTAACCCCTTTGTGTTTTTTCAACATTTTCGACATAGTAACCCCTTTGTGTTTTTTCAACATTTTCGACATAGTAACCCCTTTGTGTTTTTTCTAATGTTTTATGTTTTTTCATAATTTCCGACAATAGTTTTTTTCAACAATTTTAACATAGTAACCCCTTTATTGTTATTTCTAAACTATCGACATACTAAACCCTTTGTGTTTTTCAACATTTTCGACATAGTAACCCCCGTTGTGGTTTTTCAAAATTTTCAACATAGTAATCATTTTGAGTTTTTTCAACATTTTCGACATAGTAACCCCTTTGTGTTTTTTCATATTTTTGACATACTAACCCCTTTGTGTTTTTTCAACATTTTCGACATAGTAACCCCTTTGTGTTTTTTCAACATTTTCGACATAGTAACCCCTTTGTGTTTTTTCGACATTTTCGACAAAGTAACCCCTTTGTGTTTTTCCTGAAATTTCGTCATAGTAACCCCTTTATTGTTTTTTTTAAATTATCGACATAGTAACCCCTTGTGTTTTTCCAACATTTTTGACATAGTAACCCCTTGTTTTTTTTTCGACATTTTCGACATAGTAACCCCTTGGTGTTTTTTTTTTTTTAACATTTTGTGTTTTTTCGACAATTTTGACATAGTAACCCCTTTGTGTTTTTTCTAATGTTTTATGTTTTTTCATAATTTCCGACAATAGTTTTTTTCAACAATTTTAACATAGTAACCCCTTTGTGTTTTTTCCAAAATTTCGTCATAGTAACCCTTTGATTGTTATTTCTAAACTATCGACATACTAAACCCTTTGTGTTTTTCAACATTTTCGACATAGTAACCCCCGTTGTGGTTTTTCAAAATTTTCAACATAGTAATCATTTTGAGTTTTCTCAACATTTTCGACATAGTAACCCCTTTGAGTTTTTTCGACATTTTCGACATAGTAACCCCTTTGAGTTTTTTCGACATTTTCGACATAGTAACCCCTTTGTGTTTTTTCCAACATTTTCGACATAGGAACCCCTTTATTGTTTTTTTCTGAAATTTGGACATAGTAACCATTTTGTGTTTTTTCGACATTTTTGACATAGTAACCCCTTGTTTTTTTTTCGACATTTTCGACATAGTAACCCCTTGGTGTTTTTTTTTTTTTAACATTTTGTGTTTTTTCATAATTTTAACATACTAACCCCTTTGTGTTTTTTCGACAATTTTGACATAGTAACCCCTTTGTGTTTTTTCTAATGTTTTATGTTTTTTCATAATTTCCGACAATAGTTTTTTTCAACAATTTTAACATAGTAACCCCTTTGTGTTTTTTCCAAAATTTCGTCATAGTAACCCTTTTATTGTTATTTCTAAACTATCGACATACTAAACCCTTTGTGTTTTTCAACATTTTCGACATAGTAACCCCCGTTGTGGTTTTTCAAAATTTTCAACATAGTAATCATTTTGAGTTTTTTCAACATTTTCGACATAGTAACCCCTTTGTGTTTTTTCATATTTTTGACATACTAACCCCTTTGTGTTTTTTCAACATTTTCGACATAGTAACCCCTTTGTGTTTTTTCAACATTTTCGACATAGTAACCCCTTTGTGTTTTTTCTAATGTTTTATGTTTTTTCATAATTTCCGACAATAGTTTTTTTCAACAATTTTAACATAGTAACCCCTTTATTGTTATTTCTAAACTATCGACATACTAAACCCTTTGTGTTTTTCAACATTTTCGACATAGTAACCCCCGTTGTGGTTTTTCAAAATTTTCAACATAGTAATCATTTTGAGTTTTTTCAACATTTTCGACATAGTAACCCCTTTGTGTTTTTTCATATTTTTGACATACTAACCCCTTTGTGTTTTTTCAACATTTTCGACATAGTAACCCCTTTGTGTTTTTTCGACATTTTCGACAAAGTAACCCCTTTGTGTTTTTCCTGAAATTTCGTCATAGTAACCCCTTTATTGTTTTTTTTAAATTATCGACATAGTAACCCCTTGTGTTTTTCCAACATTTTTGACATAGTAACCCCTTGTTTTTTTTTCGACATTTTCGACATAGTAACCCCTTGGTGTTTCTTCGACATTTTCGACATAGTAACCCCTTTGTGTTTTTTCAACATTTTCGACATAGTAACCCCTTTGTGTTTTTTCATATTTTTGACATAGTAACCCCTTTGTGTTTTTTTTTTAACATTTCGTGTTTTTTCATAATTTTAACATACTAGCCCCTTTGTGTTTTTTCGACAATTTTGACATAGTAACCCCTTTGTGTTTTTTCTAATGTTTTATGTTTTTTCATAATTTCCGACAATAGTTTTTTTCAACAATTTTAACATAGTAACCCCTTTATTGTTATTTCTAAACTATCGACATACTAAACCCTTTGTGTTTTTCAACATTTTCGACATAGTAACCCCCGTTGTGGTTTTTCAAAATTTTCAACATAGTAATCATTTTGAGTTTTTTCAACATTTTCGACATAGTAACCCCTTTGTGTTTTTTCATATTTTTGACATACTAACCCCTTTGTGTTTTTTCAACATTTTCGACATAGTAACCCCTTTGTGTTTTTTCAACATTTTCGACATAGTAACCCCTTTGTGTTTTTTCAACATTTTCGACATAGTAACCCCTTTGTGTTTTTTCAACATTTTCGACATAGTAACCCCTTTGTGTTTTTTCGACATTTTCGACAAAGTAACCCCTTTGTGTTTTTTCCTGAAATTTCGTCATAGTAACCCCTTTATTGTTTTTTTTAAATTATCGACATAGTAACCCCTTGTGTTTTTCCAACATTTTTGACATAGTAACCCCATGTTTTTTTTTCGACATTTTCGACATAGTAACCCCTTGGTGTTTCTTCGACATTTTCGACATAGTAACCTCTTTGTGTTTTTTCAACATTTTCGACATAGTAACCCCTTTGTGTTTTTTCGACATTTTCGACATAGTAACCCCTTTGTCTTTTTTTGACATTTTCGACATAGTAACCCCTTTGTGTTTTTTCAACATTTTCGACGTAGTAAACCCTTTGTGTTTTTTCGACATTTTCGACATAGTAACCCCTTGGTGTTTTTTCAACATTTTCGACATAGTAACCCCTTTGTGTTTTTCCTGAAATTTCGTCATAGTAACCCCTTTCTTGTTTTTTTTTAAATTATCGACATAGTAACCCCTTGTGTTTTTCCAACATTTTCGACATAGTAACCCCTTTGTGTTTTTTCAAAATTTTTGACATAGTAACCCCTTTGTGTTTTTTTTTTTAACATTTCGTGTTTTTTCATAATTTTAACATACTAGCCCCTTTGTGTTTTTTCGACAATTTTGACATAGTAACCCCTTTGTGTTTTTTCTAATGTTTTATGTTTTTTCATAATTTCCGACAATAGTTTTTTTCAACAATTTTAACATAGTAACCCTTTTATTGTTATTTCTAAACTATCGACATACTAAACCCTTTGTGTTTTTCAACATTTTCGACATAGTAACCCCTTTGTGTTTTTTCAACATTTTCGACATAGTAACCCCTTTGTGTTTTTCCTGAAATTTGTCATAGTAACCCCTTTATTGTTTTTTTTAAATTATCGACATAGTAACTCCTTTGGGTTTTTTCAACATTTTCGACAAAGTAACCCCTTGGTTTTTTTTCGACATTTTCGACATAGTAACCCCTTGGTGTTTCTTCGACATTTTCGACATAGTAACCCCTTGGTGTTTTTTCATATTTTCGACATAGTAACCCCTTTGTGTTTTTTCAACATTTTCGACATAGTAACCCCTTTGTGTTTTTTCGACATTTTCGACATAGTAACCCCTTTGTGTTTTTTCATATTTTCGACATAGTAACCCCTTTGTGTTTTTTCAACATTTTCGACATAGTAACCCCTTTGTGTTTTTTCAACATTTTCGACATAGTAACCCCTTTGTGTTTTTTCAACATTTTCGACATAGTAACCCCTTTGTGTTTTTTCGACATTTTCGACAAAGTAACCCCTTTGTGTTTTTCCTGAAATTTCGTCATAGTAACCCCTTTATTGTTTTTTTTAAATTATCGACATAGTAACCCCTTGTGTTTTTCCAACATTTTTGACATAGTAACCCCTTGTTTTTTTTTCGACATTTTCGACATAGTAACCCCTTGGTGTTTCTTCGACATTTTCGACATAGTAACCCCTTTGTGTTTTTTCAACATTTTCGACATAGTAACCCCTTTGTGTTTTTTTTTTAACATTTCGTGATTTTTCATAATTTTAACATACTAGCCCCTTTGTGTTTTTTCGACAATTTTGACATAGTAACCCCTTTGTGTTTTTTCTAATGTTTTATGTTTTTTCATAATTTCCGACAATAGTTTTTTTCAACAATTTTAACATAGTAACCCCTTTATTGTTATTTCTAAACTATCGACATACTAAACCCTTTGTGTTTTTCAACATTTTCGACATAGTAACCCCCGTTGTGGTTTTTCAAAATTTTCAACATAGTAATCATTTTGAGTTTTTTCAACATTTTCGACATAGTAACCCCTTTGTGTTTTTTCATATTTTTGACATAGTAACCCCTTTGTGTTTTTTCAACATTTTCGACATAGTAACCCCTTTGTGTTTTTTCAACATTTTCGACATAGTAACCCCTTTGTGTTTTTTCGACATTTTCGACAAAGTAACCCCTTTGTGTTTTTCCTGAAATTTCGTCATAGTAACCCCTTTATTGTTTTTTTTAAATTATCGACATAGTAACCCCTTGTGTTTTTCCAACATTTTTGACATAGTAACCCCTTGTTTTTTTTTCGACATTTTCGACATAGTAACCCCTTGGTGTTTCTTCGACATTTTCGACATAGTAACCCCTTTGTGTTTTTTCAACATTTTCGACATAGTAACCCCTTTGTGTTTTTTCATATTTTTGACATAGTAACCCCTTTGTGTTTTTTTTTTAACATTTCGTGTTTTTTCATAATTTTAACATACTAGCCCCTTTGTGTTTTTTCGACAATTTTGACATAGTAACCCCTTTGTGTTTTTTCTAATGTTTTATGTTTTTTCATAATTTCCGACAATAGTTTTTTTCAACAATTTTAACATAGTAACCCCTTTATTGTTATTTCTAAACTATCGACATACTAAACCCTTTGTGTTTTTCAACATTTTCGACATAGTAACCCCCGTTGTGGTTTTTCAAAATTTTCAACATAGTAATCATTTTGAGTTTTTTCAACATTTTCGACATAGTAACCCCTTTGTGTTTTTTCATATTTTTGACATACTAACCCCTTTGTGTTTTTTCAACATTTTCGACATAGTAACCCCTTTGTGTTTTTTCAACATTTTCGACATAGTAACCCCTTTGTGTTTTTTCAACATTTTCGACATAGTAACCCCTTTGTGTTTTTTCAACATTTTCGACATAGTAACCCCTTTGTGTTTTTTCGACATTTTCGACAAAGTAACCCCTTTGTGTTTTTCCTGAAATTTCGTCATAGTAACCCCTTTATTGTTTTTTTTAAATTATCGACATAGTAACCCCTTGTGTTTTTCCAACATTTTTGACATAGTAACCCCTTGTTTTTTTTTCGACATTTTCGACATAGTAACCCCTTGGTGTTTCTTCGACATTTTCGACATAGTAACCTCTTTGTGTTTTTTCAACATTTTCGACATAGTAACCCCTTTGTCTTTTTTTGACATTTTCGACATAGTAACCCCTTTGTGTTTTTTCAACATTTTCGACGTAGTAAACCCTTGGTGTTTTTTCAACATTTTCGACATAGTAACCCCTTTGTGTTTTTCCTGAAATTTCGTCATAGTAACCCCTTTCTTGTTTTTTTTTAAATTATCGACATAGTAACCCCTTGTGTTTTTCCAACATTTTCGACATAGTAACCCCTTTGTGTTTTTTCAAAATTTTTGACATAGTAACCCCTTTGTGTTTTTTTTTTTAACATTTCGTGTTTTTTCATAATTTTAACATACTAGCCCCTTTGTGTTTTTTCGACAATTTTGACATAGTAACCCCTTTGTGTTTTTTCTAATGTTTTATGTTTTTTCATAATTTCCGACAATAGTTTTTTTCAACAATTTTAACATAGTAACCCTTTTATTGTTATTTCTAAACTATCGACATACTAAACCCTTTGTGTTTTTCAACATTTTCGACATAGTAACCCCTTTGTGTTTTTTCAACATTTTCGACATAGTAACCCCTTTGTGTTTTTCCTGAAATTTGTCATAGTAACCCCTTTATTGTTTTTTTTAAATTATCGACATAGTAACTCCTTTGGGTTTTTTCAACATTTTCGACAAAGTAACCCCTTGGTTTTTTTTCGACATTTTCGACATAGTAACCCCTTGGTGTTTCTTCGACATTTTCGACATAGTAACCCCTTTGTGTTTTTTCAACATTTTCGACATACTAACCCATTTGTGTTTTTTCGACATTTTCGACATAGTAACCCCTTTGTGTTTTTTCATATTTTTGACATACTAACCCCTTTGTGTTTTTTCGACATTTTCGACATAGTAACCCCTTTGTGTTTTTTCTAAATTATCGACATAGTAACCCCTTTGTGTTTTTTCAAAATTTTCGACATAGTAACCCATTTTTTTTTTCCAAAATTTTTGACATAGTAACCATTTTGTGTTTTTTTTTCAAATTTTTTGACATACTAACCCCTTATGCCTTTTTAAATCAACATTTTTGACATACTAGCTCCAT
Source organism: Urocampus carinirostris (assembly GCF_059441175.1). Classification (NCBI taxonomy): domain Eukaryota; kingdom Metazoa; phylum Chordata; class Actinopteri; order Syngnathiformes; family Syngnathidae; genus Urocampus; species Urocampus carinirostris. The sequence continues at coordinate 934,613 of NC_142356.1, forward strand.
TTGTGATTTTTCATCAATTTTGACACAGTAACCCCTTTGTCATTTTTCCGAAAATTAGTCATAGTAACCCCTTCATTGTTTTTTCTAAATCATCGACACAGTAACCCCTTTGTTTTTGTTTCAACATTTTCGACATAGTAACCCCTTTGTGTTTTTTCATATTTTTGACATAGTAACCCCTTTGTGTTTTTTTTTAACATTTCGTGTTTTTTCATAATTTTAACATACTAGCCCCTTTGTGTTTTTTCGACAATTTTGACATAGTAACCCCTTTGTGTTTTTTCTAATGTTTTATGTTTTTTCATAATTTCCGACAATAGTTTTTTTCAACAATTTTAACATAGTAACCCCTTTATTGTTATTTCTAAACTATCGACATACTAAACCCTTTGTGTTTTTCAACATTTTCGACATAGTAACCCCTTTGTGTTTTTCCTGAAATTTCGTCATGGTAACCCCTTTATTGTTTTTTTTTAAATTATCGACATAGTAACCCCTTGTGTTTTTCCAACATTTTTGACATAGTAACCCCTTGTTTTTTTTTCGACATTTTCGACATAGTAACCCCTTGGTGTTTTTTTTTTTTTAACATTTTGTGTTTTTTCGACAATTTTGACATAGTAACCCCTTTGTGTTTTTTCTAATGTTTTATGTTTTTTCATAATTTCCGACAATAGTTTTTTTCAACAATTTTAACATAGTAACCCCTTTGTGTTTTTTCCAAAATTTCGTCATAGTAACCCTTTTATTGTTATTTCTAAACTATCGACATACTAAACCCTTTGTGTTTTTCAACATTTTCGACATAGTAACCCCCGTTGTGGTTTTTCAAAATTTTCAACATAGTAATCATTTTGAGTTTTTTCAACATTTTCGACATAGTAACCCCTTTGTGTTTTTTCATATTTTTGACATACTAACCCCTTTGTGTTTTTTCAACATTTTCGACATAGTAACCCCTTTGTGTTTTTTCAACATTTTCGACATAGTAACCCCTTTGTGTTTTTTCTAATGTTTTATGTTTTTTCATAATTTCCGACAATAGTTTTTTTCAACAATTTTAACATAGTAACCCCTTTATTGTTATTTCTAAACTATCGACATACTAAACCCTTTGTGTTTTTCAACATTTTCGACATAGTAACCCCCGTTGTGGTTTTTCAAAATTTTCAACATAGTAATCATTTTGAGTTTTTTCAACATTTTCGACATAGTAACCCCTTTGTGTTTTTTCATATTTTTGACATACAAACCCCTTTGTGTTTTTTCAACATTTTCGACATAGTAACCCCTTTGTGTTTTTTCAACATTTTCGACATAGTAACCCCTTTGTGTTTTTTCGACATTTTCGACAAAGTAACCCCTTTGTGTTTTTCCTGAAATTTCGTCATAGTAACCCCTTTATTGTTTTTTTTAAATTATCGACATAGTAACCCCTTGTGTTTTTCCAACATTTTTGACATAGTAACCCCTTGTTTTTTTTTCGACATTTTCGACATAGTAACCCCTTGGTGTTTCTTCGACATTTTCGACATAGTAACCCCTTTGTGTTTTTTCAACATTTTCGACATAGTAACCCCTTTGTGTTTTTTTTTTAACATTTCGTGTTTTTTCATAATTTTAACATACTAGCCCCTTTGTGTTTTTTCGACAATTTTGACATAGTAACCCCTTTGTGTTTTTTCTAATGTTTTATGTTTTTTCATAATTTCCGACAATAGTTTTTTTCAACAATTTTAACATAGTAACCCCTTTATTGTTATTTCTAAACTATCGACATACTAAACCCTTTGTGTTTTTCAACATTTTCGACATAGTAACCCCCGTTGTGGTTTTTCAAAATTTTCAACATAGTAATCATTTTGAGTTTTTTCAACATTTTCGACATAGTAACCCCTTTGTGTTTTTTCATATTTTTGACATAGTAACCCCTTTGTGTTTTTTCAACATTTTCGACATAGTAACCCCTTTGTGTTTTTTCAACATTTTCGACATAGTAACCCCTTTGTGTTTTTTCGACATTTTCGACAAAGTAACCCCTTTGTGTTTTTCCTGAAATTTCGTCATAGTAACCCCTTTATTGTTTTTTTTAAATTATCGACATAGTAACCCCTTGTGTTTTTCCAACATTTTTGACATAGTAACCCCTTGTTTTTTTTTCGACATTTTCGACATAGTAACCCCTTGGTGTTTCTTCGACATTTTCGACATAGTAACCCCTTTGTGTTTTTTCAACATTTTCGACATAGTAACCCCTTTGTGTTTTTTCATATTTTTGACATAGTAACCCCTTTGTGTTTTTTTTTTAACATTTCGTGTTTTTTCATAATTTTAACATACTAGCCCCTTTGTGTTTTTTCGACAATTTTGACATAGTAACCCCTTTGTGTTTTTTCTAATGTTTTATGTTTTTTCATAATTTCCGACAATAGTTTTTTTCAACAATTTTAACATAGTAACCCCTTTATTGTTATTTCTAAACTATCGACATACTAAACCCTTTGTGTTTTTCAACATTTTCGACATAGTAACCCCCGTTGTGGTTTTTCAAAATTTTCAACATAGTAATCATTTTGAGTTTTTTCAACATTTTCGACATAGTAACCCCTTTGTGTTTTTTCATATTTTTGACATACTAACCCCTTTGTGTTTTTTCAACATTTTCGACATAGTAACCCCTTTGTGTTTTTTCAACATTTTCGACATAGTAACCCCTTTGTGTTTTTTCAACATTTTCGACATAGTAACCCCTTTGTGTTTTTTCGACATTTTCGACAAAGTAACCCCTTTGTGTTTTTCCTGAAATTTCGTCATAGTAACCCCTTTATTGTTTTTTTTAAATTATCGACATAGTAACCCCTTGTGTTTTTCCAACATTTTTGACATAGTAACCCCTTGTTTTTTTTTCGACATTTTCGACATAGTAACCCCTTGGTGTTTCTTCGACATTTTCGACATAGTAACCTCTTTGTGTTTTTTCAACATTTTCGACATAGTAACCCCTTTGTGTTTTTTCGACATTTTCGACATAGTAACCCCTTTGTCTTTTTTTGACATTTTCGACATAGTAACCCCTTTGTGTTTTTTCAACATTTTCGACGTAGTAAACCCTTTGTGTTTTTTCGACATTTTCGACATAGTAACCCCTTGGTGTTTTTTCAACATTTTCGACATAGTAACCCCTTTGTGTTTTTCCTGAAATTTCGTCATAGTAACCCCTTTCTTGTTTTTTTTTTAATTATCGACATAGTAACCCCTTGTGTTTTTCCAACATTTTCGACATAGTAACCCCTTTGTGTTTTTTCAAAATTTTTGACATAGTAACCCCTTTGTGTTTTTTTTTTTAACATTTCGTGTTTTTTCATAATTTTAACATACTAGCCCCTTTGTGTTTTTTCGACAATTTTGACATAGTAACCCCTTTGTGTTTTTTCTAATGTTTTATGTTTTTTCATAATTTCCGACAATAGTTTTTTTCAACAATTTTAACATAGTAACCCTTTTATTGTTATTTCTAAACTATCGACATACTAAACCCTTTGTGTTTTTCAACATTTTCGACATAGTAACCCCTTTGTGTTTTTTCAACATTTTCGACATAGTAACCCCTTTGTGTTTTTCCTGAAATTTGTCATAGTAACCCCTTTATTGTTTTTTTTAAATTATCGACATAGTAACTCCTTTGGGTTTTTTCAACATTTTCGACAAAGTAACCCCTTGGTTTTTTTTCGACATTTTCGACATAGTAACCCCTTGGTGTTTCTTCGACATTTTCGACATAGTAACCCCTTGGTGTTTTTTCATATTTTCGACAGACTAACCCCTTTGTGTTTTTTCAACATTTTCGACATACTAACCCATTTGTGTTTTTTCGACATTTTCGACATAGTAACCCCTTTGTGTTTTTTCATATTTTTGACATACTAACCCCTTTGTGTTTTTTCGACATTTTCGACATAGTAACCCCTTTGTGTTTTTTCTAAATTATCGACATAGTAACCCCTTTGTGTTTTTTCAAAATTTTCGACATAGTAACCCATTTTTTTTTTCCAAAATTTTTGACATAGTAACCATTTTGTGTTTTTTTTTCAAATTTTTTGACATACTAACCCCTTATGCCTTTTTAAATCAACATTTTTGACATACTAGCTCCATTTGTGATTTTTCATCAATTTTGACACAGTAACCCCTTTGTCATTTTTCCGAAAATTAGTCATAGTAACCCCTTTATTGTTTTTTCTAAATCATCGACACAGTAACCCCTTTGTTTTTGTTTCAACATTTTCGACATAGTAACCCCTTTGTGTTTTTTCATATTTTTGACATAGTAACCCCTTTGTGTTTTTTTTTTAACATTTCGTGTTTTTTCATAATTTTAACATACTAGCCCCTTTGTGTTTTTTCGACAATTTTGACATAGTAACCCCTTTGTGTTTTTTCTAATGTTTTATGTTTTTTCATAATTTCCGACAATAGTTTTTTTCAACAATTTTAACATAGTAACCCCTTTATTGTTATTTCTAAACTATCGACATACTAAACCCTTTGTGTTTTTCAACATTTTCGACATAGTAACCCCTTTGTGTTTTTCCTGAAATTTCGTCATGGTAACCCCTTTATTGTTTTTTTTTAAATTATCGACATAGTAACCCCTTGTGTTTTTCCAACATTTTTGACATAGTAACCCCTTGTTTTTTTTTCGACATTTTCGACATAGTAACCCCTTGGTGTTTTTTTTTTTTTAACATTTTGTGTTTTTTCGACAATTTTGACATAGTAACCCCTTTGTGTTTTTTCTAATGTTTTATGTTTTTTCATAATTTCCGACAATAGTTTTTTTCAACAATTTTAACATAGTAACCCCTTTGTGTTTTTTCCAAAATTTCGTCATAGTAACCCTTTGATTGTTATTTCTAAACTATCGACATACTAAACCCTTTGTGTTTTTCAACATTTTCGACATAGTAACCCCCGTTGTGGTTTTTCAAAATTTTCAACATAGTAATCATTTTGAGTTTTCTCAACATTTTCGACATAGTAACCCCTTTGAGTTTTTTCGACATTTTCGACATAGTAACCCCTTTGAGTTTTTTCGACATTTTCGACATAGTAACCCCTTTGTGTTTTTTCCAACATTTTCGACATAGGAACCCCTTTATTGTTTTTTTCTGAAATTTGGACATAGTAACCATTTTGTGTTTTTTCGACATTTTTGACATAGTAACCCCTTGTTTTTTTTCGACATTTTCGACATAGTAACCCCTTGGTGTTTTTTTTTTTTAACATTTTGTGTTTTTTCATAATTTTAACATACTAACCCCTTTGTGTTTTTTCGACAATTTTGACATAGTAACCCCTTTGTGTTTTTTCTAATTTTTTATGTTTTTTCATAATTTCCGACAATAGTTTTTTTCAACAATTTTAACATAGTAACCCCTTTGTGTTTTTTCGACATTTTCGACATAGTAACCCTTTTATTGTTATTTCTAAACTATCGACATACTAAACCCTTTGTGTTTTTCAACATTTTCGACATAGTAACCCCTTTGTGTTTTTTCAACATTTTCGACATAGTAACCCCTTTGTGTTTTTTCGACATTTTCAACATAGTAACCCCTTTGTGTTTTTCCTGAAATTTCGTCATAGTAACCCCTTTATTGTTTTTTTTTAAATTATCGACATAGTAACCCCTTGTGTTTTTCCAACATTTTAGATTTACTAACCTCTTGGTGTTTTTTTTGACATTTTCGACATAGTAACCCCTTTGTGTTTTTTCAACATTTTCGACATAGTAACCCCTTTGTGTTTTTCCTGAAATTTCGTCATAGTAACCCCTTTATTGTTTTTTTTTAAATTATCGACATAGTAACCCCTTGTGTTTTTCCAACATTTTTGACATAGTAACCCCTTGTTTTTTTTTCGACATTTTCGACATAGTAACCCCTTGGTGTTTTTTTTTTTTTAACATTTTGTGTTTTTTCATAATTTTAACATACTAGCCCCTTTGTGTTTTTTCGACAATTTTGACATAGTAACCCCTTTGTGTTTTTTCTAATGTTTTATGTTTTTTCATAATTTCCGACAATAGTTTTTTTCAACAATTTTAACATAGTAACCCCTTTGTGTTTTTTCGACATTTTCGACATAGTAACCCCTTTGTGTTTTTTCAACATTTTCGACATAGTAACCCCTTTGTGTTTTTTCGACATTTTCGACATAGTAACCCCTTGGTGTTTTTTCAACATTTTCGACATACTAACCCATTTGTGTTTTTTCCAAAATTTTAGATTTACTAACCTCTTGGTGGTTTTTTTGACATTTTCGACATAGTAACCCCTTTGTGTTTTTTCAACATTTTCGACATAGTAACCCCTTTGTGTGTTTCCTGAAATTTCGTCATGGTAACCCCTTTATTGTTTTTTTTTAAATTATCGACATAGTAACCCCTTGTGTTTTTCCAACATTTTTGACATAGTAACCCCTTGTTTTTTTTTCGACATTTTCGACATAGTAACCCCTTGGTGTTTTTTTTTTTTTAACATTTTGTGTTTTTTCATAATTTTAACATACTAACCCCTTTGTGTTTTTTCGACAATTTTGACATAGTAACCCCTTTGTGTTTTTTCTAATGTTTTATGTTTTTTCATAATTTCCGACAATAGTTTTTTTCAACAATTTTAACATAGTAACCCCTTTGTGTTTTTTCCAAAATTTCGTCATAGTAACCCTTTTATTGTTATTTCTAAACTATCGACATACTAAACCCTTTGTGTTTTTCAACATTTTCGACATAGTAACCCCCGTTGTGGTTTTTCAAAATTTTCAACATAGTAATCATTTTGAGTTTTTTCAACATTTTCGACATAGTAACCCCTTTGTGTTTTTTCGACATTTTCGACATAGTAACCCCTTTGAGTTTTTTCGACATTTTCGACATAGTAACCCCTTTGTGTTTTTTCCAACATTTTCGACATAGGAACCCCTTTATTGTTTTTTTCTGAAATTTGGACATAGTAACCATTTTGTGTTTTTTCGACATTTTTGACATAGTAACCCCTTGTTTTTTTTTCGACATTTTCGACATAGTAACCCCTTGGTGTTTTTTTTTTTTTAACATTTTGTGTTTTTTCATAATTTTAACATACTAACCCCTTTGTGTTTTTTCGACAATTTTGACATAGTAACCCCTTTGTGTTTTTTCTAATGTTTTATGTTTTTTCATAATTTCCGACAATAGTTTTTTTCAACAATTTTAACATAGTAACCCCTTTGTGTTTTTTCCAAAATTTCGTCATAGTAACCCTTTTATTGTTATTTCTAAACTATCGACATACTAAACCCTTTGTGTTTTTCAACATTTTCGACATAGTAACCCCCGTTGTGGTTTTTCAAAATTTTCAACATAGTAATCATTTTGAGTTTTTTCAACATTTTCGACATAGTAACCCCTTTGTGTTTTTTCATATTTTTGACATACTAACCCCTTTGTGTTTTTTCAACATTTTCGACATAGTAACCCCTTTGTGTTTTTTCTAATGTTTTATGTTTTTTCATAATTTCCGACAATAGTTTTTTTCAACAATTTTAACATAGTAACCCCTTTGTGTTTTTTCCAAAATTTCGTCATAGTAACCCTTTTATTGTTATTTCTAAACTATCGACATACTAAACCCTTTGTGTTTTTCAACATTTTCGACATAGTAACCCCCGTTGTGGTTTTTCAAAATTTTCAACATAGTAATCATTTTGAGTTTTTTCAACATTTTCGACATAGTAACCCCTTTGTGTTTTTTCATATTTTTGACATACAAACCCCTTTGTGTTTTTTCAACATTTTCGACATAGTAACCCCTTTGTGTTTTTTCAACATTTTCGACATAGTAACCCCTTTGTGTTTTTTCGACATTTTCGACAAAGTAACCCCTTTGTGTTTTTCCTGAAATTTCGTCATAGTAACCCCTTTATTGTTTTTTTTAAATTATCGACATAGTAACCCCTTGTGTTTTTCCAACATTTTTGACATAGTAACCCCTTGTTTTTTTTTCGACATTTTCGACATAGTAACCCCTTGGTGTTTCTTCGACATTTTCGACATAGTAACCCCTTTGTGTTTTTTCAACATTTTCGACATAGTAACCCCTTTGTGTTTTTTTTTTAACATTTCGTGTTTTTTCATAATTTTAACATACTAGCCCCTTTGTGTTTTTTCGACAATTTTGACATAGTAACCCCTTTGTGTTTTTTCTAATGTTTTATGTTTTTTCATAATTTCCGACAATAGTTTTTTTCAACAATTTTAACATAGTAACCCCTTTATTGTTATTTCTAAACTATCGACATACTAAACCCTTTGTGTTTTTCAACATTTTCGACATAGTAACCCCCGTTGTGGTTTTTCAAAATTTTCAACATAGTAATCATTTTGAGTTTTTTCAACATTTTCGACATAGTAACCCCTTTGTGTTTTTTCATATTTTTGACATAGTAACCCCTTTGTGTTTTTTCAACATTTTCGACATAGTAACCCCTTTGTGTTTTTTCAACATTTTCGACATAGTAACCCCTTTGTGTTTTTTCGACATTTTCGACAAAGTAACCCCTTTGTGTTTTTCCTGAAATTTCGTCATAGTAACCCCTTTATTGTTTTTTTTAAATTATCGACATAGTAACCCCTTGTGTTTTTCCAACATTTTTGACATAGTAACCCCTTGTTTTTTTTTCGACATTTTCGACATAGTAACCCCTTGGTGTTTCTTCGACATTTTCGACATAGTAACCCCTTTGTGTTTTTTCAACATTTTCGACATAGTAACCCCTTTGTGTTTTTTCATATTTTTGACATAGTAACCCCTTTGTGTTTTTTTTTTAACATTTCGTGTTTTTTCATAATTTTAACATACTAGCCCCTTTGTGTTTTTTCGACAATTTTGACATAGTAACCCCTTTGTGTTTTTTCTAATGTTTTATGTTTTTTCATAATTTCCGACAATAGTTTTTTTCAACAATTTTAACATAGTAACCCCTTTATTGTTATTTCTAAACTATCGACATACTAAACCCTTTGTGTTTTTCAACATTTTCGACATAGTAACCCCCGTTGTGGTTTTTCAAAATTTTCAACATAGTAATCATTTTGAGTTTTTTCAACATTTTCGACATAGTAACCCCTTTGTGTTTTTTCATATTTTTGACATACTAACCCCTTTGTGTTTTTTCAACATTTTCGACATAGTAACCCCTTTGTGTTTTTTCAACATTTTCGACATAGTAACCCCTTTGTGTTTTTTCAACATTTTCGACATAGTAACCCCTTTGTGTTTTTTCGACATTTTCGACAAAGTAACCCCTTTGTGTTTTTCCTGAAATTTCGTCATAGTAACCCCTTTATTGTTTTTTTTAAATTATCGACATAGTAACCCCTTGTGTTTTTCCAACATTTTTGACATAGTAACCCCTTGTTTTTTTTTCGACATTTTCGACATAGTAACCCCTTGGTGTTTCTTCGACATTTTCGACATAGTAACCTCTTTGTGTTTTTTCAACATTTTCGACATAGTAACCCCTTTGTGTTTTTTCGACATTTTCGACATAGTAACCCCTTTGTCTTTTTTTGACATTTTCGACATAGTAACCCCTTTGTGTTTTTTCAACATTTTCGACGTAGTAAACCCTTTGTGTTTTTTCGACATTTTCGACATAGTAACCCCTTGGTGTTTTTTCAACATTTTCGACATAGTAACCCCTTTGTGTTTTTCCTGAAATTTCGTCATAGTAACCCCTTTCTTGTTTTTTTTTTAATTATCGACATAGTAACCCCTTGTGTTTTTCCAACATTTTCGACATAGTAACCCCTTTGTGTTTTTTCAAAATTTTTGACATAGTAACCCCTTTGTGTTTTTTTTTTAACATTTCGTGTTTTTTCATAATTTTAACATACTAGCCCCTTTGTGTTTTTTCGACAATTTTGACATAGTAACCCCTTTGTGTTTTTTCTAATGTTTTATGTTTTTTCATAATTTCCGACAATAGTTTTTTTCAACAATTTTAACATAGTAACCCTTTTATTGTTATTTCTAAACTATCGACATACTAAACCCTTTGTGTTTTTCAACATTTTCGACATAGTAACCCCTTTGTGTTTTTTCTAAATTATCGACATAGTAACCCCTTTGTGTTTTTTCAAAATTTTCGACATAGTAACCCATTTTTTTTTTCCAAAATTTTTGACATAGTAACCATTTTGTGTTTTTTTTTCAAATTTTTTGACATACTAACCCCTTATGCCTTTTTAAATCAACATTTTTGACATACTAGCTCCATTTGTGATTTTTCATCAATTTTGACACAGTAACCCCTTTGTCATTTTTCCGAAAATTAGTCATAGTAACCCCTTTATTGTTTTTTCTAAATCATCGACACAGTAACCCCTTTGTTTTTGTTTCAACATTTTCGACATAGTAACCCCTTTGTGTTTTTTCATATTTTTGACATAGTAACCCCTTTGTGTTTTTTTTTAACATTTCGTGTTTTTTCATAATTTTAACATACTAGCCCCTTTGTGTTTTTTCGACAATTTTGACATAGTAACCCCTTTGTGTTTTTTCTAATGTTTTATGTTTTTTCATAATTTCCGACAATAGTTTTTTTCAACAATTTTAACATAGTAACCCCTTTATTGTTATTTCTAAACTATCGACATACTAAACCCTTTGTGTTTTTCAACATTTTCGACATAGTAACCCCTTTGTGTTTTTCCTGAAATTTCGTCATGGTAACCCCTTTATTGTTTTTTTTTAAATTATCGACATAGTAACCCCTTGTGTTTTTCCAACATTTTTGACATAGTAACCCCTTGTTTTTTTTTCGACATTTTCGACATAGTAACCCCTTGGTGTTTTTTTTTTTTTAACATTTTGTGTTTTTTCATAATTTTAACATACTAACCCCTTTGTGTTTTTTCGACAATTTTGACATAGTAACCCCTTTGTGTTTTTTCTAATGTTTTATGTTTTTTCATAATTTCCGACAATAGTTTTTTTCAACAATTTTAACATAGTAACCCCTTTGTGTTTTTTCCAAAATTTCGTCATAGTAACCCCTTTATTGTTATTTCTAAACTATCGACATACTAAACCCTTTGTGTTTTTCAACATTTTCGACATAGTAACCCCCGTTGTGGTTTTTCAAAATTTTCAACATAGTAATCATTTTGAGTTTTCTCAACATTTTCGACATAGTAACCCCTTTGAGTTTTTTCGACATTTTCGACATAGTAACCCCTTTGTGTTTTTTCCAACATTTTCGACATAGGAACCCCTTTATTGTTTTTTTCTGAAATTTGGACATAGTAACCATTTTGTGTTTTTTCGACATTTTTGACATAGTAACCCCTTGTTTTTTTTCGACATTTTCGACATAGTAACCCCTTGGTGTTTTTTTTTTTTAACATTTTGTGTTTTTTCATAATTTTAACATACTAACCCCTTTGTGTTTTTTCGACAATTTTGACATAGTAACCCCTTTGTGTTTTTTCTAATTTTTTATGTTTTTTCATAATTTCCGACAATAGTTTTTTTCAACAATTTTAACATAGTAACCCCTTTGTGTTTTTTCGACATTTTCGACATAGTAACCCTTTTATTGTTATTTCTAAACTATCGACATACTAAACCCTTTGTGTTTTTCAACATTTTCGACATAGTAACCCCTTTGTGTTTTTTCAACATTTTCGACATAGTAACCCCTTTGTGTTTTTTCGACATTTTCAACATAGTAACCCCTTTGTGTTTTTCCTGAAATTTCGTCATAGTAACCCCTTTATTGTTTTTTTTTAAATTATCGACATAGTAACCCCTTGTGTTTTTCCAACATTTTAGATTTACTAACCTCTTGGTGTTTTTTTTGACATTTTCGACATAGTAACCCCTTTGTGTTTTTTCAACATTTTCGACATAGTAACCCCTTTGTGTTTTTCCTGAAATTTCGTCATAGTAACCCCTTTATTGTTTTTTTTTAAATTATCGACATAGTAACCCCTTGTGTTTTTCCAACATTTTTGACATAGTAACCCCTTGTTTTTTTTTCGACATTTTCGACATAGTAACCCCTTGGTGTTTTTTTTTTTTTAACATTTTGTGTTTTTTCATAATTTTAACATACTAGCCCCTTTGTGTTTTTTCGACAATTTTGACATAGTAACCCCTTTGTGTTTTTTCTAATGTTTTATGTTTTTTCATAATTTCCGACAATAGTTTTTTTCAACAATTTTAACATAGTAACCCCTTTGTGTTTTTTCGACATTTTCGACATAGTAACCCCTTTGTGTTTTTTCAACATTTTCGACATAGTAACCCCTTTGTGTTTTTTCGACATTTTCGACATAGTAACCCCTTGGTGTTTTTTCAACATTTTCGACATACTAACCCATTTGTGTTTTTTCCAAAATTTTAGATTTACTAACCTCTTGGTGGTTTTTTTGACATTTTCGACATAGTAACCCCTTTGTGTTTTTTCAACATTTTCGACATAGTAACCCCTTTGTGTTTTTCCTGAAATTTCGTCATGGTAACCCCTTTATTGTTTTTTTTTAAATTATCGACATAGTAACCCCTTGTGTTTTTCCAACATTTTTGACATAGTAACCCCTTGTTTTTTTTTCGACATTTTCGACATAGTAACCCCTTGGTGTTTTTTTTTTTTAACATTTTGTGTTTTTTCATAATTTTAACATACTAACCCCTTTGTGTTTTTTCGACAATTTTGACATAGTAACCCCTTTGTGTTTTTTCTAATGTTTTATGTTTTTTCATAATTTCCGACAATAGTTTTTTTCAACAATTTTAACATAGTAACCCCTTTATTGTTATTTCTAAACTATCGACATACTAAACCCTTTGTGTTTTTCAACATTTTCGACATAGTAACCCCCGTTGTGGTTTTTCAAAATTTTCAACATAGTAATCATTTTGAGTTTTTTCAACATTTTCGACATAGTAACCCCTTTGTGTTTTTTCATATTTTTGACATACTAACCCCTTTGTGTTTTTTCAACATTTTCGACATAGTAACCCCTTTGTGTTTTTTCAACATTTTCGACATAGTAACCCCTTTGTGTTTTTTCTAATGTTTTATGTTTTTTCATAATTTCCGACAATAGTTTTTTTCAACAATTTTAACATAGTAACCCCTTTATTGTTATTTCTAAACTATCGACATACTAAACCCTTTGTGTTTTTCAACATTTTCGACATAGTAACCCCCGTTGTGGTTTTTCAAAATTTTCAACATAGTAATCATTTTGAGTTTTTTCAACATTTTCGACATAGTAACCCCTTTGTGTTTTTTCATATTTTTGACATACTAACCCCTTTGTGTTTTTTCAACATTTTCGACATAGTAACCCCTTTGTGTTTTTTCAACATTTTCGACATAGTAACCCCTTTGTGTTTTTTCGACATTTTCGACAAAGTAACCCCTTTGTGTTTTTCCTGAAATTTCGTCATAGTAACCCCTTTATTGTTTTTTTTAAATTATCGACATAGTAACCCCTTGTGTTTTTCCAACATTTTTGACATAGTAACCCCTTGTTTTTTTTTCGACATTTTCGACATAGTAACCCCTTGGTGTTTCTTCGACATTTTCGACATAGTAACCCCTTTGTGTTTTTTCAACATTTTCGACATAGTAACCCCTTTGTGTTTTTTTTTTAACATTTCGTGTTTTTTCATAATTTTAACATACTAGCCCCTTTGTGTTTTTTCGACAATTTTGACATAGTAACCCCTTTGTGTTTTTTCTAATGTTTTATGTTTTTTCATAATTTCCGACAATAGTTTTTTTCAACAATTTTAACATAGTAACCCCTTTATTGTTATTTCTAAACTATCGACATACTAAACCCTTTGTGTTTTTCAACATTTTCGACATAGTAACCCCCGTTGTGGTTTTTCAAAATTTTCAACATAGTAATCATTTTGAGTTTTTTCAACATTTTCGACATAGTAACCCCTTTGTGTTTTTTCATATTTTTGACATAGTAACCCCTTTGTGTTTTTTCAACATTTTCGACATAGTAACCCCTTTGTGTTTTTTCAACATTTTCGACATAGTAACCCCTTTGTGTTTTTTCGACATTTTCGACAAAGTAACCCCTTTGTGTTTTTCCTGAAATTTCGTCATAGTAACCCCTTTATTGTTTTTTTTAAATTATCGACATAGTAACCCCTTGTGTTTTTCCAACATTTTTGACATAGTAACCCCTTGTTTTTTTTTCGACATTTTCGACATAGTAACCCCTTGGTGTTTCTTCGACATTTTCGACATAGTAACCCCTTTGTGTTTTTTCAACATTTTCGACATAGTAACCCCTTTGTGTTTTTTCATATTTTTGACATACTAACCCCTTTGTGTTTTTTCAACATTTTCGACATAGTAACCCCTTTGTGTTTTTCAACATTTTCGACATAGTAACCCCCGTTGTGGTTTTTCAAAATTTTCAACATAGTAATCATTTTGAGTTTTTTCAACATTTTCGACATAGTAACCCCTTTGTGTTTTTTCATATTTTTGACATACTAACCCCTTTGTGTTTTTTCAACATTTTCGACATAGTAACCCCTTTGTGTTTTTTCAACATTTTCGACATAGTAACCCCTTTGTGTTTTTTCAACATTTTCGACATAGCAACCCCTTTGTGTTTTTTCAACATTTTCGACATAGTAACCCCTTTGTGTTTTTTCGACATTTTCGACAAAGTAACCCCTTTGTGTTTTTCCTGAAATTTCGTCATAGTAACCCCTTTATTGTTTTTTTTAAATTATCGACATAGTAACCCCTTGTGTTTTTCCAACATTTTTGACATAGTAACCCCTTGTTTTTTTTTCGACATTTTCGACATAGTAACCCCTTGGTGTTTCTTCGACATTTTCGACATAGTAACCTCTTTGTGTTTTTTCAACATTTTCGACATAGTAACCCCTTTGTGTTTTTTCGACATTTTCGACATAGTAACCCCTTTGTCTTTTTTTGACATTTTCGACATAGTAACCCCTTTGTGTTTTTTCAACATTTTCGACGTAGTAAACCCTTTGTGTTTTTTCGACATTTTCGACATAGTAACCCCTTGGTGTTTTTTCAACATTTTCGACATAGTAACCCCTTTGTGTTTTTCCTGAAATTTCGTCATAGTAACCCCTTTCTTGTTTTTTTTTTAATTATCGACATAGTAACCCCTTGTGTTTTTCCAACATTTTCGACATAGTTACCCCTTTGTGTTTTTTCAAAATTTTTGACATAGTAACCCCTTTGTGTTTTTTTTTTAACATTTCGTGTTTTTTCATAATTTTAACATACTAGCCCCTTTGTGTTTTTTCGACAATTTTGACATAGTAACCCCTTTGTGTTTTTTCTAATGTTTTATGTTTTTTCATAATTTCCGACAATAGTTTTTTTCAACAATTTTAACATAGTAACCCTTTTATTGTTATTTCTAAACTATCGACATACTAAACCCTTTGTGTTTTTCAACATTTTCGACATAGTAACCCCTTTGTGTTTTTTCAACATTTTCGACATAGTAACCCCTTTGTGTTTTTCCTGAAATTTGTCATAGTAACCCCTTTATTGTTTTTTTTAAATTATCGACATAGTAACTCCTTTGGGTTTTTTCAACATTTTCGACAAAGTAACCCCTTGGTTTTTTTTCGACATTTTCGACATAGTAACCCCTTGGTGTTTCTTCGACATTTTCGACATAGTAACCCCTTGGTGTTTTTTCATATTTTCGACAGACTAACCCCTTTGTGTTTTTTCAACATTTTCGACATACTAACCCATTTGTGTTTTTTCGACATTTTCGACATAGTAACCCCTTTGTGTTTTTTCATATTTTTGACATACTAACCCCTTTGTGTTTTTTCGACATTTTCGACATAGTAACCCCTTTGTGTTTTTTCTAAATTATCGACATAGTAACCCCTTTGTGTTTTTTCAAAATTTTCGACATAGTAACCCATTTTTTTTTTCCAAAATTTTTGACATAGTAACCATTTTGTGTTTTTTTTTCAAATTTTTTGACATACTAACCCCTTATGCCTTTTTAAATCAACATTTTTGACATACTAGCTCCATTTGTGATTTTTCATCAATTTTGACACAGTAACCCCTTTGTCATTTTTCCGAAAATTAGTCATAGTAACCCCTTTATTGTTTTTTCTAAATCATCGACACAGTAACCCCTTTGTTTTTGTTTCAACATTTTCGACATAGTAACCCCTTTGTGTTTTTTCATATTTTTGACATAGTAACCCCTTTGTGTTTTTTTTTTAACATTTCGTGTTTTTTCATAATTTTAACATACTAGCCCCTTTGTGTTTTTTCGACAATTTTGACATAGTAACCCCTTTGTGTTTTTTCTAATGTTTTATGTTTTTTCATAATTTCCGACAATAGTTTTTTTCAACAATTTTAACATAGTAACCCCTTTATTGTTATTTCTAAACTATCGACATACTAAACCCTTTGTGTTTTTCAACATTTTCGACATAGTAACCCCTTTGTGTTTTTCCTGAAATTTCGTCATGGTAACCCCTTTATTGTTTTTTTTTTAAATTATCGACATAGTAACCCCTTGTGTTTTTCCAACATTTTTGACATAGTAACCCCTTGTTTTTTTTTCGACATTTTCGACATAGTAACCCCTTGGTGTTTTTTTTTTTTTAACATTTTGTGTTTTTTCGACAATTTTGACATAGTAACCCCTTTGTGTTTTTTCTAATGTTTTATGTTTTTTCATCATTTCTGACAATAGTTTTTTTCAACAATTTTAACATAGTAACCCCTTTGTGTTTTTTCCAAAATTTCGTCATAGTAACCCTTTTATTGTTATTTCTAAACTATCGACATACTAAACCCTTTGTGTTTTTCAACATTTTCGACATAGTAACCCCCGTTGTGGTTTTTCAAAATTTTCAACATAGTAATCATTTTGAGTTTTCTCAACATTTTCGACATAGTAACCCCTTTGAGTTTTTTCGACATTTTCGACATAGTAACCCCTTTGTGTTTTTTCCAACATTTTCGACATAGGAACCCCTTTATTGTTTTTTTCTGAAATTTGGACATAGTAACCATTTTGTGTTTTTTCGACATTTTTGACATAGTAACCCCTTGTTTTTTTTCGACATTTTCGACATAGTAACCCCTTGGTGTTTTTTTTTTTTTAACATTTTGTGTTTTTTCATAATTTTAACATACTAACCCCTTTGTGTTTTTTCGACAATTTTGACATAGTAACCCCTTTGTGTTTTTTCTAATTTTTTATGTTTTTTCATAATTTCCGACAATAGTTTTTTTCAACAATTTTAACATAGTAACCCCTTTGTGTTTTTTCGACATTTTCGACATAGTAACCCTTTTATTGTTATTTCTAAACTATCGACATACTAAACCCTTTGTGTTTTTCAACATTTTCGACATAGTAACCCCTTTGTGTTTTTTCAACATTTTCGACATAGTAACCCCTTTGTGTTTTTTCGACATTTTCAACATAGTAACCCCTTTGTGTTTTTCCTGAAATTTCGTCATAGTAACCCCTTTATTGTTTTTTTTTAAATTATCGACATAGTAACCCCTTGTGTTTTTCCAACATTTTAGATTTACTAACCTCTTGGTGTTTTTTTTGACATTTTCGACATAGTAACCCCTTTGTGTTTTTTCAACATTTTCGACATAGTAACCCCTTTGTGTTTTTCCTGAAATTTCGTCATAGTAACCCCTTTATTGTTTTTTTTTAAATTATCGACATAGTAACCCCTTGTGTTTTTCCAACATTTTTGACATAGTAACCCCTTGTTTTTTTTTCGACATTTTCGACATAGTAACCCCTTGGTGTTTTTTTTTTTTTAACATTTTGTGTTTTTTCATAATTTTAACATACTAGCCCCTTTGTGTTTTTTCGACAATTTTGACATAGTAACCCCTTTGTGTTTTTTCTAATGTTTTATGTTTTTTCATAATTTCCGACAATAGTTTTTTTCAACAATTTTAACATAGTAACCCCTTTGTGTTTTTTCCAAAATTTCGTCATAGTAACCCTTTTATTGTTATTTCTAAACTATCGACATACTAAACCCTTTGTGTTTTTCAACATTTTCGACATAGTAACCCCCGTTGTGGTTTTTCAAAATTTTCAACATAGTAATCATTTTGAGTTTTTTCAACATTTTCGACATAGTAACCCCTTTGTGTTTTTTCGACATTTTCGACATAGTAACCCCTTTGAGTTTTTTCGACATTTTCGACATAGTAACCCCTTTGTGTTTTTTCCAACATTTTCGACATAGGAACCCCTTTATTGTTTTTTTCTGAAATTTGGACATAGTAACCATTTTGTGTTTTTTCGACATTTTTGACATAGTAACCCCTTGTTTTTTTTTCGACATTTTCGACATAGTAACCCCTTGGTGTTTTTTTTTTTTTAACATTTTGTGTTTTTTCATAATTTTAACATACTAACCCCTTTGTGTTTTTTCGACAATTTTGACATAGTAACCCCTTTGTGTTTTTTCTAATGTTTTATGTTTTTTCATAATTTCCGACAATAGTTTTTTTCAACAATTTTAACATAGTAACCCCTTTGTGTTTTTTCCAAAATTTCGTCATAGTAACCCTTTTATTGTTATTTCTAAACTATCGACATACTAAACCCTTTGTGTTTTTCAACATTTTCGACATAGTAACCCCCGTTGTGGTTTTTCAAAATTTTCAACATAGTAATCATTTTGAGTTTTTTCAACATTTTCGACATAGTAACCCCTTTGTGTTTTTTCATATTTTTGACATACTAACCCCTTTGTGTTTTTTCAACATTTTCGACATAGTAACCCCTTTGTGTTTTTTCAACATTTTCGACATAGTAACCCCTTTGTGTTTTTTCGACATTTTCGACAAAGTAACCCCTTTGTGTTTTTCCTGAAATTTCGTCATAGTAACCCCTTTATTGTTTTTTTTAAATTATCGACATAGTAACCCCTTGTGTTTTTCCAACATTTTTGACATAGTAACCCCTTGTTTTTTTTTCGACATTTTCGACATAGTAACCCCTTGGTGTTTTTTCGACATTTTCGACATAGTAACCCCTTTGTGTTTTTCCTGAAATTTCGTCATAGTAACCCCTTTATTGTTTTTTTTAAATTATCGACATAGTAACCCCTTTGTGTTTTTTCAACATTTTCGACATAGTAACCCCTTGGTGTTTTTCCTGAAATTTCGTCATAGTAACCCCTTTATTGTTTTTTTTAAATTAGGGACATAGTAACTCCTTTGTGTTTTTTCGACATTTTCGACATAGTAACCCCTTTGTGTTTTTTCATATTTTTGACATACTAATCCCTTTGTGTTTTTTCAACATTTTCGACATAGTAACCCCTTTGTGTTTTCTCAACATTTTCGACATAGTAACCCCTTTGTGTTTTTTCAACATTTTCGACATAGTAAACCCTTTGTGTTTTTTCGACATTTTCGACATAGTAAACCCTTTGTGTTTTTTCGACATTTTCGACATAGTAACCCCTTGGTGTTTTTTCAACATTTTCGACATAGTAACCCCTTGGTGTTTCTTCGACATTTTCGACATACTAACCCCTTTGTGTTTTTTCGACATTTTCGACATAGTAACCCCTTTGTCTTTTTTCGACATTTTCGACATAGTAACCCCTTTGTGTTTTTTCAACATTTTCGACATAGTAACCCCTTTGTGTTTTTTCGACATTTTCGACATAGTAACCCCTTTGTCTTTTTTCGACATTTTCGACATAGTAACCCCTTTGTGTTTTTTCAACATTTTCGACATAGTAACCCCTTTGTCTTTTTTCGACATTTTCGACATAGTAACCCCTTTGTGTTTTTTCAACATTTTCGACATAGTAACCCCTTTGTGTTTTTTCGACATTTTCAACATAGTAACCCCTTTGTGTTTTTTCAACATTTTCGACATACTAACCCATTTGTGTTTTTTCCAAAATTTTAGATTTACTAACCCCTTTGTGTTTTTTCAACATTTTCGACATAGTAACCCCTTTGTGTTTTTCCTGAAATTTCGTCATAGTAACCCCTTTATTGTTTTTTTTAAATTATCGACATAGTAACTCCTTTGGGTTTTTTCAACATTTTCAACATAGTAACCCCTTGGGTTTTTTTCGACATTTTCGACATAGTAACCCATTTGGTTTTTTTATCAAAATTTTTGACATAGTAACCGTTTTGTGTTTTTTTTTTCAAATTTTTTGACATACTAACCCCTTGCCTTTTTAAATCAACATTTTTGACATACTAACTCCATTTGTGATTTTTCATCAATTTTGACACAGTAACCCCTTTGTCCTTTTTCCGAAAATTAGTCATAGTAACCCCTTTATTGTTTTTTCTAAATCATCGACACAGTAACCCCTTTGTGTTTTTCCTGAAATTTCGTCATAGTAACCCCTTTATTGTTTTTTTTAAATTATCGTCATAGTAACCCCTTTATTGTTTTTTTTAAATTATCGACATAGTAACCCCTTGTGTTTTCTCAACATTTTCAACATAGAAACCCCTTTGTGTTTTTCCTGAAATTTCGTCATAGTAACCCCTTTATTGTTTTTTTTAAATTATCGACATAGTAACCCCTTTGGGTTTTTTCAACATTTTCGACATAGTAACCCCTTTGTGTTTTTTCGACATTTTCGACATAGTAACCCCTTTGGGTTTTTTCAACATTTTCGACATAGTAACCCCTTTGTGTTTTTTCGACATTTTCGACATAGTAACCCCTTTGGGTTTTTTCAACATTTTCGACATAGTAACCCCTTTGTGTTTTTTCAACATTTTCGACATAGTAACCCCTTTGTGTTTTTCCTGAAATTTCGTCATAGTAACCCCTTTATTGTTTTTTCTAAATCATCGACATAGTAACCCCTTTGTTTTTTTTTCAACATTTTCGACATAGTAACCCCTTTCTGTTTTTTTGTAAACATTTTTGTAATAGTAACCCCTTTGTTTCTTTTTTTAACATTTTTGACATAGTAACCCCTTACAGAGCCAAAGACTGATGGTAGGGATTGGGCCGGTTTCAATCAAGGCAGGCGGGCAAAATTTGGGGCTCAAGGAGCCTATAACCATTCGAAAAAGTTCCATCCGTCACGGACTCAAAGACGTTCAGGCAACGCGACCAAAAGGAAACAGCGGCGAGTGGGCGGGATTCGTAGGAGGAGGGGGCGGGGTTTGCATATGACTCAAAGGCGCTCGTGCAGGGATCGGTAGGAGGGGGCGGGGTCAAAAGGTTGCCTCGCTGAGAGTGTTAAGTGCTCGCCCACGTGGCACCCGAGCAGGTCCCGCTTGATATTATGGCGGGGGCGGCCATTTGCACGGGTGACTCACGCTCATTGGCTCGGAGTGGCCCTCGGGTGGGCGTATCAGGCCCCGCCCCCCCGGGGGCCCGGAGGCCCGCCCCGTCACCGGTCGCCGTCGAGCCTCGGGGTGCCGTCGTCGCGAGAAAACAAAAGCGCTTATTTCCCTGGAAAATCATTTGGATTTTCCCAGACATTAAGACGAAGAGCCGTGGTGATTTCAGAAGCCGGCGACTGGCTGCTCCCGGCCCCACTGGGGACACGCCCCGCCCTTTGAAAACCTGCACGGCCACACTTTCGTCAAAGAGTCGGAAGATATTCCACGAGATTTGATGAAGACGTTGACAATTCGCATTTTGTATATGGGGAAATTCACTTAAAGACAGGCTTAGGGATTGAATCCGGCTCAGAGAAGCGCAAGAGAAAAACAAGCTGCAGCTTGAAATAGGTCCACTTGATGTTGCCAAAGCCAGGTGCCTCCAACAAAGACACTGTACATGTATTTATTTTTCTCCCTCTTCTTCTCTCTCTCTCTGTTTCTTTCTTTCTTTTCCACCCCTTTTCTCCCACTCTCTGTCTCTTTCACTCTCTGTGTCTCTCTTTTTCTCTTCCTTTGTTGCTCTTTGTCTCTTTCTCTCTCTGTGTCTTTTAATCTCTTTTGCTCAAACTTCCTTTTTTTCCTTTTCTCTCTTTTCTCTTTCTCTCCTCCTACCCTTTGTGCTTTCTTTTCTCTTTTCTCTCCTTCTCATTTTCTATTTCTCTTTGGATTTTTTTCTTCCGCTCCCTTTCTTTCCCCCCCTCCCTCACTACTTTTTATCTTTTGTTTTTCTCGCTCTCTCCCTCTCTTTCTTTTTCTTTCTTTGTCCCGCCCTCTCTCCTTTTCCCTCCCTCTTTCTGCCGTTTTTATCTCTCTCTTAATCTAATCGTCCGGCCCCCGACAGAATGTTTGTTCTATGGTGTGGCCCCCCGAGTTCAAATGAGTTGGACACCCTGATCTAAAGCTTCAGTTGTGTCCACTCTATACAGAAAGAAACAGCTGTGGGCTTACAGTACATACGGTTGTATACAACTGTGGACGTACACTATACATGGAAAGATGCATATACTATTGATGGATGGATACAATTGTAGCATTATTGCCATGGGACGTGTCCTATAAGGGAAATGTCCTGGAGAAATCAACCAATCTTAGGAAAGAAGTAAAAGTAGGACAAAGGAAAGAAAGAAAAAAGGTAAGGAAAGGATTATGTAGAAAAACAAGAACAGGAAAGGGAAAATAAAGCAAGGAAACAAACAGAAAAAGGAAGTAAAAGAAGAAAAACGAAGATAGAAAACAAGAACAGAAATATCAATGAGAAAAAGGAGTAATGAAGGGGGGAAGGTAACAAGAAGAAAAGAAAAGTAAAAGAAAGGAAAAGGAGCAAAAAAGAGAATAGGAAAACAGGAGAAGAATAGAAACGAAAAGAAAAGGGGGGAAAAGAAAGCAAAAAAGAAAGAAAGAAAACATGTTAAAAGAAAAGAAAAAGAGAAAAAAAAGACCAAGAAAAGAGAATAGGAAAATAGGAGGAAAAGAAACGAAAAGAAATGGGGGAAAAATAAAGCAAAAAAGAAGCATAAAAGAAAGAAAGAAAGAAAGAAAGACAGAAAGAAAGACAGAAAGAAATACAGAAAGAAAGAAAGAAAGAAAGAAAGAAAGAAAGAAATCTGAAATGAATTCAAATTTGGGGGAGAGAAGAAGAGCGGTTAGCGTTAAGCTAGCAAAAGAGGGGGCGCTAGCTCATGCTCCTCTAGTGCCTTTCAAGGAGCTGCCACGGAGGCTAATCACAAGCCATTATGGCACCACGCCAAATCAGGTATTCGGCCCCTTTTAAAGGATCAGTGCGTGTGCGCGCTTCGAACATGGCATGTAGCCGCTCGGTGCCACCGAAAAACAGAAAAACTACACGGGGACTCCGAAAAACCAGACGGCCACGTTTTTCATCTCCTTTATTTGAACCCCCAAAAAATAGAAAGGAAAAAAAGAATAGAATAGAATCTACTTTTATTGTCATTGTTACAAAATGCGTTGAACATATTGTGACAACAAAATTGGGCGTGGTACTCCGGTTTCACTTTTCACAGTGAGGATAGAAGAAAACAAAGAAGATAAAGGTTATCATTGACACAATATTTACACAAGAAGTGTGGGCAGCTAGGATGTTGCCTACAGTTTTGGGATCCTGTTATTGCAATATGCGTTAAGTGCAATAATATTTAACAGTTTTTTGTGCGGTGTGTGTTAAGGCTGGTAATGGATCTGGGGAAAAAAAGGGGATTTAAAAAAGAGAAAAATAAGAAAAGAGAGAGTTAAAAAGGAGACCGAGAAATAAATTTTTAAAAAAGAGGAAAAAAAGAAAACAGGGAGAAAGAGAGAGTTAAAAAAGAGAGTTAAAAGGGAGAGCGAAAAATAGATTTAAAAAGAGAAAAAAGAAAAGAGGGAGAGAGAGAGAGAGAGTTAAAAAGGAGACCGAGAAATAGATTTTAAAAAGAGAAAAAACAAAAGAGGGAGAGAGGGAGGGAGAGAGAGTTAAAAGAGAGTTAAAAGGGAGACGGATAAATAGATTTTAAAAAGAGAAAAAAGAAAAGAGGGAGAGAGGGAGGGAGAGAGAGTTAAAAGAGAGTTAAAAGGGAGACGGATAAATAGATTTAATAAAGAGAGAAAAAAAGAAATGAGGGAGAGTTAAAAAAAGAGTTAAAAAGAGAGTTAAAGGGGAGACCGAGAAATAGATTTAAAAAAGAGAAAAAAGAAAAGAGGGAGAGAGAGAGAGAGAGTTAAAAAAGAGAGTTAAAAGGGAGACACAGAAATAGATTTAATAAAGAGAGAAAAAAAGAAAAGAGGGAGAGAGTTAAAAAAGAGAGTTAAATGGGAGACCAAGAAATAGTTTTTAAAAAGAGAGAAAAAAGAAAAGAGAGAGAGCTGTTTAAAAAGAACGTTAAAAGGGAGACAGAGAAATAGATTTAATAAATAGAGAAAAAAAGAAAAGAGGGAGAGAGTTAAAAAAGAGAGTTAAAAGGGAGACCGAGAAATAGTTTTTAAAAAGAGAGAAAAAAGAAAAGAGAGAGAGCTGTTTAAAAAGAACGGTAAAAGGGAGACAGAGAAATAGATTTAAAAAAAGAGAAAGAAAAGAAAAGAGGGGGAGAGAGAGAGTTAAAACATAATGTTAAAAGAGAGAGAGGGGGGGGCAGAGAGAGAGAAAGAGAGAGAGAGAGAGATAAAAAGGAGGCAAGAGAATCCAAAGGAAGCCGCAAAAAGGATGAAAGCGGCAATCAAATCTTTGCGGTGGCGATGTATGCTTGCAAATAAGCTGTTTTGATTTCCCAGAATGCACCTCTTTAACTCTCTCCCCCTCTCGCTCTCTTTCTCTGACAGAAAATGAAAAAACAGGGCCTCAGGAACAAACAGCGCAACCAGAAAAGAGAGAGCGGCCAATTGAAAAGAAGGAATTGGATCCCATTGGCTGTCTTTTCATCCAGTCCATTTCTGGAATTGAACCCGGGACTGGAATTGCTCACCACCCGTCCACTGTGCCTCCCCTGCTTTTCTTTGACAGCCGAATAAAAAACGCCCTCTAGAGGAAAACAAGAACAGTCTCTCTCCCTCCCTTTCCCCCTCTCATTCGCTCCCTCTTTCTCTGTCATCTCACACATTCTTTCTCTCTCTTTATTTTGCACTTTTTCCCTTTCTCCCTGCCTCTATTCCTTCACTTCTCTCTTTTTCACCGTCTCTCTCCCTTTATCCCTCCATTTCTTTCCCTTTTTCTTCCCTCTCGGTTTTTATCATTTCTATTTTCTCTCTGTCTCTCTCTTGCTCTCCACTTCTCACTTTCTCCTCTTCTCTCTTTCTCTCCATCTCTTTTCTGTTTTTCTTTCTTGCCCTCTTTCTTCCCCCCTCTCTCACTATTTCTCTATTTATCTCTTTTGTTTCTTGTGTCCTCTTTCCTCTCTCTCTCTCTCTCTCTCTCTCTCTTTCTCTCTCTCTCTTTCTTTTTAAATCAATAGAAAGATGTTTACTACACAAATACATTTTCATTCTACTCTGATATAATTGCTTGAAAATGATTATCAACACGAGGATAACTGTTTTTTACCACAGTAGTCAACTTGGGATAATGGATTAGAGACGGCCTCCTCTTCTCTCTCTCTCTCTCTCTCTCTCTCTCTTTGTCTTTTTCTCTCTCTGTGTCTTTTTACCTTCTTTTGCTCTCCTTTCCTCTCTGTCTCTCTCTTGTTTTCCCTTTCTCACTTTCTCACTTTCTCCCCTTCTCTCTTTCTCGCCTTTTTATCTCTTTTGTTTCTTGCGTCCTCTTTTCTCTCTCTCTCTCTCTCTCTCTCTCTCTCTCTCTCTCTCTCTCTCTCTCTCTCTCTCTCTCTCTCCTTCTCTCTTTCTAAAACAATAGAAAGGTGAACCAATATTTCTATTTATTACATTTTCATTCTACTCTCTGAAATAATTGCTTGAAAATGATTATCAACACGAGAATAACTGTTTTTTTTACCACAATAGTCAACTGGGGAGAATGGATTACAATAGGGTTTTAAAGCAGTCTTAGGTAAAGGGCGGGCCGGAGGAAAAGGCCCGAGGGTCCGCGAGGAGCTCGCGGACCGTAGTTTCCCTCGACGGCGTCCTCCTACGGTCCGCCTCGGCTTCCGCCTCGGCTTCCACCTCGGCTTCCGCCTCTTCCCGTGGAGAAGAGTAATCGGATTTCCTCCGGACGAGATCCGTCTTTCGTATCGATGGGAGATAAAAGAAAACGGACATCCGGCTCCAGAGTCGGCCACAAAATAGGTTAGGCGGCCAGCCAGAAGAAGAAGACGCCCCCGGGATACAGCCACCCCGCCCTACAACCTTTTCACTTTACGGCGGGGTTTACGGGGGGGTTTTCTCGGCCCCTCTCCATGGAATTTCCCCCGCGATACAGCATCAACAAAAAATCATTTGTAGTCGGCCCCGGGAGAGGGTTACCCCGCTTTATGTCGTTTTCATTTGATGGTGTGGAGTAATATATTTTTCACCCCCTCTTTATGCCATTTATCCCACCATACGTCATCCATCACACCCTCTTCATGGAATTTCCCCCATGATACTGCATCAACAACAAATCATTTGGAGTCAGCCCCAGGAAAAGGTTACCCCGCTTTATGTTATTACCCCGCTTTATGTTGTTTTCATTTGATGGTGTGGAATAATATATTTTTCACCCCCTCTTTATGCCATTTACCCCACCATACCTTATCCACCACACCATATCTCACGTGCCCAAAAATCTGTGAAGAAGTGTGTTTTGGTACAGTTGCCCCCAGGATACAGCCACCCCACCTTACAACCTTTTCACTTTACGGCGGGGTTTACAGGGGGGTTTCTCAGGCCCTTTTCATGGAATTTCCCCCATAATACTGCATCAATAACAAATCATTTGGAGTCAGCCCCGGGATAAGGTTACCCCGCTTTATGTT
This sequence comes from Urocampus carinirostris, assembly GCF_059441175.1. Classification (NCBI taxonomy): domain Eukaryota; kingdom Metazoa; phylum Chordata; class Actinopteri; order Syngnathiformes; family Syngnathidae; genus Urocampus; species Urocampus carinirostris. The sequence goes on from NC_142356.1 coordinate 961,489, forward strand.
ATTACCCCGCTTTATGTTGTTTTCATTTGATGGTGTGGAATAATATATTTTTCACCCCCTCTTTATGCCATTTACCCCACCATACCTTATCCACCACACCATATCTCACGTGCCCAAAAATCTGTGAAGAAGTGTGTTTTGGTACAGTTGCCCCCAGGATACAGCCACCCCACCTTACAACCTTTTCACTTTACGGCGGGGTTTACAGGGGGGTTTCTCAGGCCCTTTTCATGGAATTTCCCCCATAATACTGCATCAATAACAAATCATTTGGAGTCAGCCCCGGGATAAGGTTACCCCGCTTTATGTTATTACCCCGCTTTATGTTGTTTTCATTTGATGGTGTGAAATAATTCATTTTTCACCCCCTCTTTATGCCATTTTTGCCACCATACCTCATCAAACACACCTAATTTCACATGACCAAAAATCTGTAAACAAGCATGATTTGGTACAGTGGCTCCCAGGATATGGTTACCCCGCCTTAGGACGTTTTCACTTTTTGATGGGAATCAAGTTCGCTTTGTGATCCCCACCTCAGAACGGATTCATAGTGATCCTGGAAGCTTTAGAGTAAATTATTTTCTTCCCTCTACATCCACCCGCGACTCCGTTGTACCAGCTTGAGTCACATCACACCAAAGGTCAGTAAAACATGAATATATAGACATATTTTGAAGATTATATCACTTGTCATCAGAACTTTAGAGATTTTCTTATTTTATCTGACATCAGTTTCTTTCTACCTCAGATTGGATTTATATTGTATTCTGGAGGCTCATTTGACCCCTTCCCTCTGCTTCCACCCGCTACTCCATTGTACCAACTCAAGTCACATCACATCATAGGTCGAAAAAACGTCATTTTTCCTTCTATATTTATCTATAATATTATATTGCATGTAAGTAGTACTTCATAGATTCTGTTATTCGTATGTTTTTAGAGACATTACAACAGATTCCATCCCCCGCTATACAGCAATTTCACTTCGTGAAGGGAATTGATATTGTATCCTGGAGGCTCTATATTAGATTTGACTGCTTCCCTCTGCTTCCACCCGCTACTCCATTGTACCAGCCCGAGTCACATCAAACCATAGGTAGAGAAAACGTCATTTTTCCTTTGCATGTATATTTATCTATAATATCATATTACATGTATGAAGTACTTCATAGATTCTGTTATTCGAATGTTTTTAGCGACATAGCAACGGTTTCCATCCCCGCTATACGGCAATTTGACTTTGTGATGGGAATTCATATTGTATCTTGGAGGCTCTAAATTAGATTCGACCCCTTCCCTCTGCATCCACCTGCTACTTCATTATACCAGCTCAGGCCACAGAAGGGAATTTATATTGTATCCTGGAGGCTCTAAATTAGATTCGACCCCTTCCCTCTGCATCCACCCGCTACCCCAGTGTACCAGCTCAAATCACATCACATCCTGGAGGCTTCAGAGTAGAATTGGGAAGGGGACGATAGCTCAACGTTGCGCATAATTAAAAAGTAGCATCTGCGAGCGCCGCGTCACGCTAAGTGAGTTCCTCCCCTCCTTCCCTCCGCGGCAAAATGGGAGAACGGCTAAACCGGAGAGGCGATAAATGAGTAGACGGGCGCTAGAGAGCGGATGTACTTGCTCAGGTGAAATCATTGGCGGGCGAGACGCTCGCGTCAAGGAAATTGAACCCTGGCAATTTTTCAAGTGCGGTTTGAAATGACAGCGGTCGACATAGACGTAAACAACTAGGCATCGGCAAAATTCTGGTACTAATAGATCTTTGTTTTAGTCATATAAAATATTTGAGCAGGAATGGAAGCACGGCGGCGCAGTGGTTAGCGCATGTGCGACACAGTTCTGAGGTCGTGATATTGAACCTCCCGTGTGGAGTTTGCATGTTCTGTCTGTCACCTGTTGTCAGTCCGTCTGCGAACCTCAGTGTACTCTAAGCAAGCTTTTTTCGACCCTGACTCGCACCTGTTTTTGCTCCCGTCTGTTTCCCAGCTTCGACCTGCTTTTTGATCCTGACCACGTCTACTCTCCCGTCCCAGCTTTCGACCTCTTTTCTGTCCTCGACCAGGTCTACTCTCCTCTCCTGGCTTTTGACTCGTTTCTGATCCCGACCACGCCTTAGACTCCCAGTCCTGTCTCTCCCCTGTTGTCAGTCCGTCTGTGAACCTCAGTCCATACTGGGCAAGCCTTTTTTGACCCTGACTCCCACCTGTCTTGTTCTTTGCTCCTGTCTGTCCCCTGGCTTCGACCCGTTTTTGATCCCGACCACGTCTACTCTCCCGTCCCGGCTTTAAACCTCTTTTAGTCCCGACCAGGTCTACTCTGCTCTCCTGGCTTTTGACTGGTTTCTGATCCCGACCACGCCTTAGTCTCCCAGTCCTGTCTCTCCCCTGTTGTCAGTCCGTCTGCGAACCTCAGTGCATACTAGGCAAGCCTTTTTCGACCCTGACTCCCGCCTGTTTTGGCTCCCATCTGTCCCCCGGCTTCGACCCGTTTTTGATCCTGACCACGCCTTAGTGTCCCAGTCCTGTCTCTCCCCTGTTTTCAGTCTGTCTGTGAACCTCAGTGCATACTAGGCAAGCCTTTTTTGACCCTGACTCCCACCTGTCTTGTTCTTTGCTCCTGTCTGTCCCCTGGCTTCGACCCGTTTTTGATCCTGACCACGTCTACTCTCCCGTCCCGGCTTTTGACCTATTTTTGTCCCCGACCACGTCTACTCTCCTTTCCTGGCTTTTGACTCGTTTCTGATCCCGACCACGCCTTAGTCTCCCAGGCCTGTCTGTCACCTGTTGTCAGTCCATCCGCGAACCTCAGTGTACTCTAGGCAAGCTTTTTCGACCCTGACTCCCACCTGTTTTTGCTCCTGTCTGTTTCCCGGCTTCGACCCGTTTCTGATCCTGACCACGTCTACTCTCCCGTCCCGTCTTGCGACCTATTTTTGTCCCCGACCAAGTCTACTCTCCTTTCCTGGCTTTCGACTCGTTTCTGACCGGCTACTGACCTGTTTTCTGTTCCTGACACCGCCATCGCCCACTTCCGCGTTCAGAATGACCTGCTTCCCGCATCCAGCGATCACCGGATCGTGGGGGTAACCCTTTCTCTTCCTTCAATAAAACTTGTGGTAATGTTACGCAAGTGGGTTCTGTCTCCGTTCTGTTCCTGACAGGTGCCTCAATAAATCGAGTGTTTAGTCTTTGGGTTGTCTCCGTATGCTATTCAAACGGGAGTGAGAAATGGGCAAAAAAAGACGGAAATCGGGAAGAGGGCAATGACTTTTACAGCAACAATTAATAAATAAACGCTAACGTCAACATCCGGGCCCCAGGGGACACCGAAGGCAAATGTTAGCTAACATCCGGCACGGCCGTTCGCTCCCGTCACGTTTCCGGGGTTACCGTTTGTTTCTCGGGGTCTTTCCAGGGGCCACAGGGGAGCCGCAGGGTAGGAACACACTTTTTGAGCTCAGCGACGAAAGACTCAAATTGTTCCTAGCATGCTAGCTGATATTAGCAACCGTTCGCTAACGCTAACATTTGTTTTCTGCCGATTTGTCGTAACGGAATCGGTTAAGACCAACATATGGCCAATTTTTGAAGGGAAGTATTCGCAGGCTCCCGTATCGACACTCATTTAGAAAAATCGATTCCGTGTACAGTAGCCCCCAGGATACAGCGCAAACGTGTTCCGAGACTAAGATCATAAAGCGATCGAAACTTATGCTAATGAGCTAATGCTAGCCCGAATAAAACATTCAAATTACAAAAACAGTATTGATTTGCGGAATCCATCGGATTCACAAAATTTGGAATCAATTGTTTGTCCTTAATCAGGTTGCTGTATAGCGGGGGATTTCAACCTATGCTAATGAGCTAACGCTACCCCAGATAAAAATATTGAAATCTCAAAATGGCCAAGAGTATCGATACTAATTTTCAGAATCGATTCAAAAGAGATTCAGTCGATTGGATTTCATTGAATTCCATTCACTATAAAGTGAAAACCATATATTGGGGGATGAAAACCTATGCTAATTGGCTAGCGTTAACCCCGCTACCCTAGGTAAAAACCTTAAGATAACAGAATAGTACTACTCACATTTAATATTACATTATAAATATATTTACATGTAAAAATGACCTCTGATGTGATGTGACTTGGTAGAGTGGAGTAGCAGGTGGATGCCGAGGGAGACTTCCGATTCAATTGAAAACAGTTTGAATCCTTGTTGCTCTAATCAACTCTTTAGTTTTGAACCCAATCATCCATTGGTCTACTTTTGATGATTGCGAGCTCTGTTTTCATGGTTATCACTTTGTTTACTTCTCCCTTTAGCATCAGTGTGTTATGATTTTGCTAGTAGACGGAACGCACTGCAAGCATTGGAACCCAAAACTATTAATAAAGTGCGATAAATATACAGATGAAAGCTTCAATTATGTCTTTTTCATGTTTTGCTTCTTCCTTTAGCATCACGACAAGACTTGGGACCCCCAGTATGAAAAAATACAGTATTATAATGCATGACCTCACCCAAATCATTTTTGGGCAGTTATTTATTTCATTCGTGCGTCTATCCTTGTTACCATGGATACCGCTTTCGAGAGTTCTGTTTGAGAACGGAATCATGATTATTTTATGGATTCCTGAAAGCGTGAATCCATGATTTCAAAATGGTTATGTTAACACCGGCCGATATTAAAAAGACATTTATGAAATATTGAGAAATTCCCATTTGAAAGAGAACGTTTTTCCTGTGTTCACAGCAAAAAATGCATCATTTATGAATCAAGTATCTATCTATCTATACATCTATCTAGACATCTATCTATTTATGGTATCTATCTATCCATCTATCCAGACATCTAGACATCTATCTAGACATCTATCTAGAAATCTATCTAGACATCTAGATATCTATCCATCTATCCATCTATCCATCTAGACATCTATCTAGACATCAATCTATCCATCTATCTAGACATCTATCTAGACATATATCTAGACATCTAGATATCTATCCATCTATCCATCTATCCATCTAGACATCTATCTAGACATCAATCTATCCATCTATCTAGACATCTATCTAGACATATATCTAGAAATCTATCTATCTATCTATCTATCTATCTATCTATCTATCTATCTATCTATCTATCTATCTAGATATCCATACATCTATCTATGGTATCTATCCATCTATCTATCTATCTAGACATCTATCTATCCATCTATCTAGACATCTATCTATCCATCTATCTATCTAGACATCTATCTAGACATATATCTATCTCTCTATCTATCTAGACATCTATCTAGATATCCATACATCTATCTATGGTATCTATCCATCTATCTATCTATCTAGACATCTATCTATCCATCTATCTAGACATCTATCTATCCATCTATCTATCTAGACATCTATCTAGACATATATCTATCTCTCTATCTATCTAGACATCTATCTAGATATCTATACATCTATCTATGGTATCTATCTCTCTATCTATCTAGACATCTATCTAGACATCTATCTAGACATCTAGATATCTATACATCTATCTATGGTATCTATCCATCCATCTATCTATCCATCTATCTATCTATCCATCTATCTAGATATCTATCTATCTAGACATCTAGATATCTAGACATCGATTTATCTATGGTATCTATCTAATTGAGTAAAATGACTCGCTTCTGACCCCGACCGAGTTTTTGCTCCTGTCTGTCCCCTGGCTTCGACCCCTTTTTGATCCTGACCACGCCTATGGCCCTGTCCCGGCTTTCGACCTTTTTTGTCCCCGACAGCGTCTACTCTCCTTTCCTGGCTTACGACTCGCTTCTGACCCCGACCACGTTTTTGCTCTCCCGTCCCGGCGACTGACCCGTTTTCCGTTCCGGACACCGCCATCGCTCACCACCTGCGTCTTGACAAGTCCGGGAAATACGGTCTTAAATTGACTTTAATTGGAAAGTTTGCGAATTATTTTACGCTTTGAAAGGACTGCTACAAAAAACAAAACAAACACAAAAAAAATGTCATTGAAAAAGTCGATGAATCGATTTTTGGGGAAAGGCAGCCAGACGGCCGATTCCACGGTGCCGGGTTCTCACAGGATTTAACTTCTCTCTGAGGAAAATGAAGCGTAAACACTTGAGATTATTCTGGAGATGCAGCCCTCGCATTCCCCCCCTCGCATTCCCCCCTTGTCACTTCCTCTTACCCCGTCGTTGCTCACGTCTTCTGATTTTTTTTCTTCGTCCCCTTTCACCTCCTCGCTCTATTCTTCCATCGGAATCGGTCCTTTCCTAACCTCTTTTATCGTTTTGCCTCCCGACCTCGTTTGTTTTTCCTCATCGGCCCCAGGTACTGTGACTTTCAAAAAAATGTGCGGTAAAAAAAAGAGAAAAAAACAATCAGTAAGACTATGTGGGACTTCAAATCGAGTAAGAATCAAAAGGATGAATCGATCATGGAATTAATTGATTTTTTTTTAATCATCCCTCGCATTCCCCCTTGTCACTTCTTCGGCCCCCGGGTACGGTGACTTTCGAGAAAATGAGGGGAAAAAAGAGAAAAAATCAGTAAGACTATGCTGATGATTTGTGGGACGTCAAATCAAGTACTAATCAAAAGGATGAATCGATCATTAAATGAATTGATTTTTTTGAATCATCCCTCGCATTCCCCACACATGGTCACTTTCTCAACCCTCGTCATTGCTCATATCTTATGATTTTTTTTATTTATTCGATTTTTCGATTTTTCCTTTCCTCCTTTCGCTTTTTCCTTCCTTTTTTCCTTTCTTCTTTCCTTCCTTCGCTCCTTCCCTCCTTCCTCCTTTTGTTTTTTCCTTTCTTCCTGTCTTCCTTCCTTCTTTCCTTCCTCCCTCCCTTCCTTCCTTCCTTCCATCCTTCCTTTTTCTTTTTTATTACTTTATTTCTTTCTCTTTTTCTTTCTTTCTTTCTTGTTGTCCTTTTTTCCTTTCATCCTTTCTTCCTTTCATCCTTTTTTCCTTTCCCTCCTCCCCATTTTTATCATTTAGCCTCCCAACCTCGTCTGTTTCTTGTCTTACCCCCTCAGATCTCGTGACCCCGGATTAATCCATTACCAAAATGAATACAATTAATTCCGTGACATTATTTTGGGGGTCCTAATAAGTTTTAAAATGTAATTTGGGTTGCTAGCTAGTTCATTTTAGCATCACCTGCCATTGTTTCCTAACGCCACCCTGTCCCCTGCCAGCAGTTTGATGAATATAAATGGTGTTAGCATTAGCGATGTTAGCAAAATCAGGGACGCTTACTTCCTTAAGTTAGCATCAACGGCACTTCCCTATGGCAGAAGCTTATAAATCACGTTAGCATTAGCGATAGTAGCATCTTCAAGGATGCTTCCTTGCTTTGTTTAACATCAAAGACACCCGTCATTGTTCTTTAAATTCACCACGCTCCCTGGCAGAAGCTACAAGAATATTGACTATATTAGAATTTGTGATATTAGCATTGCCCCGGATGCTAGCTGGGTTCACTTAGCATATGCATCACCTGCCATTGAGCGCCACTCCGCCTTCTGACATTAATTATGTTAGCATCAGCGATATTAGCAGACAGCACACTAGCTCGCGCCGGTTAGCATCAACGACACTCACCGTTGTACCCCGATCCCTTGCAGCGTCTTATATGCTAGCTATTTCTATTCAACATCGACAGCAGGGATACTAGCTAGCGTTGACTGCGTGAATATTAAACGTGTTAGCATGAGTGACATGAGCTGTGCCCGGAATGCTAACGAGCTCCATTTAGCATCAACGACACTCGCCATTGTCCCCAGATATCAAATATGCTAGCTATCTCTATTAAACATCGACAGCAGGGATACTAGCTAGCGTTGACTGCGTGAATATCAAAGGTGTTAGCATGAGTGACATGAGCTGTCCCCGGAATGCTGACTAGCTCTATTTAGCATCAACGACACTCGCCATTGTCCCCTGATGCTAGCTCTCTTTATTTAACATCGACAGCAGAGATACTAGCTAGCATTGACAAAGTGAATCCCAAACGTGTTAGCATTCATGACATGAGCTATGCCTGGAATGCTAACTAGCTCCATTTAGCATCAATGACACTTGCCATTGTCCCCAGATATCAAATATGCTAGCTATCTCTATTAAACATCGACAGCAGGGATACTAGCTAGCGTTGACAACGTGAATATCAAAGGTGTTAGCATGAGTGACATGAGCTGTCCTTGGAATGCTAACTAGCTCTATTTAGCATCAACGACACTCACCGTTGTACCCCGATCCCTTTTAGCGTCTTATATGCTAGCTATTTCCATTTAACATCGACAGCAGGGATACTAGCTAGCGTTGACTGCGTGAATATTAAACGTGTTAGCATGAGTGACATGAGCTGTGCCCGGAATGCTAACGAGCTCCATTTAGCATCAACGACACTCGCCATTGTCCCCAGATATCAAATATGCTAGCTATCTCTATTAAACATCGACAGCAGGGATACTAGCTAGCGTTGACTGCGTGAATATCAAAGGTGTTAGCATGAGTGACATGAGCTGTCCCCGGAATGCTGACTAGCTCTATTTAGCATCAACGACACTCGCCATTGTCCCCTGATGCTAGCTCTCTTTATTTAACATCGACAGCAGAGATACTAGCTAGCATTGACAAAGTGAATCCCAAACGTGTTAGCATTCATGACATGAGCTATGCCTGGAATGCTAACTAGCTCCATTTAGCATCAATGACACTTGCCATTGTCCCCAGATATCAAATATGCTAGCTATCTCTATTAAACATCGACAGCAGGGATACTAGCTAGCGTTGACAACGTGAATATCAAAGGTGTTAGCATGAGTGACATGAGCTGTCCTTGGAATGCTAACTAGCTCTATTTAGCATCAACGACACTCACCGTTGTACCCCGATCCCTTTTAGCGTCTTATATGCTAGCTATTTCCATTTAACATCGACAGCAGGGATACTAGCTAGCGTTGACAACGTGAATATCAAACGTGTTAGCATGAGTGACATGAGCTGCGCCCGGAATGCTAACGAGCTCCATTTAGCATCAACGACACTCGCCATTGTCCCCTAATTCTAACCGCCACCCGCTCGGTGAATATTAATGACGTTAGCATTTGCCACGTTAGCAACAGCTTTGATGCTAGCTCGCATCAATTAGCATCAACGACACTCACCGTTGTACCCCGATCCCTTGCAGCGTCTTATATGCTAGCTATCTCCATTTAACATCGACAGCAAGGATACTAGCTAGCGTTGACTGCGTGAATATTAAACGTGTTAGCATGAGTGACATGAGCTGTGCCCGGAATGCTAACTAGCTCTATTTAGCATCAATGACACTCGCCATTGTCCCCCGACATCAAATATGCTAACTATCTCTATTGAACATCGACAGCAGGGATACTAGCTAGCGTTGACAACGTGAATATCAAAGATGTTAGCATGAGTGACAAGAACTGCGCCCAGAATGCTAACTAGCTCCATTTAGCATCAACGACACTCGCCATTGTCCCAGATATCAAATATGCTAGCTATCTCTATTAAACATCGACAGCAGGGATACTAGCTAGCGTTGACTGCGTGAATATCAAAGGTGTTAGCATGAGTGACATGAGCTGTGCCTTGAATGCTAACGAGCTCCATTTAGCATCAACGACACTCGCCATCGTCCCCCAATTCTAACCGCCACCCGCTAGGTGAATATTAAAGACGTTAGCATTTGCGACGTTAGCGGCGGCCTTAATGCTAGCTCGCTCCGGTTAGCATGAACGACAGCCGCCATTTTCCTCCGATTTCAACCCCGCCCCCCCGGCAGCAGCTTCATGAATATGAATGGGGTGGAGGTCAGGTATTTTTCGCGCTACCTGTCTCCCGTCAAGTATTTATTCCGTCATTTTCTCAAATTGCAGGCTAGCGCCTAGCGCTGATGGCGCGCCTCGTTTCCAGGGCGGGAAAAAACATCAGAGGTCACCGGGCAGGAATTCGAGAGCGGGTAAAAAAAAAAAGAAGCTGGCCGGCAATTTTCCGTGGCTATTTTGCGGGAGGGCGATGAACTTAGCGCCGACGCGTTAGCGTACACAGACGGCGATTCATAATAGCGCCATTAGCGATAGCGCGCTAAGGCAAAATTGAAAAATGAGGCGATTATACGCTGGCGCAGGGGATGAGCTAGCATTGGGGAGAGACAGAAAAAGCCCCGGGATACCGCATCCATCCGATCCCTGTTCGGGAGAGCGCCTTATAGCGGGGTAAAAACATGAAAACAGGAGACAGGAAGTACTACTTAGATGGAAAAGGGTTGAAGGACATAAATCAGGGGTCTCGAAACCGGTGCCCGTGGGCATCCAGCTGCCCCCTGAGGACCCCTGAGGTGCCCGTGGACCTGTTACGAAAATACCCCGCCAGGGTCATTGTGATTTTTTGGGTCGATTTATATTTTTGGAGTCAAATTAACCCTATATCCTACTTATCGTTCTTTCTATCTTTCTTTCTTTCTCTTTCTTTCTTTCTTTTTTCTTTTGTTCCTTTCTTTCTTCCTTTTTTCCTTTCTTCCTTCTTCCTTTCCTTCCTCCCTTTCTTTTTCTTTCTTTCTTTCTTTCTTCCTTCCTTTCTTCCTTATTGTCCTTTTTTCCTTTCTTATTTTCTTCCTTTCTTCCTTATTGTCCTTTTTCCCTTCCTTCCTTTTTCCCTATCTTCCGTCCTTCCGTTCTTCCTTCCTCCCTTCCTCCCTTTCTTCCTCCCATCCTTTCTTTGTTTCTTTCTTTCTTTATTCCTTTCTTTTTTTCTTGCTTTTTCCTTTTTCCTCCCTCTTTCTTCCTTTCTTTTTTCCTTTCTTCCTCCCTCCCTCTTTTCCTCCTTTCGCTTTTTCCTTCCTTTCTTCCTTTCTTCCTTTCTTTTTTCCTTTCTTCTTTCCTTCCTTCCCTCCTTCACTCCTTTCTCCTTTCGTTTTTTCCTTTCTTCCTGTCTTCCTTCCTTCTTTCATTCCTCCCTCCCTTCCTTCCTTCCTTCCTTCTTTCCTTCCTTCCTTCCTTTTTCTTTTTTTATTACTTTATTTCTTTCTCTTTTTCTTTCTTTCTTTCTTTCTTCCTTATTGTCCTTTTTTCCTTTCTTCCTTTTTTACTTTCCACCTTCCTTTCTACTTCCAATAATACTTGCACTAATAAGTAGCAAAAAGTAGCTTGACCCTCGAAAAGGGTTGGAGACTCCTGACATAAATAAAACAAAATATTACATTTACCTTATGCCGTGAGTTGAGCTGGTACAATGGAGTAGCAGGTGGATGCAGAGTTGACTGAGTTAATATGTAAGACTGTGGCGCTTAGAGTGCCTCCTTATGTTTAGTAGTTTTCCCAATTGTCGCTTGGTTACAGCAATGCAACTCAGGGAGCACCTAATTTGTCTCAGTATTAAGTTGGTATGGTCTTCCCCTTTTCTCCCTGCAGGGTCAAAATTAATTCCATGGGTCTTCTCTCTTCATTCCAAGTATCTGTTAAACTATAAACTCAGTGAGTCGGTCCAGTGAGCCAGATTTGAACCAGCGGCCTAATTTGAGTCAGCATCAAGGTCTGTACAGTCTTTCCCTGTTCTCCTTGCAAGATTAAAATTCCTGGTGTTTTCTTTACACATTTCAAATGTCTGTTAAACTTCAAACACTTGGTGCCTTGATCCAGAATTAAACCAGTGACGTCATTTGTGTGAGGATTAAGGTTTGTACAGTCCTCTTCTATTATCCTTCCAAGAGCCAAATTCATTTCTGGTGTCGTCTCTCCTTATTTAAAGCCTCTGTTGAATTATCCACTCAACAATTGGTCCTTTGAGCCAGATTTAAGCCAGTAGGTGTCATTATTATGTTCGCACCGTCCTCCCCTGTTCTCCTTGCAAGTGCAAAAAACACACCAAAAAAATCCTGTTTCTTCTCTCTTCATTACGAGCATCTGTTGAACTATCCACTCAAGAATTGTTCCTTTGAGGTAGATTTAAGCCAGTAGGTGTCATTATTAGGTTCGCACAGTCCTCCCCTGTTCTCCTTGCAAGCAAGCGCAAAAAAAAAGAAATCCTGGTTTCTTCTCTCTTTATTACGAGCATCTGTTGAACTAGTCACTCAAGAATTGGTCCTTTGAGCCAGATTTAAGCCAGTATGTGATATTATTATGTTCGCACAGTCCTCCCCTGTTCTCCTTGCAAGTGCAAAAAAAAAAAATAATAATCCTGGTTTCTTCTCTCTTTATTCCAAGTATCTGTTAAACTATAAACTCAAAAGTCGGTCCAGTGAGCCAGATTTGAACCAGCGGCCTAATTTGAGTCAACATTAAGGTCTGTACAGTCTTCCCCTGTTCTCCCTGCAAGATTAAAATTCCTGGTGTTTTCTCTCCTCATTTCCAGTGTCTGTCAGATTTAAAACAGTGACGTCATTTGTGTGAGGATTAAGGTTTGTACAGTCCTCTTCTATTATCCCTCCAGGAGCCAAATTCATTTCTGGTGTCCTCTCTCCTTATTTAAAGCGTCTGTTGCATTATCCACTCAACAATTGGTCCTTTGAGCCAGATTTAAGCCAGTAGGTGTCATTATTATGTTCGCACAGTCCTCCCCTGTTCTCCTTGCAAGTGCAAAAAAACACACACAAAAAAAATCCTGTTTCTTCTCTCTTCATTACGAGCATCTGTTGAACCATCCACTCAACAATTGGTCTTTTGAGCCAGATTTAAGCCAGTAGGTGTCATTACTAGGTTTACACAGTCCTCCCCTGTTCTCCTTCCAAGCACAAAAAAATAATAAAAAAAAATCCTGGTTTCCTCTCTCTTCAATACGAGCATCTGTTGAACTATCCACTCAACAATCGGTCTTTTGAGCCAGATTTAAGCCAGTAGGTGTCATTATTAGGTTCACACAGTCCTCCCCGGTTCTCCTTGCAAGCGCAAAATGAATAAATAAATCCTGGTTTCTTCTCCCTTCTTTACGAGCACCTGTTAAACAATAAAAACCTCATCTTAGCTTTTGTAAACCCGTAGAGAGGATAAAGGCTTCTGTGCAAATATTGCTCAATTTTATCATCAAGATGTTTGATGGCAGAAAATCCAATTAAAGGAAAGCTAACGCAAGCTAATGGCAGACTGGGAGCGCAACCATTTTGCGTTAGCTGTCCGCGGGAGGCGTCATTTGACATTAGCATGCGAGCGGGATTAGCATTTGCGTCCGGCGGTAACATTAACTCCAGGAGCGATTTTTCATTCTGTCGCCTGATGCACTCCAGCCCAGCTAGCGCTACGCTAATCCGGGTTGGTCTTCTTCGACGAAACTAAATAGAGCAACGTGGATTTCGATTCATCCAAATCAGGAATTGTTGTAGCTACCCGAATGAGTTGGGTGGGGATAGCTTTCGCAAGGCATGATAAGCGCTACGTGCTAACGGCTACATGCTAACGGCTACATGCAAAAGAGGAGAGGATAACCAGTCATGCTAGCGACTGCATCCTAACGAGTCATGATAACGACTACATGCTAATGAGTAGATGCTAACGAGTCATGCGAACAGCTACATACTAACAGCTCCATGCTAACAGCTACATGCAAAAGAGGATAGGATAACAAGTCATGCTAGCAAATGCGTCCTAACGAGTCATGCAAACAGCTACATGCTAACAGTTATTGGCCAACAGTTACATGCTAAAGAGTCACGCTAACAGCTATAACATAAGTCATGTTAACAACTACATGCTAACAAGTAAATGCGAAGGAGTCATGCTCACAGCTACATGCAAACAGCTGCATGCTAAAAAAATCATGCCAACAGCTTCATGCTAATGAGTAGATGCTAATTGCTGTTTGCTAACAAGTACGTGCTAACAAGTAGGTGCTAATGATTACACGCTAACATCCTAGCATTTACATGGCAAAGAAACATGCTAAAGACGACATGCTAACGATAATATGCCAACATTCTAATTCAAAATCAATAGGCCCATTCATTTAGATTCATTTTGTTATGTTAAATTCTTAAAGTCTTGGGTTACATAAAGTAGACCAACCTTAAAGGTTGTGGAAATCAAGTAACATCCATATGGTTTGCCTCCTTGCGCAATCATGGGTGGAGGCCAACACAATGACGCAATTGATGATCACAAATAGAACAACCCTGGCATTACAAGCACGATTCAATGTAAGCATTTAGTCATTAAAATACAACAACCCTGGATTTGTCTGCATACTTCATTACAAGTGATCAATCGAATAGAACAACCCAGAAATTAAAAGCATTCTTAATTGCAAACGTTTAATCATTAAAATAGAACAACCCTGGATTCAAAAGCATTCTTCATTGCAAACGTTTAATCATTCAAATAGAACAACCCTGATAGTACAGGCATTTTTCATTAAACGTGTTCAATCATTAAAATAGAAGAACCTTGGATTTAAAAGCATTCTTCATTGCTAGTGTTTAATAATCAATATAGAACAACCCTGACAGTACAGGCATTCTTCAATAAAGGTCATCAATCATTAAAATAGAGAAACCCTAGAATTAAAAGCATTCCTTATTGCTAGTGTTTAATCATCAAAATAGAACAACTTACAAATACTGTCTGGGAATGCAAAGTTCTCTTGTTACCTTGGCTAGCTTTTCAATGATAAAAAAGAACAATCTTGTCATGACAAGTATCGTTTGGGAAATGCAAAGAATTCCTTCATTGCAAGCATTCAATGATCAAAAAAAAACACCTTTGACATTAAAAGTACCGTCCGGGAATATTTCTTCATTGCAAGCGTTCAATCATCAAAATAGCACAACCTTATTTACAAGTGCAAAGCGCTTCTTCGTCGCCCAAAATTAATAATCAATAACAAGTGTAATACAGATGTGTACCAAACACGAAACAATCTTTTTTTTTACCGGGACAAAAGCAAAACGGGAATTTTCCTGGGAAAGACGTCACCCGATTGACGTAAATGCTCCCAGTGTCGGTTTATTTCTTTATTTTTCCCCGTTTGGTGTTTTTCCGCCAGCATCCTCCTCTCTGCGCAGCGCATTAATAGAAGAGTCCTTGACGTGGAAGGGAACAAATGGAAAGCGTTGTCACGACGCGCTTTGAAATAGTACAGGCGGCGCCTCCTAATGGGAAAAGAACAAACTATTTCTTCGGCGGCTGCCATTTTTTATTCGCCTCCGGAGTAGAAAAAGGAAGTGACAGACAGGAATTGTTTCCATTTTTTCCCGCAGTCACGTCCCGTTCTCGCCTGACAAAAAAGCCGGGAAATAGATGTTCGCGCTCTTTCGACTCCAGCGAAAAGAACCGGAGATCGCTTTTGCTCGTTCCGTTCCGTGACTTTTTGGGGCCTTTCAAAAGTATATGTTGATTATCAATTCTGAAGAACCTGAAATTTGGATTTAGTTTTTGTTTGTTTATCGGTTAAAAAACGACTCGATTTGCCGACTAAATGCCATGATTGGCTCCCGATCAGTATTTGTACCCAGTCCTGTCTGTCCCCTTTGGTCAGTCCGTCTGCAAACCTCAGTTAACACTAGGCAAGCCTTTTTCGACCCTGACTCCTACCTGTCCCGTTTTTTGCTTCCGTCTGTTCCCTGACTTCGACACGTTTTTTGATCCTGACCACGTCTACTCTCCTATTCTGGCTTACGACTCGCTTCCGACCACGACCATGTTTTTGCTCCCGTCTGTTCCTCGGCTTTGACGTCTTTTTGATCCTGACCACCTCTACTCTCTCGTCCCGGCTTTCGACCTGTTTTTTTCCCCGACCACGTCTTCCCTCTTATTCTGGCCTACGACTTGTTTCCGACCCGACCACGTTTTTGCTCCCGTCTGTTCCCCGGCTTCAACCCATTTTTGATCCTGACCACGTCTACTCTCCCATCCTGGCTTTCTACCTCTTTTTGTCCCCGATCACGGTTTCTCTCTTATTCTGGCTTACGACTCGCTTCAGACCCCGACCATGTTTTTGCTCCCGTCTGTTCCTCGGCTTCGACCTCTTTTTGATCCTGACCTCGTCTGCTCTCTCGTCCCGGCTTTCGACCTGTTTTCGTCCCCGACCACGTCTTCCCTCCTATTCTGGCCTACGACTTGTTTCCGACCCCGACCCCGTTTTTGCTCCCGTCTCTTCCCCAGTTTTGACCTTTTTTTGATCCTGACCATGTCTACTCTCCTGTCCTGGCTGTCGACCTCTTTTTGTCCCCGACCACGTCTTCCCTCCTATTCTGGCCTACGACTTGTTTCCGACCTTGACCACGTTTTTGCTCCCGTCTCTTCCCCAGTTTCGACCTGTTTTTGATCCTGACCATGTCTACTCTCCCGTCCCGGCTTTCGACCTCTTTTTGTTCCCGACCACCGTCTTCTCTCCTATTCTGGCTTCCAACTCGCTTCCGACCCCGACAATGTTTTTGCTACCATCTGTTCCCTGGTTTCGACCCATTTTTGATCCTGACCACGTCTACTCTCCCGTCCCGGCTTTCGGCCTCTTTATGTCCCCGATCACGTCTTCTCTCCTATTCTGGCTTACGACTTGCTTCAGACCCGACCACGTTTTTGCTCGCGCCTGTTCCTCGGCTTCGACCCGTTTTTGATCCTGCCCACGTCTACTCTCTTGTCCCGGCTTTCGACCTCTTTCTGTCCGCAACCACGTCTACTCTCCTATTCTGGCTTCCGACTCGCTTCCGACCCCGTTTTTCCTCTCCTGTCCCGGCTGCTACTGACCCGTTTTTCTGTTTTCGACACCGTTATCGCTCGCCACGGAAGATCCACTTCCGCGTTCAGAGCGACCTGCTTCCCGCGTCCAGCAATCACCGTATCTTAGGCGCAACCCTTTCTCTTTCTTCCAATAAAACTTGAGAGAAACGCGACGCAAGTGGGTTCTGTTTCCGTTCTGGTCTCGACACTAAAGAGGATTCCTCTTTTATCGATCAAAAATACTTTTGGAGATCTTCAGACTGAGCCACCTGGAGCACCGGGGGAGCTATGCCAGGTTGTATTTTATTGACAGATTTCTGAGACAATCTTCATCTATTTTTGAGAAGCCTGTGAGGGATGATATTCGTAACGAAGAAAGAAAAAGGAATTGACAGGAAAGCCACCATACTTCAGACCAGGCCACCTGGAGCACCGGGGGAGTCATGTCACGGTGTTTATTTACGACGGAATTAGAAAAACCTTTGAGATGTTTTTGAAATAAAGATCGATATAACGAACAAAGTAAACCAAGTCGCAGGGATAAGATATTTGAAATCTGTGGCTGGTTTTCCGCCTCCACCACAGAAGTCATTTATCAGACAGGGACAGACCTAACGAGCCGCTCGTCTCTTGTTCCCGACATGCAAATAAATCAAGCCCTGGCTTGTCCCCGCAGGTGAAGATCGTCCCCGTGTTCTCAGAGTCCAGGCTTAGACTTTAGCAACTCGGAGTCATGCTAACCAAGTCGCCGTTGTGTCCTGATTTTTGCAGGACTCCGCCCCTTTCCACCTTGGGGTCAAGGGCTTTTTTAGATTCGGTTTTTCTTTTTTGTCCGCTATCGATTTCCTGCCGTCCGATTGGACGAGACGAGATGGAGGACGGCTTCGGAAGGACGGCTGTCCTTAACCTTCCGCGCCTTTGCCGGCGGCCGCCGCTAACGTTAGCCGCGTTCGCGAAAACAGAGAGTTTGTAGGAAGACGGGGGATGGAATGACTTCTTGCTTGGAAGGCCAAGGTTGTTCAATATTTATCATGGTACGCTCACAATGAAGATGTCCTTTGCATCTTTGGCCAGTACTCGCAACGCCAAGGTTGTTCTATTTTCATCATCGAACACTTGAAATGAATAAGTGACTCGAGTTCTCAGGTGCCGAGCTAGCGCTACGCTCATCGGGGTTGTTTTTCTTCGATGGAACTGGTCGGCCTTTACAAAATAGAGCAACATGGATTTCAATTCATCCAAAACAGCAATTATTGTTTTTACCCGAATAAGTTAGACATGCTAACGGCAATGAAGATGTCCTTTGCATCTTTGGCCAGTACTTGTAACACCAAGGTTGTTCTATTTTCATCATTGAACACTTAAGACGAAAAAACATTCTCAGATGGCACTTGTACATTGAGCGCTTGTAAAGAAGAAATGCTTTGCAGTCCTAAATAGAATTGTAATTTCACTGTGCTCGATGTGCCAGGGTTGTTCTATTTTCATCATTGAACACTTGAAATGAAAAAGTGACTTATATTCTCAGATGGTACTTGTACATTGAGCGCTTGTAAAGAAGAAATGCTTTGCAGTCCTAGATAGACTATAATTTTCAGGGTTGTCTTTGAGTTCTGGGACTGTGCTCGATGAGCCAAGGTTGTTCTATTTTCATCATCTAACATTTGAAATGAAAAAGTGACTTGCATTCTCAGATGGTACTTGTACATTGAGCGCTTGCAAAGAAGAAATGTTTTGTAGTCCTAGACCTAGACAGACTTGTAATTCCACTGTGCTCGATGTGCCAAGGTTGTTCTCTTTTGATAGTTGAAGACAGCGAAGGACAATTGAAAACACTTGCTGTATTTATGGTCACTATTTGCATCATTGTCGTTGGTGGCCACCCAAGATTGTGCAAGTCCACTTGGTTTATGTTCCTTTATTTGCCCATCCTTTAAGGTTGGTCTATTTCATGTCGCCTATTAGAGTCAAGATTCTTTTTTTTTTGAATGGCTCTAGTGGGACTTTTTTTTTCTACATCTAGAGAATTTTGTCGGCCGCACGAGTCTTAAGAGTCGTAATTGTGCATTAGCATGCGAGCGTGAATAGCATTTTCGGGCCTGGCGAGAAAAACCTAGCGGAGCGGCCATCTTTCATTTGTCCGCTTAATGGACTCAAATCCAGCCAATGTTGTTCTACTTTGATTAAGCTCGTCCGCCTTTTCCAAATTGACTGCAAAAGGATGAAATTCACCGCCAAAAATGACGTACCGTGTTTGCTTTCCGACTGTCCAAAAAAAACAATTCTTAGTTGTTAATACAGGGGTGTGCAAGCTACGGCCCACGGGCCACATGAGGCCCCCCTTTCACAAAATGGTCCAAATAAAATTAGAGAGGCAGCATGGTCTCTGCTAGGATGGCTCTGATGAGAGGGGGAGAGAGAGAGAGAGAGAGAGAGAGAGAAAAAAAGAGAGAGAGAGAGAGAGAGAGAAAGAGCGAGAGAGAGAGAGAGAGAGAAAGAGAGAGAGAAAGAGAAAGAGAGAGAGAGAGAGAGAGAGAGAGAGAGAGAGAGAGAGAGAGAGTGAGAAAAAGAGAGGATGAGACAAACAAAAGTGATAAAAAGAGAAATAGTGAGGGAGGGGGAAAGAAGAGAGACAAAATAATAATTAAAAAAAACGTGAAATAATTGATATGAAAAAAAATAGAATACATCTAAAAAACTATATCTCTAAAAAAGTCATTTTTAAGAATTAAAAATGACTTTTTATCAATCCTTTGAATTATTAATATAAGAAATAACAAAAATAAAACAAATAATATTTTTAACAAATGTATCAATTTTTTAAATTTTTGTCATGAACCTGAACAGAATCAGGACCCAAACGCATGACGTTCTTACACAAGCCTTTTATTTTACAGGAAATGGGGAAGTCACGCGTGTTGGGCAGCCGTCTGGTGTGGAAGGACAGAAAGCCAGAGACTGACGAGATCGATTCCAAGTGATATCGGACAGATGGGGTCGATACCGGACAGAACGGACAGACGGGATTGATAATGAAACAGGATATCGAAAATAAACAGAACAAACAAGACAGGAACGAAAACTGGAGAAAATAATAAACAGGACAAAAATAGACACGAACGAAACCGGAAACCGATATTAGACAGGACAAAAATAGACGGGAACGAAACTGGAAACGGATATTTAACAGGACATAAATAGACGAGAACGAAACTGGAAACCGATATTAAACAGGACAAAAGTAAACAAGAACAATACCGGACAGGAAATACCAACAGGAAAACAAGACCGAGTCGAAACTCACGTCTCGCGGGGCAGAGGTTCGTTGACGGACTGACATAGGAAGAGTGAGAGCACTGAACTTAAATAGACGGGAAGCCGATCTGTCAATGAGTCGCAGTGGGCGCCACATGGGCGGGGCCAAATGGGCGCCATGGCAACCGTGACAATTACAAAAAAAAAAAAAAAAAAAATGTAAAAATGTGTTTTTAATTTCGTTTTATTATTTTTTTATTTAAATTTTGGATCTAAAAATGACAAAAATAGTGTTAAAACGTGTATGAAATTGAAATGTTTTTGAAATAAGACGAAATGAAATGTAGATTAGAATATCTGGAGACGGATAACTATGGTTATTTACGTGAAACGCCGTTTCCGTTCTCCCGTTTTGAAACGGTTTGTTTTTTTTCCATTCCTACGACGTCAATCCTCTTTTTTACATATTTCCTCGTGAAATATTCAAGGCCGGTGGTGGAAGCGCCCGAGGGTGCTGCCGCCCGAGGGTACCCTAGCCCGGCCTCCCATTTAAAGTCAATGACTCGAAAGTCCTTTGAAATATTTAACAGACATTTTGCCTCATTCTCCCTTTTCTCCCCACTCTCACCATTCTCGCCGTTCACCCTTTTCTCGCCGTTCTCCCTTTTTACGTCATTCTCGCCATTCTCCATTTTCGTATTCACACGTTCTTGCCGTTCTCAGCATTCTCTCCATTCTCCCATTCTTACATTATCTCCATTCTTGCAATTCTCACCATTCTCCCCCCCTTCTCAGCTCACTTTCCCTCAGTCTGTCATTCTTACCATTCTCCCTTTTTCACCATACTCGCCAATCTCCACATTCTCTCCCATCTTCCATTCTCAATGCTCTCTCTCCCGTTTCTCACCATTCTCGCCATTCATCCTTTTCTCGCTGTTCTCCCTTTTAACGTAATCCTCGCCATTCTCCGTTTTCTCGCCATATTTCGTATTCACACATTCTTGCCATTCTCAGCATTCTCTCTGTTCTCACCATTCTCCCATTCATACACTATCTCCATTATTGCAATGCTCACCATTCTCCCCCATTCTCAGCTCACTATCTCTCATTCCATCATTCTTACCATTCTCCCTTTTTCTCTGCATTCTCGCCAATCTCGACATTCTCTCCAATCCCCCGTTCTCAGCGCTCTCTCGTTTCTCGCCATTCTCCCCGTTCCCCCGGCGGCTTTAAAGTAAAGGACTTAAAAGTCATTTGAAATACGTTCAAACGAACGAGGGCTCCCGCGTGCTAGCGCGGTCGCGTTATTAGATTTGGCGGCCCCTAGAGGGCAAGAAAAGACAAACGGAAATTGCCAGGCTAACGCTGACGCTAGCGGCGTCTTTGTAGACAATCCGGATGGAGTCGAGTGCCAAACGAAACACAAAGTATACGCAAATGCCATCGTTTGTCTGAAAAGCTTCACCGGCCTAGCGCTAATGCTAATATTCTTCGTACGCTAACGAGAAAATGAGCCTCTGTTTTGTGATTGTTGACCTCCGTTAGGGTGAGATCATGCGACAAAGGAAGAAGTCACGTGTGCAATTTGGCAATATCCTCACCAGGTACATTTTCACAACTTTGGGACAGTATTCTGTGTTCCAGGAAGGAAGGCTCACAAAGCCATGAACTGGTCTTGCTATCAAGTCCTGTTTATTGGTGACGCCCTTAGTCCCAAAGAGTCTCAAAGGACTGCACAGATCAAAGACTATTTTGCCAACTACAGACTATTATGACACTATCCCCTGATCTAAAACATGAGGGCAAGGAAAAACTCAAAAAACTCAAAGTGAGGAAAATGAAGAAACCTTGAGAAGGGACAGTCTCAAAGAGCTACACAGACCACAGACTATTGCAAACCACAGAACATTATGACAGCATCCCCTGATCTAAAACCGACATGAGGGCAAGGAAAAACTCAAACACCTCAACATGAGGAAAACGGAGGGACAGTCTCAAAGAGCTACACAGACCACAGACTATTGCAAACCACAGAACATTATGACAGCATCCCCTGATCTAAAACCCACATGAGGATAAGGAAAAACTCAAAAACCTCAACGTGAGGAAAATGAAGAAACCTTGAAAAGGGGCAGTCTCAAAGGGCTGGACAGACCACAGACTATTGCAAACCACAGACCATTATGACAGCATCCCCGGATCTAAAACCGACATGAGGGTAATGAAAAACTCTAAAACCTCAACATGAGGAAAACAAAGGTACAGTCTCAAAGAGCTGCAAAGACCACAGATTATTGCAAACCACAGACCATGATGACACCATCCCCTGATCTAAAACCTACATGACGGCAAGGAAAAACTCAAAAACCTCAAGTCAAGTTTCTTTGTTTGGCCCTTAATCACAAAGAGTCTCAAAGAGCTACACAGACCACAGACTATTGCAAACCACAGACCATTTTGACAGCATCCCCTGATCTAAAACCGACATGAGGGCAAGGAAAAACTCAAACACCTCAACATGAGGAAAACGATGGGACAGTCTCAAAGAGCTGCAAAGACCACAGATGATTGCAAACTACAGACTATGATGACACCATCCCCTGATCTAAAACCTACATGAGGGCAAGGAAAAACTCAAAAACCTCAACATGAGGAAAGTCAAGTCATGTTTGTTTGGCCCTTAATCACAAGGAGTCTCAAAGGGCTGCACAGACCACAGACTATTATGACAGCATTCCCTGATCTGAAACCAACATAAAGGCAAGGAAAAACTCAAAAACCTCAACATGAGGAAAATGAAGAAACTTTGAGAAGGGAGCGCACATAAAGTGATGACTTTGAGCCAGGAGATGGCGACAGAGAAACACATGACGGAATCTCTTAGACGCGTTCCAATAAACTCTTCTCTTCTCATCTTAGAGGGGGTTTGTTCCGCCTTGATCAAAGTGAGATAAAAGCAGATCGGTGCAATGGAAAATAAAGCATAGGGGCTCATTGGACTTAAGACTCCATGCGGCCCAGACCTAAGCAGAAGGTGGGCATCTTCAGGTCCACCGCCCTTCTCCACAAACTCTTCCAACAAGATACCTTTTGTTCCTGTGAGGTAAACCAAGAAAAGGTTTTCCATCTGACTGTTTTTAGTGCGGGCAGCAGGGCGGCGCAGTGGTTAGCGCGTGTGCGGCACAGTTCCGAGGTCATGTGATCGAACCTTCCTGTGTGGAGTTTGCATGTTCTCCCCGTGCTTGCGTGGTTTTCCTCCCACATTCCAAAAACATGCGTGTCAGGTGAATTGGCCGGTCCAAATTGTCCCTAAGTGGGAATGAGCCAGTGATTGGCTGGCAAGCAGTTGAGGGTGTCCCCTGCCCACTGCTTGAAGATAGCTGGAATGGGCTCCAGCACCCCCGTGACCCTACTGAGGATAAGTGCTGCAGATCATGAATGGATGGATGTTTTTAGTGCAAATAATACTTCATTCCTGGCACGTTATGAATCAATTCCCAGTCCTTTAAAGAAGATGATTGTTTTAACTGGGTTTATGGATCCATCATTGACAAATTTCTTTTTCCGTTCCTGTTTTATAATAAATGGAGTTTGTATCAAAAACGAGCAGCATGTATTTATGAAATATGTTTCCCCCTTTTAACCGTTCTCTCCCTTTCCCCCAGCAGGACTCCACAATCTTTAAACAACTCATCTGAAAGATATGACACGATCGAGATGTGAAATAAATGACGAATTTTGCCTTATTTTGCCATTTTCCCTTTTTTCGTCATTTTCGCTATTCTCCCTTTTCTCTCCATTCTCTCTTTTCTTGTGATTCTGTTTTCCTTGCCATTCTCTCTTGACTCGCTACACTCCATTTTCTCGCCATACTTGACGTTTTTCTGTTTTTTCGCCTTTTTTCCCTTTTCTCGCCATTTTTGTCATTTTTGTTCTTCTCCCTTTTCTTGCCATTCTTGCCATTCTTTGTTTTCTTGCCATTTTGCCTTATTTTGCCATTCTCCCTTTTCTCGTCATTTTTGCTACTCTCCATTTTCTCTCCATTCTCTCTTTTCCTGTCATTTTCTGTTTTTCTCACCGTCATCTCTTTTCTCGCTACCCTCCCTTTTCTCGCCATGCTTGCCATTTTCTGTTTTTTCGCCTTTTCCCTTTTCTAGCCATTCTCTTGTTTCTTGCCATTTTTCGTCATTTTTGCTTTTCTCCCTTTTCTTGCCATTCTTGCCATTCTTTGTTTTCTTGCCATTTTGCTTTATTTTGCCATTCTCCCTTTTCTCTCCATTGTCTCTTTTCTTGCAATTCTGTTTTTCTCGCCATTCTTGCTAGCTGCCCTTTTCTTGCCAGGCTTGCCGTTTTCTGTTTTTTCACCTTTTTCCCTTTTCTCTCCATTCTCTCCTTTCTTGTCATTCTCTGTTTTTCTCACCATTCTCTCTTTTCTCGCTACCCTCCCTTTTCTTGCCATTCTTGCAATTTTCTGTTTTTTCGCCTTTTTCCCTTTTCTCGCCATTCTCCCTTTTCTTGCCATTCTTGCCATTTTTTGTTTTCTTGCCATTTTGCCATATTTTGCCATTCTCCCTTTTCTCGTCATTTTTGCTACTCTCTCTTTTTTCTCCATTCTCTCTTTTCTTGTCATTCTCTGTTTTTCTCACCGTCATCTCTTTTCTCGCTAGCTTCCCTTTTCTTGCCAGGCTTGCCATTTTCTGTTTTTTTCCTTTTTTTTCTCTTTTCTCGCCATCCTCCCTTTTCCGGCCATCCCGGCCCCTTAATTGCTAGCGCTCGTCCGGACGTCTCGGGAATAAAAATGCGGCGCCGTCGGCGCCTATTAAGCCCGAAGGCGTCTCGAAGCCAGCGCTAATAAGCTGCGAGAATGCTAGCGTGGACGCCTGCGATCCCCCCCCTCCCCCGGGTCACCGTTTCGCTTTATCCAAACGTGATTTGCTTTTTGAAATTTTGTAGCATTTAGCGCGCTCGATTTTTGAATAGCGTTCCGGAATCGCTTTTCGCTTTGAACTGCAAAGACTTCTTTTAAACATTTTAAAGTGACAATGTGTCATCGATGGCCACCAGAGGTCGCTGTAGCTTAGAATAGAGCCGAAGCGTCGGAATTTGAAGTAGACGCACGACGGAAGCACAGAGCGGCTAAAAAGATCCGATCGTTGGAGTCGGTCGATATATGCGCAAAGCGATTCAAAAGAGCAGCTAGCCACGAGTGGCTAAAGGACGAAACAGGAGAAGAAAAGAGCAAAATGCTTCAATCGTCACAGGACTCGGCTGGGTGAACGACACTGAGGGATAAAGCAAAAGCAGCTCACAGTAGTGGCTAGCTGCGAGCTTTAGCTTACAGAAAAGTAGCTCATGGAGTGGCTAGAGAAGGAAAGAGTAGAAAAAAAGGTCGACTATGCCTGAATCGCAGCGGCTCTGCCGTCAAAGGCGAAAGACGACAACCACAAAAGCACTCGGCAGACGGACGTGGCCTGCAAGCGAGGGGCTAATGTGGGTGACTAGAGATGGAAACAGGGAAAAAGCGGCAGATGCCTGGATGAGTGGACTTTATAAAACCCCAAAAAATCAAAAAGAAAACAAGCAACACGAGCTTACCTTTTCTCCAGTTGTAGCAGCGAGCAGTGACCTCCTCGTCAGTGGACGTCAAGTGAGAAAATGGCCGCCCCTTAAGGTTGATTTAAAAGAAAATGGGATTTAGATGTCTAGATAGATGTCTAGATAGATAGATGCTATAGATATATAGTTAGATCTAGATCGATAGATAGAAATGGATACATAAATACTATAGATAGATGTCTAGATAGATAGTTAGATCTAGCTAGATAGAGGCCAAAGGTTAAGGGCGTAAAAAGCGGTCCGGGTGCCTCGGCGGCGAGCGATCGTGGCGGACGGCACTCGGACTTTATTAACGGCGAGCGGCCTCCGTGAACTCCAAACCCACCGCCGCGAGATGATTTTCCCATTAAAGGGACGTCCCTACTTCTCTGCCATGAACCGTTATCGCTCCTGTCCTTTTCTGTACTTCCTGTGCTTTGCGGCTTTATGTGGAATTTCGATCCTCCTTTCATGTTTTGTTCATTTTCTGTACTCCTTTGCTCTGTGCTTTGCTGATTTATGTGGAATTTTGATCCTCTTTCATGTTTTGTTCATTTTCTGTACTTCCTTGTTCTGTGCTTTGCTGCTTTCTGTTGAATTTTCATCCTCTTTTCATGTTTTGTTCATTTTCTGTACTTCCTTGCTCTGTGCTTTGTGGCTATCTGTGGAATTTTGATCCCGCTTTCACGTTTTGTTGACTTAGGCTCCATTGGTGTCGGACATGAAGCACGACGGTTCTCGGGCAAGAAGCGTTTCGACGCCTGCCGGATAGGAATCGAACGCGCCGACGAGGCGACCGAGGCGCTCCGTTGTGGCGTCGGAACGAAGGTTCGTTTAGGGAACGCGGAACGCGAAGACCGAGGAAAAAAGGTGCGGGGCGGGGCAAAAGAGGGCCGAGCGAAAGCCGGAAAAGGACGGAGCGACGGGCAGAAAGAAACGGCGCCCCCTGCCTTCTTCAACATGAATTTTATGACATACAGGAAAAGTATCCTCTTTATTTCATGTTTTGTTGAGTTTAGTAAAATTGTTTTTTTTTTGTCCGTCTTTCTTTCATGTTTTTATTCCATTTGGAGTGATTGACTTTAGAACATTGGGTCAAGTATGTTCCCTGCATTCCTTCACTTCCGTGTTTTGTTCAGTTAGAACCAATTTGTGGTAACGGAAGAGTCTTCTTACTTTCATATTTTGTTCAGTTGCTGGTCGCTGTATATAGTATATGATGACTGTGGTTTCTCCCTTTCATGTTTTGTTCTGTTAGAGCCAGTTGGTATCTCAATGTATTCTGCCTCGTCTCCCTTTCTTGTTTCTGTTCAGTTAGAAGTAGTTAGTATTTCTAAATATTCTTCTTTTATGTTTTCCCTAGCATATTCTGTTGTCCCTTTCCCTACTTCCATGTTTTGTTCAGTTAGATCTAGTTGGTGTCTCAACATATCCTTCCTGGTCCTTATTTCATTTTAACTCATTTTCTGCTGAGGTAGGTCAAGAGAGTTTGTGTTCCGACACATCACACGTCCTTTCATGTTTTGTTCATTTAGATCGCAGGTGTTAAACTCGGGGCCCGCAGGCTAGGTCAGGTCACCAAGGTATTGAATTGGGCCCGCGAGATAAGACCCAGAGATGCACAAGAGAGAAATCAGCTACAATTTGAAAAATGTCGACTAGATGTTGAAAAAGCCAGATAGGAAGCTACTCGTACGGAAACTGGAGATCTAGCACTTTTTCTCTCTCTCCCCTTTTTTCTTCTTCTCTTACTGACTCTCGCTTTCTTGATTTCTCCATCTCTCTCCTTCTCGTTATCTTTCTGTCTCTTACTTTTTTTTGTCTTTTGCTTTTTCTCCTTTCCTTTTTTTCCTCTCTCATCTTCCTCTCTCACCCTCTTTTTTTTTTAGTTCTCTCTAGTTCTTTCTTGTCCTCTCTCTCGTGTTTTCTCTTACTCTTATTTGCTCTCTAACCCTTTTTTTCTTTCATTTTATCTCTCTTGGTTTTCTTTTTTGTTCTCTTACTTTCTCCCTCTTTGCTGTCTTTCGCGATTTCTCCTTTCTTTTTTTTCTCTTTCACCTTTTTTTTTCTTGTTCTCTCTACCTCGTGTTTTCGCTTGCTCTTGTTTGCTCTCTACCCACTCATTTTTTTATCCCAATTTCTCTTTCTTGGTTTTCTTTTTCATTCTCTTACTTTCTCTCTCTTTTCTGTCTTTTGCTATTTCTCCTTTCCTTTTTTTTCTCTCTCACCCTTTTTTTCTTGTTCTCCCTACCTCCTTCTTATTCTCTCTCTCTTGTGTTTTCTTTTGCTCTTGTTTGCTCTTCACCCCCCATTTTTTCTCATTTTCTCTCTCTTGGTTTTCTTTTTCGATCTCTTACTTTCTCTCTCTTTTCTGTCTTTTGCTATTTCTACTTTCCTTTTTATTCTCTCTCACCCTTTTTTTTTCTTGTTCTCTCTACCTCGTGTTTTCGCTTGCTCTTGTTTGCTCTCTACCCCTCATCTTTTATCTCGTTTTCTTTTTCGTTTTCTCACTTTATCTCTTTTTTCTGTCTTTTGCTATTTCTCCTTTCCTTTTTTTATCTCATCCTTTTTTCTTGTTCTCCTCTCTCTCTCTCGTGTTTGCTCTTGTTTGCGCTCTACCCCTCATTTTCTTTTGCGTTCTCTTTCCTGATTTCGATGTAGTTTGCGTTTCAACACGTCCTCGAGGCGAAGAGGGTGCTCGAGCAGCTGCCGCGTCGCCACCGCGCCGCTCGCCACATGTTTGTCCTCCGAATCTTTTATTTTTTTTTTTCTTTTCTTTCCCGAAGAGCATCTGTCGGGCGGATTGCCGCTTCATCTGTATTCGCGTCGGCCCGTTTGGCTCTAGAACCTCGAAATCGATGGACGAGATTTTGTTGCCGGAGAGAAAATGGCCTCTGGCGAAGTCAGCGTTAGCATCTAAATGAATTAGCATTAGCTGCTAAAGTGATGCTAGCAGCTAAAAAAACATTCGACATATTGTGTACAACGAGCAGGTTATAACAAGACACTAGCGTTAGCAATTAGCATTCACAAGATTAACATTAGCTGCTTAAGTGATGCTATCGACGTTTTATTGAATTAGCCTGATACGATAGCAAAGACAATAGCATCGGTGAATTGTGTCCATAATAATAGCATTAGCTGCTAAAGAGATGCTAGCCACTAAAAAAACATTCGACATAGTGTGTCCAACGAGTAGGGTAACAAGACACTAGCGTTAGCAATTAGCATTCACAAGATTAGCATTAGCTGCTAAAGTGATGCTAGCCACTAAAAGCAACATTCGACTCGATTGTGTACAACGAGCACAATATAACAAGACACTGGCGTTTGCAACTAGCATTCACAACATTAGCATTAGCTGCTAAAGTGATGCTAGCGACTTCAAGCGACATTTGATTGCTATCGTACCAGGCTAATTCGAAGACACTAGCGTCAGCAACTAGCATTCACAACATTAGCATTAGCTACTAAAGTAATGCTAGCCACTAAGAGAGCATTCGACTAGATTGTGTCCAACGAGCACAATATAACAAGATACTAGCGTTAGTAACTAGCATTCACCACATTAGCATCAGCTGCTGGAGTGATGCTAGCCACTAAAAAAAAACATTCGACATATTGTGTCCAACGAGCAGGATATCACAAGACACTAGCGTTAGCAAATAGCATTCACAACATTAGCATTAGCTGCTTAAGTGATGCTATCAACATTTTATTGAATTAGCCTGATACGATAGCAAAGACAATAGCATCGGCGAATTGCGTCCACAATGCTGACATTAGCTGCTAAATGAACTAGACTTGAGTGCTGAAGTGGTGCTAGCAGCTAAAAGCAACATTTGCCATTGTGTATTAATGGAGCAAGTGGATCAGAGACATTAGCGTTAGCGACTAGCGTCCACAACGCTAACATTAGCATTTGAAGGAATTAGCATTACCTGTTGCAGTGCTTGTTGTGGCTAAAGTGAAGCTAATGAATAATGATAAACGGAGGAGCAAGACAATTGGAGGTTTCACTGGAAAAGAAGGGGGAGAAAGAAAAGAAAGAAAAAAGAAAAAAAAGAAAGAAAAAAAAAAAAACATTTTCTTTTTTCTCTGTCTCCCTTCTCTCTCTATCTCTTTCTGCGCTGTTTGTCTTTCTCCTGCTTCCCCTCTATATCTCTCTCTCTCTCTCTCTCTCCCTCCGTGTCTTTCTTTGTTCCTCTTTGTCTTTTTCTCTCTCTGTGTCATTTTACTTTCTTTTGCTCTCTTTTCTCTCTGTCTCTCTCTTGCTTTCCCCTTTTCACTTTCTCCCTTTCTCTCTTTCTCTCCATCTCTTTTCGCTCCTTTCTTGCTCTCTCTCTCTCTCTCTCTCTCTTTCTTCCTCCCTATCTCACTATTTGTCTTTTTATCCCCTTTTGTTTCTTGCATCCTCTTTCCTCTTTCTCTTTTTGCTCTCTCTATCTCTCTCTCTCTCTCTCTCTTTCTAAATCAATAGAAAGATGAACAAATACTTCTGTTTAATACAAAAATACATTTTCATTCTACTTTCTTAAATAATTGCTTGAAAATGATTATCAACGCGAGAATAACAGTTTTTTTACCACAATAGTCAACTGGGGATAATGGATTAGAAACAGTGTCCTCTCTCTCTCTCTCTCTCTCTCTCTCTCTCTAATAGTGAACCCGGTAACGACATATTAAGCAGTACGAGTTCTCAATTTAGAAACAGATACAAAAGTGGGTGCGCCGATAACGCAAAAATAATTAAAACAATAATAATAATAATAATAATAATAATAAATAAAAAGAACAATACTAAAAAAAAAAAGGAAAATAAATAAAATAAAAACAATAAAAAATAGGGGATAATGAATAAAATGATTTTCATGAGGTAGAATAAAATATGCTTGCCTCGGACATAAAGGGCCTTCCTCGTTAGCGTTAGCATTAGCACGAGTCACTTTTTTTTTTTTTTGCAGCATCTTTGGTCACTTTATGACAGGAAGGCGTCCCTCTTTGCCGTTGCCGCGGGCGACCGGCAGGCTCCTTTGCCGTTGCCCCGGCGACCGGCGCCTCGGCTCTAATGGGGCGAAAGCGGCTAATTCTGTTTGAACAAATCCCGCAAAAGTCAACAAAAAAGGAACCCGGAATCTGTCTCCTTCAATGTCCTCCTGACTGGCACGCTCTTCCTTCTTCCGGCCTTTGAGGGAGGATATTATATATATATATATATATATATATATATATATATATATATATATATGTGTGTGTGTCTTTTGTCGATTGTGCCGACATTTTGACTCCTTCCAAAGAGTTCCGTTTGAAACTCATGGGTCCGGAGAATGATTGAGGATAATCAAGATGCTTTTTGGCCAAACAGCGCATCACTGTCCTCATCTTCCTTCTTCCTGCCTTCGAGAGAGAATAGATGTTATATATGTGTCTTTTGTCAATCGCGCGTGTATTTTGACTTCCTCCAAAGAGTTCCGTTTGGAACTCATCAGTTTGCAGAATGTTTGAGGATAATCAAGATGCTTTTTGGCCAAACGCCACTGCGCATCACAGTTCTCATCTTCCTTCTTCTTGCCTTCGAGGGAGAATAGATTTTATATATGCATCTTTTGTCGATTGTGCCGACGTTTCGACTCCTTTTAAAGAGTTCCGTTTGAAACTCATGGGTCCGGAGAATGATTGAGGATAATCAAGATGCTTTTTGGCCGAATGGTGCATCACTGTCCTCATCTTCCTTCTTCCTGCCTTTGAGGGAGAATATATATATATATATATATATATATATATATATATATATATATATATATAAAAATGTGTGTGTGTCTTTTGTCAATCGCGCCGCCATTTTGACTCCTTCCAAAGAGGTTCCATTCGGAACTCATCGGTCTGCAGAATGTTTGAGGATAATCAAGATGCTTTTTGGCAAAAGATGAGACGACTCTGTGTACTTTTGCGACCGCAATGGATGCCATTTTTGGCCGAGGTCTTCCTTATCGTGGAGTCGCGAACAGTTCATGGGTTCACGGTGATCAGGTTTTCAAATTTCCTTGCTAGGGTTCGAAGACCAACAAATCTGGCATATGCGTTTATCAGGTTATTTTTAGATCTGTGTATTGGTTTTTGAGCCAAATCACTCTCCAAAGAGGTGTTGGGTGAAAATAGTACGTTTTCAGTTCTTCCCATTCCATTTTACCATCCCTTTGTCCATGGCCCATGAAAAAAGTCCGAACGTGATACCGTGTACTACCGTTATCTCCGATCATTATTTAGTGACATTTGAGGTGCTAACTAAATGTAGTGTTAAAAAAGCTGAAGGATTTAGCGGACGCAATATAAGCACTGGCACAGTTTCTGAGCTCCTTGAACTCCTTCCTGAAGCAGTTGCGTCCTTTCCTAAATACACTGGCTCGATTGACTCACTCACGAATGAGTTCAATACCACCCTGACTAGTGTGATGGATACCATAGCGCCCTTAAAACTAAAATCACGTCCTAAAAGACGCACACCTTGGTTTACTGATGAAACTAGAACCCTTAAAAAAGAATGCAGGAAATGGGAGAGAAAATGGCGCGCTACCAAGCTTGAGGTTTTCCATCAAACCTGGTGTGATAGCTTGTTAAAGTATAAAGCGGCCCTTGCCTCTGCAAAATCGGCCTACCTTTCGAAGGTGATTGCGTCTCAAAAGAACAACCCCAAAGCCCTTTTTGACACTGTAGCATCGCTTACAAGGCAACAGACTACCGCTGATAGTTCGACACACTCTGCTCAGGACTTAATGGTCTTCTTCACTAAAAAGATTCAATGCATACAGGAAGAAATTGCTAAAGATACTATTAGTACCACTCATATTAAAGAACTGAAACTTACAGATGCACGACAGGGTGGCTGCCCAGGGAAAATGGCCGGTTTTAGTGAACTGTCACTTGATGATCTCAAACAAGTGGTGACTGCGGCCAAACCGACAACTTGCCAGTTCGACCCGCTCCCAGGTTCACTTATTAAAAGTCTTTTTAGCGTCATTGGGCCTTCAGTTCTAAATATTATAAATACATCACTCTCCTCAGGTGTAGTTCCAGCAGCTTTTAAGTCCGCCGTTATTAAACCCACACTAAAACGACCCAACCTTGATCCAGAAATCTTAAGTAATTACAGACCTGTGTCAAACCTACCTTTCCTCTCTAAAGTACTCGAAAGAGTAGTGGCACAGCAGCTGAATGCTTTCATATCTGAGAACAACCTTTTTGAATCGATGCAATCAGGATTCAGGGCTAACCACTCTACTGAGACAGCGCTGATCAAGGTAACAAATGATCTCCTAATGTCAATGGATTCTGGCGCTTCATCACTTTTGCTGCTGCTGGATCTTAGTGCTGCTTTTGACACAGTGCGCCACAATATCCTACTAGAACGGTTGGAAAAATGGATTGGTCTCTCAGGAACCGTCCTCTCGTGGTTCAGATCCTACCTCTCAGATAGGACGCACTGTGTGAAATATGGTGAAACGACATCTGAGCCCTTTAATGTTACCTGCGGTGTTCCGCAGGGTTCTGTGCTCGGCCCCCTACTTTTCAACATTTACATGCTTCCATTAGGTGATATTATCCGCAAGTACAATATCAGCTTCCACTGCTACGCAGACGACACTCAACTATATCTTCCGTTGGAGGAATCTTCCACACTAAACTGTGGAAATTTGGAGGCCTGTCTCACTGAGATAAAAGAGTGGATGTCACTCAATTTCTTGCGTCTTAACCCTGAAAAGACCGAAATGTTAGTCATTGGTCCTTCTAAATGCCGTGACTTCTTCTCAAAAACTGCTGTGAACCTTGACAAATGTCACATCACACAGAGTGACTCAGTTAAAAATTTAGGTGTCATATTTGACCCTGATCTATCATTTGAGATGCATGTAAAGCAAATTACTAGAACTGCCTTCTTCCATCTTCGCAACATTGCTAAAATCCGTTCAATACTGTCTCAGTCTGATGCGGAAACAATAATTCATGCATTTGTTACCTCCCGTCTCGACTACTGTAATGCACTACTCTCCGGTCTCCCGAAGTCCAGAATCAAGTCTCTTCAGCTAGTACAAAATGCCGCAGCGAGGCTTTTAACTAGGACAAAAAAGTACGATCACATAACACCGATTTTGGCTAACCTGCATTGGCTCCCAGTTAGCCAAAGATGTGACTTCAAAGTTCTCTTAGTACTGTACAAAATCATACATGGACTTGCTCCCTCTTATCTTTCAGATCTGATCTGCCGCTATGTCCCGGTCCGAAGCCTGCGATCTGAGAGTGCCGGTCTTCTGGTGATCCCGAGAGCAAAGAAGTCTTCTGCTGGTTCGAGAGCGTTCTCCATCCGGGCACCGGTGCTGTGGAATGCTCTTCCCCCTGAGATCCGATCTGCAACCTCAGTGGAAATGTTTAAATCTAAACTTAAAACTCACCTCTACTCTATTGCATACGAATAACCTACTCCTCTTGTCGGTTGACAATAGTCTGTGTAATATAGTGTAACAATCTGTGAAGCCCTTTGAGACTCTTCGTGATTTAGGGCTATACAAAAATAAATGACTTGACTTGACTTGATAATCCTGGTCGAGACCAGAACGGAGACAGGACCCACTCGCGTAACGTTACTCGCAGTTTTATCGGGGAGATGGGAAAGGAGCGCACGCACGATCCGGAGATCGCCGGTCACAAGGAGTAGGTCGCTCGGACGCGGAAGTAGGACTTCCGTCGCAAGCACGGCGGTGTCGGGAACGGAGAAAAACGGGTCAGTTGCCGGGATAGAAGACCAAAAACGTGGTCGGGATCGGAAACAAGTCGAAAGCCAGGAGAGGAGGGTAGACGTGGTCCAGATCAAAAACGGATCGTTCTTCAGGACGGGAGAACAGACGTCGTCGAGATCAAAACAGGTCGTAATTCGGGACAGGAGAGCAGTTGTGGTCAAGATCAAAAACGAATCGTTATTCGGGACGGAACAGGTGTGGTCGAGATTAAAACGGGTAGTAATTTGGGACGAGAGAGCAGACGTGGTCGAGATCAGACGCATTGTAGTGGAAGAAGAAAGGGAGCAAAAAACACATGACAGGCGAAAAAGGGTTTGCCGTGTAAAATCAGAGATTCATAGACAGACCGACAACAGGGGACTGACAGGACAAAGTTTAAATACTGACAGGGAGCCAATCTGTCAACAAGCCGCAGCTGGCGCCACACGGGCGGGGCCAATTGGGCGCCATGGCAACCGTGACACACAGGCGGGGCCACTTGGGTACCCTGGCAACTGTGACAATCCTTGCACTGATATACTTTTCATAGTGTCTCGTTAACGTGTAGCATGCACCCGTCCTGCAGGGGGCAATGACACTTTATAAGACAAGGCCATACAAACCAATGCGGGTTTCCGTTCATCGCGAGGAAACCGGAAATGCGGACTCGTTGAAAAACGTGGCGGCAATTTCAAGCATTTACAGGGACTCGACCCAGAAGGCCACATCGAAATCGGAGGTTTCGGAGCCCCCGCACGTACCCCGTCCGCACGCATACTCGCAGGGGCCCGAGGCCCCGGCGGCGTCCGGTAATAACCCGCGACGGCGTCGGCCATTACCGAGCGGCGTCACCTCCGACCTGGGAGAGCGCGGAATCGTCAGGACGGAGAGCGTCAACGAGCCGGCGTGCGTCAAAGCGCTCCTCCCGATCGCCCCGGAGGTGAAATAACCTGGAGATAATGGCGGGGGGGAGGGAGGCGGGGCCCGTAATCGTGCGGCGGAGCCGTTTGCCGGGCTGCGAGTAACGCCGGGACGCGGATCCGTCTCGCGCCGCGGACACTTACGGGGGCGGCGGTGGGAAGTAATGCGGCGCTTGAAAAACAAATTGGAGGAGGGGGACGTGACAAACCACCAAAAGTGGGACTCCGGTTTCTTATGCTGAAGCTTAATAGCGAGCTCTGATGATTTTTTGGGCAAGATTTGAAAATCCATCGGCAAGAGGAGGGAGACGCGGAAAGCAGGAAGTTTTATTCCTGCAAATATCAAGAAAACGAGAGGGGGGGGAGGACTTCCAAAGCGTGTCCCGGGGGCCGTTTGAGGCCCATAACGCATCTCTCGGCGTACCAAAAGAAGCGCTAATGGCCGCAGCTGCTTTTCTTTCGATAAAGTGTCGGCCGTGACAAATGTTTTTCATTTCCGCCTTGAATTCCCTTCGCCGTTCTGCGCTGAGGTTTGGAGAATCAATTTGGGTTTCTGTTAATAAGCCAAGGAAAAGAAAAGAAGGTGGAAGAGGGAAAGTAGAGAAACAAAAAACAAAGAATAAAAGGAGAAGAATTGAAAAGAAAATGAATAGAAAACAGAAAGAACAAAAAAGAGGAGAAGAAAAGAAGGTGGAAGAGGGAAAGTAGAGAAACGAAAAAAAGAATAAAAAGAGAAGAATTGAAAAGAAAATGAATAGAAAACAGAAAGAACAAAAAAGAGGAGAAGAAAAGAAGGTGGAAGAGGGAAAGTAGAGAGAACTAAAAAAATCAAGAAGAAAAGAGGAAAACAAAAAAGAATAAAAAGGAGAAAATAAAGGAGAATTGAGGAGATGGAGAATACAAGAAAGAAATGAGGGGAAAAAAAGGCAGTAGGGCGATTCAAAAGGGAAAAATGATAACAAAAAATAAGGAAAAAAAAGAGAAAAAAGAAATGAGGAAATTAAGACAATAAGAAAAAGAGTGAAAGGAAAAGTAAAAGATAAAAACAAAAGTTAAAAGAAAAACAAGAGGAAAACAGATAGAGAAAAAAGAGAAGAGGAAAAAGAAAGCGAGAAAAGGACAAGAGAAAAAAAATAGAAAAAATAAAATAAAAGTAAAAACAGAAAGGAGAGAAAAAAACGAAGAAAAGGGAGAGAAGAGAGGAAAAAAGTAAAAAACAAAAACAACATTTTCCAATCAAGGTGGCGAATGTTCAAATCAAAAGTCGGTAGTTAATAATTAACCGGTTGATCGATTTTGCCTATCAGTCGACGCGGTGGCAATGCATGATGGGAGCGGTTGGCCTTCAAGGAAGGCTCCGCGAGATTCAAACAAAGCTTAGAAACACAAGGGCTTATTTGCTTGCTGAGGCGCTCGACGGACCGACCAGACGGATGCTGGGACGGATGTTTCATCAGCTAACCGCGACGACCCTTTCGCTAACGGCCTTTCGGAATCCTCCTTCGCTCGACAGGGGCCGGACTAGTAGAAAAAAGACAAAAAGAGGAAGAGAGAGAAAGAGAAAAGCAAAAAAAGGAGGGGAAAAAGACATAAAACAAGAGAGAGAGGAAAAAGAGATTAAGACAAATAGAAAGAGAAAGACAGAAAAAGAAAGAGAAAGCAAGTAAGAAAACAGAAATAGAGGAAAAGAAAAAAAGGAGACAGAAGGAAATAAAAAAAGTAAGAAAAGAAGAGAGGGGGAGAGAGAGAGAGAGAGAGAGAGAGAGAGAGAGAGAGAGAGAGAGAGAGAAAGGAAAACCAGAAGAGAGAAAAGGGGAGAGAGAGCAAGCACAAGAAAGAGAAGGGAAAAGGAGAAAAAGAGAAAGGAGGGACAAAATAGAAATGTAATCGAAGAAAGAATGAAATAAAGAGAGAAGACAAAAGGAGAGAAAAAATAGTAAGCCAATACGGAGAGAGAGAGAGTGTGAGAAAGAGAATAAATATAGAGGGACAAAAAGAAAGGGAAGACAAAAAGACAGGAAGAGGGGAAAAAAGAGAAAGACAATAGGGAAAGACAGAGAGTAGAGAAGGAGAGAAAAGGAAAGAGAGCAGAGACAGAGATATAAAAGAGAGTGAGAAGAATAGAGAGAGAGGGAGAGAATATGAAAGAGAAAAAGAGGGACAGAGGAAAGGGCAGACGGATACAAAGAGAGGGATAGAAAAGAAGAGAAGCAAGGAAACAAAATCCAGTAAGAGCGTCTTTGTGAGTGGCGCCTGGCTTTGGCGACATCTGGTGGACATGTTTGAAACCGCAAGTCATTTTTCTCTCGTGCTTCTCTGAGCATTGTCAGCCACCCCCCCAAAGGTCTTCCCAAAAAAGGAACAATGCACGACTTGTTTTTCCCCTTTCCTTTTCTAATGTAGTCGTTTGCACCTTAAAGGGGGTCAACGAGACGTCTCCGGGGAGAGGGACGTCACGAGTTGTCCCAAATATTTACAAAAATGTCCCCCGCCGATGCTCTCTGCGACCACTTCCTGTCGTAAAAAGAGTCAACGACCTTCGACGCCGTTCAACCCGACCAAAAAAAACCCTAACTGGGAAGCTCCCTCAGCTTGACGGGATGTCGTAAATCCCTCACTGAAAAATTCCACGCCGACTTTTCGGGAGTCCTTGGAAATCCTGCTTGCTTCTCCCTTTAGCGTCACGTCACACTTGAGAGGGCTTCCAAAAGAAAACAAAAAAAAGAAATCAAAGGGAAAAAATATGAATGAAATAGGGAATTGGAAAGGAACCTGAAAGGCCTCGGACCACGATG
Organism: Urocampus carinirostris; assembly: GCF_059441175.1. Taxonomy (NCBI): domain Eukaryota; kingdom Metazoa; phylum Chordata; class Actinopteri; order Syngnathiformes; family Syngnathidae; genus Urocampus; species Urocampus carinirostris. Next base: position 999,566 of record NC_142356.1, read on the forward strand.
CCAAACGTGCGGCCTGCGGGCCGGATCGGGCCCGCCAAGGGATTCGATCCAACCCGCCAAGAGAAGCATAAGAGTATAACAAGGTGTCATTTGAAACAAGTCAGGTGCCAATCGCAAAGCTACTCGTAATGGATTTCTCAGCCTCTCTTTTTTTTCCTCTCTCTACCTCTTTTCTTCTCTATTCTCCCTCCCTTTTTTTCCATTTTTTCCTGTTTTGTCTTCTTCTGTTCTTTCTCACTCTCTCGTTAAATCAAGGTCCAACTCGCGTCTGAAGAGCGGGAACAAAAGAAAACAAAAATAATGATCATCGATAAAAACATTCAAAATAATAAGTATACTATTGGATGAAAAAAAATCACTCGACATTATAAAATGTTTTTTTGGGGAGGAAAAAAAATCTCATAACATTTCTAGACTTTTAGAGGAATAAAAAAGCAAAAGAATAACCCTATTTGTACTGAAACGAAAATGTGATTTTGATATGAAAAAAGGCAAAACCTGGATCGCTTGGAAAGAAACCAAAGCGATGAAATTGAATTCAAGAGAATCGACCTGAGGCGGACATTTTTTTTTTCAAGCTTCATCGGGGGAAAAGAGCATCGTTGCCCCCTGCTGGGGGATTTGAGTAATGCAGGATTATCGGAAGTCTTCCTCAATGATCTGAAAAAAAATGATTTCATATTGGCAATTCCTATACAATGATGGTAGATAGATATAGACAGATAGATAGAGATAGATGTCTAGATAGATCTCTAAATAGAAAGATGTCTAGATGGTTAATGTCTAGATAGTTAGATGTCTAGATAGATCTCTAGATAAATGTTTAGATGGATAGATGTCTAGATAGGGAGATAGATATCTAGATAGTTAGATGTCTAGATAGATGTCTAGATAAGTAGATGTCTAGATAAATGCCTAGATAGATCTCTAGATACATGTTTAGATAGATAGATGTCTAGATAGAGAGATAGATATCTACATAGTTAGATCTCTAGATAAGTAAATGTCTGGATATATGTTTGGATAGATGTCTAGATAGATGTCTAGAAGGATCTATAGATATCTACATAGTTAGATGTCCAGATAGAGGTCTGGATATATGTCTAGATAGATAGATGTCTAGAAAGTTAGTGGTCTAGATAGATGTCGAGGTGTCTAGATAGATTGCTGTCTGGATAGATAGTTATATGTCTAGATAGATGTCTAGATATCTAGATAGTTAGATGTCTAGATAGATGTTTAGCCAGGTAGATGTTTAGATAGACAGATGTCTAGATAGACAGATGTCTAGATAGATAAATGTCTAGATAGATATCTAGATAGATGCCTAGATAGTTAGATGTGTAGATAGATGTGTAGATAGATGTGTAGATAGATCTCTAGACAGATGTGTAGAACGATAGATGTCTATATAGATAGATCTGTAGATAGATGGATAGACGTCTACATAGAGAGATAGATACGTATTTTCTCTTGAGAAGGAGGAGGAAACTTACCATCGGCTTGCTGATTTTTTCCCTCCGTTTTCTCATGGCTGTGCCAGAATTGCTCGACGCTGCCAAGCCACATGAAATATTCTTTTTCTTTTTTTCCCCGCAAGGCGATGAAAAGTCTGCAACTCCCGACAAAACATTTGAAGCGGGTCGAAAACGTTTCCGGAACCGAGAAGTCAAGAAGTGGCCTCATTTTAACCGCGTGATTTGCATTTTTCTATTTTTTGCATTTTCAAAAAAAAAGAAACATTTGCTGAGTATTGTCAATAATTCCCTTAGCGTTTTAATGAGAAGCTCAAGAAATTCACATCCCGCGTCTCGAAAAATCCATAAAATTGATTTTTAGGAAAAAAAAAAGGGGGGGGTGGATAAAGATATCCATCTCGTCCCTTGAAGTTTTGCGACCGACTCAAATAAATACTCTGCATTCTTTCCAGTATATGATCCGAAATCTTCTCCGAAAATGAGAAGGTTGCCACGGAATGAACTTCCTGTAAAATGACTCGCCAACATTCCGGATTCCTCACAAATCCACTCAATATTGCTAGCGAGCTAACTTGCTAGCTCTAAATCTTCCCGACATCGGAAGTGGATTTTGAACTTCCCGTATCAGACTCTAAATGAATGTAATCGGATTACAAAGAGCAAGGGTTACGGTCCGCTAGAATCAGAATTACTTGCGAATTGTAGGTTCGCTAATGCTAGCTCATAGGCTACGATAAATCTTCACGAATTAGCGTTCGACTTTCTGTTCAATGCCGAAACAAAAGTGATCCGTTTAAAAAGAGCCGCAGCAACAGTTTTCTAGTCTGTCACTTTAGGACCCATCTAGGTAACGTATTTACTCGCAAGTGACGCGCTAACGAGCTAGCTAGCTATAAATCTTCGCTTCGTGCTTGAACTTCAACTTCCTGTAAAGACAGGAAACAAAAGTCATCCCATGACCAAGAGCATGAGTTACAGTTTGCTGGAATCAAAATGGTGGTTCTTGGATCAGTAACATGCCTAGGCTACCTTGCTACTTAGCTCAATTGCTAACTAAAAATCTAAGCTCAGGGAGCGGCAAACTTCCACTTCCTGTTAAAGAAAGTCAACAAAAGTTATCTGATTTAAAAGAGCCCCAATTACAAAATCAGAATTCGGGTTTTGGGACCCATTTTTCAAATCACTCTCCAAAGACAAGCTTTTGGCGGTTGCTAAGCTAACTTGCTAGCTATAAATCTTCCCTCTGCGTGTCAAAAATCTTGACTGGATCTTCAACTTCCTGCTAAAAACGTCTTTGCCAATGATGACAAATGCACCGATAAGATCCCTTCGACAAAAACGATAAATACGGTGATTTGCAGACCCTTCTACCTCCCCAGGGAGTTTAGCGCTACTATCATTACTGCCTTGTAGGTGCCCCCCAGCGCTAATACAAAGGAGGCAATGGACGTTCTCTACCGAACTGCGAGTGAACTGCAGCATGCTTACACCGGAGGCATTTTCATTCTTGCTGGGGACTTGAACCAGAACCAGGCCAGCCAACATGAAAACAGTTCTCCCGCTTTTCTACCGGCATGTCGACTTTGCTACAAGAGGTAGGAACATTGGACTTGGTCTATACAAATATCAAAGGAGCATACAGAGCAGCCCCCGCCCCCACCTTGGCTCATCAGACCACCTTTCTGTTATGCTAATTCCTGCATACAAGCCCCTGCTGACCAGAGAAAAACCTACAGTGAAGCAGGTGAGGGTGTGGACTGAGGGGGCAACGGAGGCACTACAGGACTGCTTTGAATGCACAGATTGGGACATGTTTAAATCGGCTGCCACCTATAACAGCAAAATAAACATAGATGAATACGCCATGTCTGTGTCAGCCTACATCAGTAAATGCGCAGAGGACGTCAGCAACACCAAAACCATCTGCACCCGTGCCAATCAGAAGCCCTGGATGACTGCTGAGATACGCTAAAGGCAGGGAACCTCGCCTTTAAAACGGGTGATGAGGAGGTACTGAGATCCGTGAACCGTGCTATCAGACTAGCAAAGCGATCGCAGTCAAAAAATCCAGGACCTTTTCCTCAGCACAACCAACACCAGGGATATGTGGAAAGGCATTTAGGCCATCACCAGATACAAGCCAACCACCGCCCCAGAGGGGGACACTAGCATGGACTTCCTGAATGACCTCAACAATTTCTTTGGGAGGTTTGAGGCACAAAATGGCACCCCTGCAGCGAAAGCGGTTCCACATCAGGACGAAAGAGCACTCCTCCTGGACTCAACTGAGGTGAGGAGGACCCTGAGAAGGGACAACACACAGAAGGCTCCAGGCAATGACAACATTCCAGGGCGGGTCCTTAGGGAGTGCGCCGATCAGCTGGCTTGTGTACTAACAGACATTTTCAACACCTCGCAAGACCAAGCCACGGTACCATCATGTTTCAAGATTGCCACCATCATCCCAGTGCCAAAGAATCCCCAGATCTCATCATTGAACGACTACCGGCCCGTTGCACTGACTCCTATCATAATGAAGTGCTTTGAGAGTTAAAGAGCACATCACCTCCAGTCTCCCCTCCTCACTCGACCCCTTTCAGTTTGCCTACCGGACAAACCGCTCCACCGGGGATGCCATCTCCTCTGCTCTTCACCTGAGCCTGACACGCCTAAAGGAGAAGAACACCCATGTGCGGATGCTGTTCCTGGACTTCAGTTCAGCATTCAACACCATCATCCCACAACACCTGGTAGACAAACTGAGACTCCTGGGCTTCAACACCCCCCTGCGGAACTGGCTGCTGGACTTCCTCACTGACAGACCCCAGTCAGTGCGGCTTGGTCAGAACATCTTCGATGTCATCACCCTTAGCACGGGCTCCCTTCAAGGCTGTGTCCTGAGCCCCCTGCCGTTCACCCTGATGGCATACGACTGCGTCCCTAGGTCAGCCACAAACCACATGGTGAAGTTTGATGACGACACAACAGTGGTGGGCCTCATCAGGGACGACAACGACCCGGCTTAAAGATAGGAGGTGGAGCAGTTGGTGGGCTGGTGCATGGACAACAGCCTGGTCCCGAATGTTGATAAAACTAAAGAGATCATTATCGACTTCAGGAAAAACCAGCCCAACCATGCCCCACTTCTCATCAACAACAAGGGTGTGGAGGTTGTCAGCAGCACCAAGTTCCTAGGGATGCACATCACAGACAAACTCACCTGGTCTGTGAACACTGCATCACTGGTGAAGAGGGCACAGCAGCGCCTGTACTTCCTGCAGAGGATGAGGAGAGTCCACCTGCCCCCACCCACTCACATCACATCCTACAGGGACACCATAGAGAACATCCTGACTAACTGTATCTCTGTGTGGTGTGGAGGCTGCAGTGCCTCCGACTGGAGTAGTGTGAGGAGGGTGATGAGGACAGCAGAGAAAATCATCGGGACTTATCTCTCCTCCATTCAGGACATTGGCCAGAAGCGCTGCCTATCCCGAGCCAAGAACATCATGAGGGACCCCTCTCACCCCCATCATGGACTGTTCACTCTGCTAGCCTGTGGGAAGAGGTACTGCAGTGTGCGCTGCAGGACCACCAGGTTCTGGCCATTAGACTGTTAAATGGTCAATCACACACATAGTAAGCCTACACAGCTGCTAATCTGTACATCTGTTTGTTTTGTTTTTTTTGCACTACTGGCAGTTCTCTTATACCTAGCCACTCCTTTGCACATCTGTTCTCCTCTGCACTACCGTACTCCGTTGTTATTGTTATTGTATAGTGACTTGTTTACCTGACTGCCCATTTTGCACATCTGTTCAGCTGCTCCTCTTGCACTCTTTGCACTACTGTAAAGTATTCATAGCTATCATTATTTAGTATATTATTTAGTATTTCAATACTCCAGCTCAATACTACATATTTATATCTGTACATTCAAGGAAAACTGTGCGAGTCAGATGTATCGACATTTGGTTCTGTATACACGTGTACAAGAATGATAATAAAGTAGATCTGAATCTGAAAGTAGCCTGTAGGCCATCATCAGCAATATCATAACGAGAGGCTCGCCAGATTTCAGTGGATTTGTCATGAATCCAAAATGGAGGACATTTGTCTTTTCTGTCATCGCATTACAGGAAATAAAAACTTTATGGCGCTATTCTCATTTTCTCAGACCGTCGCGCAGGTCCCGAGATCGATGATGATATCGATCTTCGTCTTCTTGGCGCCAGCCGCCCGGATGATCGACTGCGGCTCGGGCGGTCGGAAACCTCCTCCCGCCTTCTTCTAATGCCCTTATGACGAGAATTTAGATTTATGACGACGGTCGGAAACAATCCGGGAGGGGGACAAGTCTGCCGCTCGTGTCCGATTGCTCGTAAATCATCAGGTTCATAAACGTTCGTGAACGAGGTCCTCGCGTTCCGTTCGGTTGATTTATGACGTATGAATTCAGAGGAGTCCTGGGCTAGTCGCGACACGTCTGAGGAAGTCACGGTTACAACCGGGGTCGTAAATCACGCATAATTCATAAAGTCACTCGCAACTCACAGGGTCTTGAATCACTCATAAATCATGACTTCATAAGTCACTCATTATCAGTATGTCGGAAATCACTCATAATTCATAAAGTCACCTGTAACTCACAAGGTCATAAATCACTCATAAATCATAACTTCATATGTCACTCATAATTCATTTGTTCATAAGTCAGTCATTAGCGCTATGTCATAAATAACTCATAAATCATAAACATATTCCTGGAATTCGATGACGTCATTAATAAAGAGCTGAAATTAGTTTATGACCCTGGTGATTTATAACCGTTTTAACACAAGCGGCGACGAGCTCGCTTGCTCGCTAACCGTTGGGCTAGTCGCAACACGTCTGAGGAAGTCACGTCAACAACTGGGGTCGGAAATCACTCGTAATTCCTAAGGTCACAAATCACCCGTAACTCACAGGGTCATAAATCACTCATAAATCGTAACTTCGTAAGTCACTCATAATTCATTTGTTCATAAGTCACTCATAATTCATAAATATATTCCTGGAATCCGATGACGTCATTGATATAGAGCTGAATTTAGTTTATGACCCTGGTGTTTTATGACTGTTTTGACGCAAGTGACAATGAGCTTGCTCGCTCGCTCACTAACCGTCTTCCCTCATCAGAGTCCATCAAGGCTTCAAAAATCGTTCTTGGAAAGCCGCACTCCAAGAGAGAAGAAGAAAACTGGCGGGAAAATCCTAAAGGTTTTTTCCATATTTGTCCCTGGATGTAAAAAAGTTTTTCCCCGGGGTCAGCAGTCGCTGCCTGAAAGTTTCCGTCGCCGCCTCAAACTTTTGTCTTCGTCCTGCGGAGCGAAAACAAAAAATCGGTTAAGAAAAAAAAAAAAGACAGCCGACGTGCACGTAGAGCCGACGTCGCCACCGAGCGGGCGGGAAACGGAAACGTTTGGCGCCAACGATCGAGATTGGAGCGTCATCTTAAACCGTTAAGAGTTGATTGTTAGAATCTCTTCACAACCACTTACATTTTTACTATTTCGAATTCACCGCGGTTGCCTCTATCTCGGTATTGTTTTTTTTTTGTGAAGCACTTTGATCTCACTGTGCGCATGCGTCTGCCGACTGGGGATTTCCCATCATGCATCGTTCCGTGGTAGTCGTGTAGTGAAAAGAAGTCCGTCTCTTTTTAGAGAACCGGCTTTTTTGGCTCAACTCGTTCAAGAGAGCCGGCTCCCGAACGGCTCACTTGCTTTGATGCATTATATGACGAATCATTATTGTTGTATAAAGAAGAAAAAAAAGGAAGTATAAAAGGAGAAAATGAAAAAAAGACAGGTTTGCGGAGATCCCTTGAATCAGTATATTACCAACAATCATTGAATGCAGAAAATAAGAAAATGTATTATTCTACTTCATTCTATTTGCATGTATTTTTTCCTAGTGAACGTCCAAGCGACTTCATTTTCTAATAAACCTCATTCATGTCGAGCAACAAAATGTTCATGAACAATATATATGATATAAGGAAACACGTGTACAATATAACATGTTAAACGACATCAATAAACACGTTTGGAGAAAAAAAATATGGCGTAAGATGATTTTGTAAGGGAAAATACGACAGTTTATAAGGGTGTGGAGCCTTGGAGCGCGAAAGGTATGTGTTTTATTGAGATCGATAAGCTCGGGAGCCGAAAGAGCCCGTGTTTTAAATAGAGCTGTCCTTGGTGGTGACGCTTCATGTGACAAGCCACCAGAGCAGGCGCGTTTTGAAAAATGGTTTTGATTCAGACTGGCAAGAAACATGGCAACGGCAACCCTTTCAAGCACCCCAAATTCAAGCATTTTCAAGGATTTCAAGCACCGGTGGAAAACCCCGGAGATCAAAAGTGGCCAGCGTCTCCGTCTTTTTACGTGTTAGCGTGAACCTCACCGGCTGGAAGATCCCATTGGGCCCCCAGTCGGCGGGGGACACGTCCTCGGGATCTTCGGGATCCTCGTCCCCCTCCCTGACGGGGTCCTCTTCGTATTCCGTCAGACAGTCCGACTCCTCGGCTGCGAAAACGGAGAGAGACAGAAAAAGATCCGCCGTTAAACGTCCGACCCCGGCGACGGAGATTCCCGGTCCTTCAAAATAAAAGACCGGATTTTCCAGACTCGAAACCCAAAATTTGATTTCAAGTTACTCCGTCGTTACACTTTAAACCACGGGTGTCAAAGAGGCGGCCCGCGGGCCAGATCAGGCCCGCCGATGCTTTAAATCCGGCCCGCGAGACAACAGTGAGAGAAGCGCAAGAGGAAAATGAGCTGTCGTTTTAAATAGTTCCACCGGATGTCACCCAAGCCAGTTAACACTTGCAAAACAATTGTAGTCGTATTTCTTCATTTCTCTCTGACTCACTTCTTTTTTTATTTATTTCTCACTCTTTTTCTTTCTCCTGTTCACTCTCTTTCTTTTTCTCTTTTCTAAATTTCTCTCTCTCTCTTTCTCTTTTATCAATTTCTCTCACTCTCAAACTCTTTCCTTTTCTATTTTCTCTCTCTAATTTACACTTTAATTCTCTTTCTTTCTATTTTTCTCTCTTTCTCACCCTCTTTCTTTCCCTTTTTCGACCTCTCTCTCTCACCTCACTTGTCTCTTTTTCTCCTGCTGACTTTTTCTTCTTGTTGTTTCACTTCTCTTTCTTTTTATCTTTCTCTTTTCTCACTTTCTTTTTCTCTCTATATTCATTTCCCCCTTCTTCTCCATTCATATCTCTATTTTGCTCTCTTTTTCTCTCACTGTTACTCTGTTTTCCCTGTTTATCAATCTCTCTTTCCCTCTCTCTCTTTCTTTTTCTTTTTCTCCCTCTCTTTTTCTCTTAAACTTACTAGCCCGGCCCCCCTGAGATTTTTTGATAGCATTTGTGGCCCCAAGCTAAAACCAGTTTGACACCCCTGCTTCTTTAAATACAGTCCGGCTTATCGTTTCTTTTCGGTGAGGAAAACAGAGAGCTGCTCTTTTCTACAACGCACGCACCCAAAATACAAATCACCGCCGTGATATCTGAAAGCATTTCAGACGCCATTCAAGAGCAAAAATGCCAACATTATTTATATGATACATAACAATCGCAAAACAGACTGTTTAGCAGTACTTTATACAATATTTACAACATATTTCAAACTTTTCAACCAAGAATGGAGTCTTCAATTCAATTCATCCAAATTGATTATCGATGAAAAACACGACACTTTTATCAGTCAATCGTCGTTTTCCAGTGGCTGGAGTTCCCTTTAAGGAACAATAATAAGTACTGTGAGTGCTTTTTCAATAACAACAACGCCAAAATATGACTTGTGATGTCAGTGTTGCAATCTGGCACGATGCCCCTTACGGTCAGCACTAGTTATCTGCTTAAAATGTAAGAAACAGACGACTTCCTTTTTCATGGCAATACAAAAACTAAAAAAAACAGAATTCCGGCTTATGATCGGGTGTGCAGTGTTGTATTTTGGAGACTACATTAAAAAAAAAAAAATTTGGCGACAGGAACAAAAATGGTGTCACTCCACCTTCAGCAGAAACGTAGTTCTGGACCGGCTCGATCCTGGAGACGATTTCCGCCAGGTCGGTGAAGTCGGCGCCCTGGCACGTGCACGACTGCAAAAAAAGAGGAACTATTTGGCTGATGGCCGACAAAACAAAAACGTGGTTGACCCATTTATAAGCAAATCAGGACGACAATAGAACCCTTGCATACGACACAAATCACTATTTTTGCTCTTCAAACTAAACTGTTTTTTTTTTAAACAAGCTACCAATAGGAGGTGAAATTTTCATATGACGGGGGATAAAAACTTATGCTAAGGGTGGATTCAAAATGAAAATGATTTTAAAACTGCTCTGTTTCCATGGTTATCATGTTTTTGCTTCCCATTTAGCATCTGTGCAAGCTTTAGGACCCATTGCCACAAAAACGATCACACTGAACTGCCACTTTCGATTCTGAACCGTATGAAGGCATTGTGGGAGGGAGTTCAGCAGATAGGATATCATTTTCATGACGTCGTGACACAAACCAGTAGCGGACTAGCATTTTCGATGACATTGACCCATAGCAGAAAGGCGTTTTAGAGATCCAACTACGAGTACGCATGAACGTCACAAAGTTTGATTTTTGGGGGGGGAAATTGAAATCATGTGTTGCCAATGCGGTATCGGGAGCAAATCTCAACCCTTCGCTGACATCATAGCAGCTCCGTGTTATTTCGCACTTTTTGCGATTTCTTGTTTTAAGTGTCTGCTTCTATCTTCGGTGTTTTTCGTCCCGTTTGAATGACTTTCTATCCTATGGTTATGGGTTTTAATGCACAAAAATGCGTTTATTCGAGGAATCAACTCCTTGCCCTGAAGAATTCTCGTGCCGGCGTGATGAGGGGGCCCTATCGTGGATGCAGAGCCGGAGCTAAGGCTAAGCGGCTAGCGGCATTATAAGCCTTCGGTACCGTCTGTAATCATCTACAAAATAAGACAGAGGAAAAGCCGTGCTGGTGAAAAACATCAAAGCGTACAGGGAGTGCAGTTTGCTAACGTGGAGCTACCCGGCTTCAGCGCTGCGGGAAGCGGAGAGGAGGCGGACTCGCTATCTACGTGAACAGGAGGCGGTGTCACCCTGGGCACAAAGATTGCCATCTGCCACAGGGACATGGAACTTTTGGCCTAGCGTGTGACGTCACCCACTCCGCCGTGGCTAAACTACAACACGGCACCCCGAGGCCATCCTGTTAATAAACAACACAAGGATACTGCCGGAAGTGTGAATTTCCCTACGGGGATGAATAAACTATCTATCCAGGGTGAAAGTGCTGTAAGGCGGGGTTCTCCGTATCCTAGGGCTCTACGGTATTTACAATTTCATAAAAGATACAACATGGAACTGATCGTTATATTGTACGACAAATTGAAAAGAAATCCAATGCAAAACTAATTGAGTGTCTCTTAAAGTGCCCTTTCGTATGCAGCTAGAATAAAAAAAACGGCGGTATCAAGCGGTATCGGCGAACGGTATCGGCGAGCGGTATCGGCGAACGGTATCGGCGAGCGGTATCGGCGAACGGTACGGGCGTCCCTCACGTCGACAGTCTGGCCGGCGTCGTAGTCGGCGGATCGGTGGTCCCTCAGGATGTTGCGGATGATGTCGCCTCGAGCCCAGCCGCCGAAAAGCAGCTTGCCGTGTTGGAAGCCCACGTCCTGCGTCGGGAAACAAAAAATACATCCGGTTTTTTAGTCATTGGGGTCATTTTTAAAACATATTTATTCATAGAAAAAGTGTTAGGTTTAAGTCCCCAACATTTATAATAAAACGCTCTGAAATAAAAGACAAAGAGAATCTGATCCGTTTTAGATATCTTGCAAGGAGAGGATCGAAGATTGTATACCGCCAATCTCCCAAATCACTCTGGAGAAATCTTCGATCTCTCTCCTCTTTTTATTAAGGTTCGCCCTATCGTACATAAGTCTCAACTTCTAAAGGGAGGGGTTCTATCTAACGAGTTGAGACCGCCGTCTGACTGTTGCTACGCAGAGTTAATTAATCTTCTTTCGCACGCCTTGCTTTCCGCCCGATGATCACAGCTGGTTTCTGTCTGGACACCTCCTTTCTTCTTTCAAGGCTTTCGGTGAAAAACAACTTGAGTTATTTCATGCATAAAAGGGCACAGATTATTCCAGGGTAAGTTGCACCCATGGGTACGTGAGATAAAAAGAGACAGACTGTACAAAGAACAACTCATGGCCTTGAAGAACAGGTTACAAACTGAAAACTCTACAAAAGGGCTGAGAACACTACTGTCAACTGTAGGATAAATATATGTATATAATTCCAACAAAAAACAAAAAAATTAAACTTGTTTTTATTGTATTTTTTTAGTTTGATATTTGTGTTATTTTCATGACTTCCATTATCCATCCATTATCTGCAGCGCTTATCCTGAGTAGGGTCGCCGGGGTGCTGGAGCACATCCCAGCCATCTTCGGGCAGTGGGCAGGGGACACATTCACACCAAGGGACAACTTGGACGGCCAAGGAACCTTACATGCATGTTTTTGGAATGTGGGAGGAAACCGGAGTGCCCGGAGGAAACCCAGACAAGCACGGGGAGAACATGCAAACTCCACACAGAATGTTTGAGCTCATGACCTCAAAACTGTGCCGCACACGCGCTAACCACTGTGCCGCCGGTTGCCCTAAATTTATCTATTAATAAAAAAAAATTTGATTTTACAGAAAAAAATAAGGAAAAAGGATAAAAAAAAAAGAGAAAAAGACAGAATAGAGGGGAGAAAGAAGGGAAAATGACAAAAAGACATAATAGAGAGTGGAGAAAGAAGGGAAAATGACAAAAAGGAAGAAAAGAGGAAAATGGAAAAAAGGGGACAAACACAAAAAAGAAAAAAGAAAAGAAAAACGGGGAAAAAAAAAAGAGAGCCGGCTCCCGAACGGCTCACTTGCTTTGATGCATTATATGACGAATCATTATTGTTGTATAAAGAAGAAAAAAAAGGAAGTATAAAAGGAGAAAATGAAAAAAAGACAGGTTTGCGGAGATCCCTTGAATCAGTATATTACCAACAATCATTGAATGCAGAAAATAAGAAAATGTATTATTCTACTTCATTCTATTTGCATGTATTTTTTCCTAGTGAACGTCCAAGCGACTTCATTTTCTAATAAACCTCATTCATGTCGAGCAACAAAATGTTCATGAACAATATATATGATATAAGGAAACACGTGTACAATATAACATGTTAAACGACATCAATAAACACGTTTGGAGAAAAAAAATATGGCGTAAGATGATTTTGTAAGGGAAAATACGACAGTTTATAAGGGTGTGGAGCCTTGGAGCGCGAAAGGTATGTGTTTTATTGAGATCGATAAGCTCGGGAGCCGAAAGAGCCCGTGTTTTAAATAGAGCTGTCCTTGGTGGTGACGCTTCATGTGACAAGCCACCAGAGCAGGCGCGTTTTGAAAAATGGTTTTGATTCAGACTGGCAAGAAACATGGCAACGGCAACCCTTTCAAGCACCCCAAATTCAAGCATTTTCAAGGATTTCAAGCACCGGTGGAAAACCCCGGAGATCAAAAGTGGCCAGCGTCTCCGTCTTTTTATGTGTTAGCGTGAACCTCACCGGCTGGAAGATCCCATTGGGCCCCCAGTCGGCGGGGGACACGTCCTCGGGATCTTCGGGATCCTCGTCCCCCTCCCTGACGGGGTCCTCTTCGTATTCCGTCAGACAGTCCGACTCCTCGGCTGCGAAAACGGAGAGAGACAGAAAAAGATCCGCCGTTAAACGTCCGACCCCGGCGACGGAGATTCCCGGTCCTTCAAAATAAAAGACCGGATTTTCCAGACTCGAAACCCAAAATTTGATTTCAAGTTACTCCGTCGTTACACTTTAAACCACGGGTGTCAAAGAGGCGGCCCGCGGGCCAGATCAGGCCCGCCGATGCTTTAAATCCGGCCCGCGAGACAACAGTGAGAGAAGCGCAAGAGGAAAATGAGCTGTCGTTTTAAATAGTTCCACCGGATGTCACCCAAGCCAGTTAACACTTGCAAAACAATTGTAGTCGTATTTCTTCATTTCTCTCTGACTCACTTCTTTTTTTATTTATTTCTCACTCTTTTTCTTTCTCCTGTTCACTCTCTTTCTTTTTCTCTTTTCTAAATTTCTCTCTCTCTCTTTCTCTTTTATCAATTTCTCTCACTCTCAAACTCTTTCCTTTTCTATTTTCTCTCTCTAATTTACACTTTAATTCTCTTTCTTTCTATTTTTCTCTCTTTCTCACCCTCTTTCTTTCCCTTTTTCGACCTCTCTCTCTCACCTCACTTGTCTCTTTTTCTCCTGCTGACTTTTTCTTCTTGTTGTTTCACTTCTCTTTCTTTTTATCTTTCTCTTTTCTCACTTTCTTTTTCTCTCTATATTCATTTCCCCCTTCTTCTCCATTCATATCTCTATTTTGCTCTCTTTTTCTCTCACTGTTACTCTGTTTTCCCTGTTTATCAATCTCTCTTTCCCTCTCTCTCTTTCTTTTTCTTTTTCTCCCTCTCTTTTTCTCTTAAACTTACTAGCCCGGCCCCCCTGAGATTTTTTGATAGCATTTGTGGCCCCAAGCTAAAACCAGTTTGACACCCCTGCTTCTTTAAATACAGTCCGGCTTATCGTTTCTTTTCGGTGAGGAAAACAGAGAGCTGCTCTTTTCTACAACGCACGCACCCAAAATACAAATCACCGCCGTGATATCTGAAAGCATTTCAGACGCCATTCAAGAGCAAAAATGCCAACATTATTTATATGATACATAACAATCGCAAAACAGACTGTTTAGCAGTACTTTATACAATATTTACAACATATTTCAAACTTTTCAACCAAGAATGGAGTCTTCAATTCAATTCATCCAAATTGATTATCGATGAAAAACACGACACTTTTATCAGTCAATCGTCGTTTTCCAGTGGCTGGAGTTCCCTTTAAGGAACAATAATAAGTACTGTGAGTGCTTTTTCAATAACAACAACGCCAAAATATGACTTGTGATGTCAGTGTTGCAATCTGGCACGATGCCCCTTACGGTCAGCACTAGTTATCTGCTTAAAATGTAAGAAACAGACGACTTCCTTTTTCATGGCAATACAAAAACTAAAAAAAACAGAATTCCGGCTTATGATCGGGTGTGCAGTGTTGTATTTTGGAGACTACATTAAAAAAAAAAAAATTTGGCGACAGGAACAAAAATGGTGTCACTCCACCTTCAGCAGAAACGTAGTTCTGGACCGGCTCGATCCTGGAGACGATTTCCGCCAGGTCGGTGAAGTCGGCGCCCTGGCACGTGCACGACTGCAAAAAAAGAGGAACTATTTGGCTGATGGCCGACAAAACAAAAACGTGGTTGACCCATTTATAAGCAAATCAGGACGACAATAGAACCCTTGCATACGACACAAATCACTATTTTTGCTCTTCAAACTAAACTGTTTTTTTTTTAAACAAGCTACCAATAGGAGGTGAAATTTTCATATGACGGGGGATAAAAACTTATGCTAAGGGTGGATTCAAAATGAAAATGATTTTAAAACTGCTCTGTTTCCATGGTTATCATGTTTTTGCTTCCCATTTAGCATCTGTGCAAGCTTTAGGACCCATTGCCACAAAAACGATCACACTGAACTGCCACTTTCGATTCTGAACCGTATGAAGGCATTGTGGGAGGGAGTTCAGCAGATAGGATATCATTTTCATGACGTCGTGACACAAACCAGTAGCGGACTAGCATTTTCGATGACATTGACCCATAGCAGAAAGGCGTTTTAGAGATCCAACTACGAGTACGCATGAACGTCACAAAGTTTGATTTTTGGGGGGGGAAATTGAAATCATGTGTTGCCAATGCGGTATCGGGAGCAAATCTCAACCCTTCGCTGACATCATAGCAGCTCCGTGTTATTTCGCACTTTTTGCGATTTCTTGTTTTAAGTGTCTGCTTCTATCTTCGGTGTTTTTCGTCCCGTTTGAATGACTTTCTATCCTATGGTTATGGGTTTTAATGCACAAAAATGCGTTTATTCGAGGAATCAACTCCTTGCCCTGAAGAATTCTCGTGCCGGCGTGATGAGGGGGCCCTATCGTGGATGCAGAGCCGGAGCTAAGGCTAAGCGGCTAGCGGCATTATAAGCCTTCGGTACCGTCTGTAATCATCTACAAAATAAGACAGAGGAAAAGCCGTGCTGGTGAAAAACATCAAAGCGTACAGGGAGTGCAGTTTGCTAACGTGGAGCTACCCGGCTTCAGCGCTGCGGGAAGCGGAGAGGAGGCGGACTCGCTATCTACGTGAACAGGAGGCGGTGTCACCCTGGGCACAAAGATTGCCATCTGCCACAGGGACATGGAACTTTTGGCCTAGCGTGTGACGTCACCCACTCCGCCGTGGCTAAACTACAACACGGCACCCCGAGGCCATCCTGTTAATAAACAACACAAGGATACTGCCGGAAGTGTGAATTTCCCTACGGGGATGAATAAACTATCTATCCAGGGTGAAAGTGCTGTAAGGCGGGGTTCTCCGTATCCTAGGGCTCTACGGTATTTACAATTTCATAAAAGATACAACATGGAACTGATCGTTATATTGTACGACAAATTGAAAAGAAATCCAATGCAAAACTAATTGAGTGTCTCTTAAAGTGCCCTTTCGTATGCAGCTAGAATAAAAAAAACGGCGGTATCAAGCGGTATCGGCGAACGGTATCGGCGAGCGGTATCGGCGAACGGTATCGGCGAGCGGTATCGGCGAACGGTACGGGCGTCCCTCACGTCGACAGTCTGGCCGGCGTCGTAGTCGGCGGATCGGTGGTCCCTCAGGATGTTGCGGATGATGTCGCCTCGAGCCCAGCCGCCGAAAAGCAGCTTGCCGTGTTGGAAGCCCACGTCCTGCGTCGGGAAACAAAAAATACATCCGGTTTTTTAGTCATTGGGGTCATTTTTAAAACATATTTATTCATAGAAAAAGTGTTAGGTTTAAGTCCCCAACATTTATAATAAAACGCTCTGAAATAAAAGACAAAGAGAATCTGATCCGTTTTAGATATCTTGCAAGGAGAGGATCGAAGATTGTATACCGCCAATCTCCCAAATCACTCTGGAGAAATCTTCGATCTCTCTCCTCTTTTTATTAAGGTTCGCCCTATCGTACATAAGTCTCAACTTCTAAAGGGAGGGGTTCTATCTAACGAGTTGAGACCGCCGTCTGACTGTTGCTACGCAGAGTTAATTAATCTTCTTTCGCACGCCTTGCTTTCCGCCCGATGATCACAGCTGGTTTCTGTCTGGACACCTCCTTTCTTCTTTCAAGGCTTTCGGTGAAAAACAACTTGAGTTATTTCATGCATAAAAGGGCACAGATTATTCCAGGGTAAGTTGCACCCATGGGTACGTGAGATAAAAAGAGACAGACTGTACAAAGAACAACTCATGGCCTTGAAGAACAGGTTACAAACTGAAAACTCTACAAAAGGGCTGAGAACACTACTGTCAACTGTAGGATAAATATATGTATATAATTCCAACAAAAAACAAAAAAATTAAACTTGTTTTTATTGTATTTTTTTAGTTTGATATTTGTGTTATTTTCATGACTTCCATTATCCATCCATTATCTGCAGCGCTTATCCTGAGTAGGGTCGCCGGGGTGCTGGAGCACATCCCAGCCATCTTCGGGCAGTGGGCAGGGGACACATTCACACCAAGGGACAACTTGGACGGCCAAGGAACCTTACATGCATGTTTTTGGAATGTGGGAGGAAACCGGAGTGCCCGGAGGAAACCCAGACAAGCACGGGGAGAACATGCAAACTCCACACAGAATGTTTGAGCTCATGACCTCAAAACTGTGCCGCACACGCGCTAACCACTGTGCCGCCGGTTGCCCTAAATTTATCTATTAATAAAAAAAAATTTGATTTTACAGAAAAAAATAAGGAAAAAGGATAAAAAAAAAAGAGAAAAAGACAGAATAGAGGGGAGAAAGAAGGGAAAATGACAAAAAGACATAATAGAGAGTGGAGAAAGAAGGGAAAATGACAAAAAGGAAGAAAAGAGGAAAATGGAAAAAAGGGGACAAACACAAAAAAGAAAAAAGAAAAGAAAAACGGGGAAAAAAAAAAGAGTAACACAAATAAAACAGATTGAAAAGGAACATAAAAAAATAAGGAATAGGAAGAGAATGACCGACAACAAAAGAAGGCAAAAAAGGGGGAAAAAAAGGAAATAAAAACGGGAAAAAAAGAGAAACTGAAATAAAACAGAATGAAAAGGAACACAAAAAAATAAGGAATAGGAAGAGAAAAACTGACAACAAAAGAAGGAAATAAAGGGAAAGAGAAAAAGGAAAAAAAAATAAACAGAAGCTATTCGACTTTCCCTCTCACTCACATAGATCTCGTCGAACTTTCCGAAGTCCATGGTCTTGAAGCGGTCGATGGGCGGTCGGATGTACTCGCAATAAGCGCTCTTCTTCACCAACTCCAGCTGACGGACGCAGGAGACGTACGCCAGGCGGGATTGGATCTCCGCCATGTCCGGCACCTGCCGCCGGACCGGGGACCCCGTTGGACACCGTTGGACCGTGCACCACCGGGGGGCGACGATGGCGGCGGCGCACCCACCTTGACCTTCTCGGCCCAGGGATTGATGCGTTTCCACAGCAACCACCATCCCGAGAGGCAGTCGCCGTAGTTACAGAGGTCCGTCTCGTCCTGGCTGCCCACGTCGATGGCGATCACCGTCTTGGCGCCCATGTTGCGGGCGATGTCCGCTGCGGGGGAAGGCCAGTTATACCGCCGCGGCAGAGCGGTTTTTCGCTTCTACCTTTAGCGTCGCCGCGAGTCTCGGGACCCGAAATACATATTGAAGCTTCTTTTCCGTCCGTGTCGTGATTTCGCTTCTCCCTTTAGCGTCACCGCTAGCTTCGGCTCTCCATTCGCGGATGGAAATCTCATTGAGTTGGCTTGTATTTTTATCAATTATGTTTTAGCTAAAAAAAAGATAGATCTATTTTTTGGTACTAATCAGGCACGAACAGAAAGAAATAGGATTATTACAAAATCAATACCGAGAGCAAAATGCCACTCAAAAGATTTCCGGCTAATGAAATAAATAAAAAGATATTTTTTTAAATTAAAAATGAAATGACACATTAAAAATAAACCATACCCCCCCAAAAAAAATCAATAAAAAACGACATCTTCGCTCAGACGAGTAAAATAAACCAACACCACCGTCGTGATTTTCAGCTAACACACGAAAAAAAGAATAAAAAAAATGTAAAAAATAAAATATGACCTAGAAAATGAGTCAAAACTAGCCAAATCATTTTAGCTAATGATAATTCAAAAATAATAATGATAGAAATGGGGAAAATGACTTTTGTTTCATAAAAAATAAACAAAACAAAAAATTAAATTGAACTTGAATACAAAGTGCAAAACAAGCCAACACCGTCAAAAGGATTGCTAGCTAATTATAAAAAAATAATACGAATGATAAGATTCAAACACAATGCATGAATAAAACTCAAAAGACGACCTTCAAAATAAGTCAGCTGATAAAACAAAATACATAAAATAGAAACGAAATGATCAATAAACAATAAATACAAATAATATCCATCCATTGCTCCAATATCTACACCGCTTATCCTCAGTAGGGTCGCGGGGGTGCTGGAGCCCATCCCAGCAAATCATCAGGCAGTGGGCAGGGGACACCCTGAACTGCTTGCCAGCCAGTCGCAGGGCATACAAATAATACAAAATAAATTATGATTATTGAATGAAAGTCATAAAAATACATTAAGAAAAATATCAACTACCAATAAAGAGATATTATGCGTATTCTAGAATTTCCATCTGCAAATGGAGAGCCAAAAAGGTCATTTTAGAAATCCTGAATTTATTGGTCCTCAGTGTTTTGCAGACAAAGCTCTTTTCTGCCATCCAGTTTGGCGTCATAAACTTTCCCGATGGATCGGATGTGTCCAGAAGGAGGCGGGACAATCATTTCATCCGTAAATAGCTGCGGCTTTGGAAAGAGGCCATATTTCTCCACAATAGTCCCCCTTTTTTATCGGCGTGACACCGGATGGCAAAAAAGCTTCTTTGTCTGTAGCGCGTCGGATACCATCAAACACGCGGAATCAACATCATTTAGATTAGATTAGATTAATAGATGTCTAGATAGATGGATAGATAGAGATAGATAGATAGATATAGAGATATAGCGATAGATATAGAGGTAGATATAGAGATAGAGAGATAGATGTCTAGATAGATAGATGGATGTCTAGATAGATGGATAGATGTCTAGATAGATAGATGTCTAGATAGAGATACATGTCTAGATAGAGATAGATACTGTAGATATATAGTTAGATCTAGATAGATGTCTAGGTGTCTAGAAAAATAGATGTCTAGATAGATGGATAGATGTCTAGATAGGTAGATAGATAGATGGATGTCTACATAGATAGATGGATGTCTAGATAGATAGATGTCTAGATAGATACTATAGATATATAGTTAGATCTAGATAGATGTCTAAATAGATAGATACTATAGATATATATTTAGATCTAGAGAGATGTCTAGATAGATGTCTAGTTAGATGTCTAGAAAAATAGATGTCTAGATAGATGTCTAGATAAATGTCTAGATAGATAGATAGATGTCTAGATAGATGTCTAGATAAATGTCTGGATAGATAGATAGATACTATAGATATATAGTTAGATCTAGATAGATGTCTAGATAGATGTCTAGATAAATGTTTACATAAATGTCTAGATAGATAGATAGATAGATAGATAGATGTCTAGATAGATGTCTAGAAAAATAGATGTCTAGATAGATGTCTAGATAAATGTCTGGATAGATAGATAGATACTATAGATATATAGTTAGATCTAGATAGATGTCTAGATAGATGTCTAGATAAATGTTTACATAAATGTCTAGATAGATAGATAGATAGATAGATAGATGTCTAGATAGATGTCTAGAAAAATAGATGTCTAGATAGATGTCTAGATAAATATCTGGATAGATAGATACTATAGATATATAGTTAGATCTAGATAGATGTCTAGATAGATGTCTAGATGGATAGACGTCTAGATAGATAGATAGATGTCTAGATAAATGTTTACATAAATGTCTAGATAGATAGATAGATAGATAGATAGATGTCTAGATAGATGTCTAGAAAAATAGATGTCTAGATAGATGTCTAGATAAATATCTGGATAGATAGATACTATAGATATATAGTTAGATCTAGATAGATGTCTAGATAGATGTCTAGATGGATAGACGTCTAGATAGATAGATAGATGTCTAGATAAATGTTTACATAAATGTCTAGATAGATAGATAGATAGATAGATAGATGTCTAGATAGATGTCTAGAAAAATAGATGTCTAGATAGATGTCTAGATAAATATCTGGATAGATAGATACTATAGATATATAGTTAGATCTAGATAGATGTCTAGATAGATGTCTAGATGGATAGACGTCTAGATAGATAGATAGATGTCTAGATAAATGTTTACATAAATGTCTAGATAGATAGATAGATAGATAGATAGATGTCTAGATAGATGTCTAGAAAAATAGATGTCTAGATAGATGTCTAGATAAATATCTGGATAGATAGATACTATAGATATATAGTTAGATCTAGATAGATGTCTAGATAGATGTCTAGATGGATAGACGTCTAGATAGATAGATAGATGTCTAGATAAATGTTTACATAAATGTCTAGATAGATAGATAGATAGATAGATAGATGTCTAGATAGATGTCTAGAAAAATAGATGTCTAGATAGATGTCTAGATAAATATCTGGATAGATAGATACTATAGATATATAGTTAGATCTAGATAGATGTCTAGATAGATGTCTAGATGGATAGACGTCTAGATAGATAGATAGATGTCTAGATAAATGTTTACATAAATGTCTAGATAGATAGATAGATAGATAGATAGATAGATGTCTAGATAGATGTCTAGAAAAATAGATGTCTAGATAGATGTCTAGATAAATATCTGGATAGATAGATACTATAGATATATAGTTAGATCTAGATAGATGTCTAGATAGATGTCTAGATGGATAGACGTCTAGATAGATAGATAGATGTCTAGATAAATGTTTACATAAATGTCTAGATAGATAGATAGATAGATAGATAGATGTCTAGATAGATGTCTAGAAAAATAGATGTCTAGATAGATGTCTAGATAAATATCTGGATAGATAGATACTATAGATATATAGTTAGATCTAGATAGATGTCTAGATAGATGTCTAGATGGATAGACGTCTAGATAGATAGATAGATGTCTAGATAAATGTTTACATAAATGTCTAGATAGATAGATAGATAGATAGATAGATGTCTAGATAGATGTCTAGAAAAATAGATGTCTAGATAGATGTCTAGATAAATATCTGGATAGATAGATACTATAGATATATAGTTAGATCTAGATAGATGTCTAGATAGATGTCTAGATGGATAGACGTCTAGATAGATAGATAGATGTCTAGATAAATGTTTACATAAATGTCTAGATAGATAGATAGATAGATAGATAGATGTCTAGATAGATGTCTAGAAAAATAGATGTCTAGATAGATGTCTAGATAAATATCTGGATAGATAGATACTATAGATATATAGTTAGATCTAGATAGATGTCTAGATAGATGTCTAGATGGATAGACGTCTAGATAGATAGATAGATGTCTAGATAAATGTTTACATAAATGTCTAGATAGATAGATAGATAGATAGATAGATAGATGTCTAGATAGATGTCTAGAAAAATAGATGTCTAGATAGATGTCTAGATAAATATCTGGATAGATAGATACTATAGATATATAGTTAGATCTAGATAGATGTCTAGATAGATGTCTAGATGGATAGACGTCTAGATAGATAGATAGATGTCTAGATAAATGTTTACATAAATGTCTAGATAGATAGATAGATAGATAGATGTCTAGATAGATGTCTAGAAAAATAGATGTCTAGATAGATGTCTAGATAAATATCTGGATAGATAGATACTATAGATATATAGTTAGATCTAGATAGATGTCTAGATAGATGTCTAGATGGATAGATAGATGTCTAGATAGACGTCTAGATAGATAGATAGATGTCTAGATAGATGTCTAGATAGATACTTTCTTCATCCCCGTAGGGAAATTCACACATTTGCGGCAAAATGGAGGAACATTTTAGAACAGAGACTGACAATCGTTCCCAATGTTTTGGAGTTTTTCCACACACCATTTTTTTTTTTTTTTAAAGAACTCCGTTCTAAAAGGAAGGGCCATTTTTGCATAAGACTTGACGTCAGTCAACCAGTCAAAGACGAAATGGATTTTTTAAATGACTCGTTTGCCGAAATTGAACAAAAAGTGGATCCAAATGTCTCAAAACGAAGAAACCTTCAAGTGTTTGACTTTGCCAGGTCCGAACAAATACGTATAGGGTACCGGATTGAAAAGACTGTTGATTTTGATATAGAAGGAGCGTTCACATTGGATAAATCCAATTCCATTTTTTGATCCTGACCACGTCTACTCTACTCTACACCGGATCGTGGGCGCAACCCTTTCCTTTTTCCAATAAAACTAAGAGAAACGTAACGCGAGTGGGTCCCGTCTCCGTTCTGGTCTCGACAATACGAAAGGAAAAAAGAAAGTACTGTAAGTATAAAAACAGAAAAATGAGCCAAATTTGGACTCGTTACTCATTTGAATTTTGATTTTTTTCGCCCGTTTCGAAATTGGTGAAAATAGAATGATAACGAGGTCATTGTTTTGCATTTTATCATTTATTTATAGCACTGAAGAAATATGATTTTTAATTTACATTTTATTGTTTTGCATTTTCAGGGATGTTGTGTTGTTGTTCTACTTTCATCCGGTGAGCGGGTAAAAAGCTAGAATTGTTTTGTAGTTTACCATTTGTTTCGCAGATCTGTTAACATTTGGATTTATATTTCATCAGTTTTTCAAGAATCTGAGGAGCCGTTCGAGAGCCGAACCAAAAGAGCCGGATGTATAAATAGAGCTGTCCTCTCTGCTGCGACCAGTAGGGGACGGTGACGCTTCACTCGACAACGGCATAATGGCAAACCACCGGAGCAGGCGTGTTGGCGTCATTTTCAAGCACTTTTTAAAAATGTTATTCGTCATTCATTGCGTGTTCTATAGAGCCAGACTGCCAAGAAACATGGCAACAGTTTAAAGCACTTTCAAGCACTTTGCCTAAAATTCAAGCATTTTCCTGACCTCGAACAAAATAATAGTAATAATAAATTTGAAAGCATTTTCAAGGATTTCAAGTAACCGCACTACTAGTTTGGGGAAAAAAAAGTAGTCATAATAATGAAGAAATCGAGATTTGAACGCGATTTTCTGAAACAACCTTGCAAAAGTGAACGCTCCCTTTTTATCAGAAAAAGCTAATCCTACTCACCCATCCCGTGCCATGATTTTGCCAACTCTGGCGGGGGGGCAGGGGGTGTGGTGCCCAGGATTTGGCCAATCTCGACTTACCTGGCAGGTTGTTGATGTATCCCCCGTCCATGAGCAAGTTTCCGTCTTTGGGGTCACAGAGAGGCGGCAGGTACCCCGAAAGGGTCATGCTCGCCCGCACATAGCGCCATAGAGATCCTGGCATACCCCAGCAGGGGGCGCAAGTAGGGAGGGAGGGGGTATAAGGTCTCAATTTACGCTAGGTGAGAAAAGTTAGTGTCGGGGCGAATGGCAAACCGGGCGAGGACGGGCTCACCGTTGGACGGGCGAGGCCGTCCCCGCTCCGTTTTGCTGCGGTTCTGCCCACTGGCCCCACCTTGGGGCTCTGATTGGACGGGCATCACAGAGCGCCAAGGCTGCCAATCTCCAAAACCTGGCACAACCATTTCTCATTCCTTCGACCAATAATTTGCCTTAAAACCTAAACGTTGAGTGCCACCTTTTGAAGACTGTGCCAGCCTGCCCGATGCTGCAGTACACGCGAGTGCCAGCAGGGGGCAGCAGCAGACAGAGAGCGACATGGCTTGGAAGGACAGAGATGCACTAGCAGGAAATATCATTTTCTTCCGCTCTTGTTTGATTTGATTTTAAAGGACAACAGCAAGATCCAGAACACTCCGTTGGGAAAAAAAAAACAGGGACTAACATGCACAAAACACAAGCAAAGCCGAGGCGGGAGACGGGTTGCCGGGCGACGGGTGGCCAATCGGGTGGAGGTGAACTGACGGATGGATTGAGATGAAACGGCGACGGCGTCGCGGAGGAGACGGACATTTCGGGTGAGCTACGAATTCCTTTGAGTGCTAAAGCGGAATTAGCTTCCGTTGAACAAGGTAAAAACAATCCCATTACTTCCCCTTCATCTTCCTCTGACTCGTAAAGCGTAGAGCTAATTGGTTACCTTCCATTTGACACATTTTAATGAGTTACCGATCGGACTTGTCGCCACTCACCAATCAAATACACTCGCATCCGTTGGACGATTGAAGAACAATCCCATTACTTCCACTTCTCTTGTCTTCCACCTCCCCCTTCCACTTCTTCTGACTGCATACAGTGGAGTGCTCAACGACTAGCTTCCGTTTGACACCATTTTCCTGATGGGCAAACTACTCAGTGGACTTGTAGTCACCTGCCTGCCAAACGCACTGATATCTATTTGGACAACTGAATAACAATCCCATTACTTCCCCCTTATTTTTCCTTCTAACCCTTCCCCTTCCTTTGAGACTGCATACGGAGAGGCTAAAATAGGCATTGTTTTTTACTTTTATTAAAATCAGTACTGTTTTTTGTAGCAAAATAAATATACTTAATAACTTAAAAATATGTTTTTTTCAATCCGACATTCAATTGAATTCATCCGTCAAAAACGTTGATGAAATAACTGAAACAAAGAAAGAAAACAAGTCATACTTAAAATTGATTTCTCCCATTGTTAGTTGGAAAAAGCTTTTTACGCTATTTTTGACGACATGGCTAGGGAGAAGATATTTTTGTCAAAGGAAACTTGTAACCCTTCCCCTTGCGGAGAATTGGGATAGTCTCCCGCATTGCTTGAGCCTCACGAGCACCTCTCACCTCTGTGCTTTTCCTTCAAACGGAACCTTCTATCCCTTCCTCTCGCGCCTATACTTTGTAGAGGAAGAAGCAAATAAAGAGGAATGATGGCATTGAACCTCACAAATACCTCTCACTGTGCTGGAATAGGGCATTTATAACCCAAACGAAGCCTGTATCCCTTACCCTTTCCCCTCCCCCTGGAGGAATGGGACAGTCTCAGTCTCCAGTGGTGCTAGATTAAGGAACAAAATGTAGGGAAATGGAGAGTCCCGGGATTGAACCTCACAAATCCCTCTCACTTTGCTGACACTAAGGCATTTATAACCCAAACCAAGCTTGTATCCCTTACCCTTTCCCCTCACCCTGGAGGAATGGTACAGTCTCTGTCTCCTGTGTTGCTTCATTTAGGAACAAAATGTAGGGGAAAAGAGAATCCTGGGATTGAACCTCACAAATACCTCTCACTGTGCTGACAGTAGGGCATTTATGACCCAAACGAAGCTCGGATCCCTTACCCTTTCCCCTCCCCCTTTGTGGAGGAATGGGACAGTCTCCGTCTCCAGTGTTGCTAGATTTAGGAACAAAATATAAGGGAAAAGTGTCGTGACGCTCCCAACCAAAAGGAAGCTTATATGCTTTCCCCTTCCCCTTATGATATTTGGAATAGGACAGTCTCAGTCTCCAGCATTGCTAAAGTAAAGAAGCAAATGGAGGGGAAAGCCTTGCACTAAAAACACTGTGACTGGATCAAACATGTCTACAAAAAGTATAGAAAATGAATGAAAATATATGAACTGATTTCCGATGAGTAGACAAAAGATCCTTTGGCGCTACGATTTTCATATGACCAAGTGAAACTAGCCCAGCTAGCTTGTTGGGTACTCGTTGCACTCGTCTAGTTCGACGGGAACAATCTTTCCTTCCAAACCACGGGCTCCCCGGGGTCGGGTTAGTGAGGGAGCGGGACGGCGAGGGGGACGATAACCCGAGATCCTTTGGCGCTCTACCTGGGACGTTGTTGACATAGCAACCGTCCACTAGCAAGTGTCCGTCCTTGGGATCGCAGAGGGGAGGCAAATAGGGAGTGTAGGACGCGCTAGCTCTAACGTAGCGCCACACGCAACCTGTCGGGAAATGCACATGACATATGGCCGAGACTCAAAAGGAGGAAAGGAGAATGCCACTCGGACCGCTTACCTTAGCTTATGATATACAGTAGACCACCGGATACACCTTACCTTAGTTTTTTTTTTTTTTGTACATTTGCTAAGTTGCAATGGACGATCGGGACTATTGTTAAAAATAAGCAGGCGAATCAGGCGAGAAAATATTCTAAGGAGACTCCTTGGTCATTCTAAATTGTATTAATCTGCCACCTCCCCCCTCTGCATCCACCCAGTACCACCACTGCACCAGCTAGAGTAGAGTCACACCTTATGTAAATCAGCTTTCTTCTACCCTCCGGAGCAGACACATCACGTCAGAAATATCACATGACGCGCTTGTTTTTCTCAAAGTGCATGCTTCCAGGAATTGACAATGTTTTTGTCAGAATGTTTTCGACCTCTTTCGATTCTCCAAAATTACGCAATTTCCGAGAAAATTGTTGGACCCAGTCAAATTCCTGTCAGCTTGCAAGCTGTTCCAGACCAATTAATATAAATTACTATTAATAACACTCGCTGACATTTAACTCGGGAGAAACAAGCCTGGAATTTCCTGTCCAAACAAATGTGTCCTCATTATGTCGATAAGCTCTGACTACATTATTCCACGACGACCAGGAATATTATTAAAAATAAGCAGGCGAATCAGGCGAGAAAATATTCTAAGGAGACTCCTTGGTCATTCTAAATTGTATTAATCTGCCACCTCCCCCCTCTGCATCCACCCAGTAACACCACTGCACCAGCTTGAGTAGAGTCACACCTTATGTAAATCAAAATGTCCCTTTTCTGTCACATGTACAGTTACCTAATCCTATACACTTATATTACACATTACTACCACTTACTATATATAGTTTGGTTATTTTAATGTTATTATATCAGGGTATTGGAGGTTTGGAGCTCATTAGAAGATTCATGTCACATCCAGTGGTCTACTGCATGAAAAGAAAACAAAGAAAAAATAACCACACGATGAAAAGTCATCAAACTCGTAATGGCATTAATATTAGCATGGTTAGAGCACAAGCTAGTGTGAGTGAGGAAGTTTGAGAGTACTGTAAGATGAAACATATTGCTAAAAAACCAAAAAGATGGAGGACATTTAAAAGGTCAAGAGAAAACATGACTGGTGATAGTATCGAAATGAAAGCTACATAGCACAAGATAAACTATGCGAATGACAGAAAGCAGGAAATGGGAAAAGTGATTTTAGAGAGAAGGATGGAGTGTTCTGGATCCTACATGGACAAGGGAGGCGGAGTCAAAAGCGTTTAGGCGAATCCGAAGGTTAGTTCGCCCGGGCGTCGCCATTTTGGAACAAGACGGCCGCTCGTGACGGGAACACATTTTTCATTTAGATCCAGCATGCTTAAAGTAAAGAGGGACGACGCATGGAATATTAGAATATTAGCCATTGTTAGCGACGACGTCGAATCAAAACATCTCATTTTCTCGTGAATGAAAACAGAACAGGAGTTGTGTCATCCTGCAAAATACAAACAGCGGTTTTGCAATTTGTGCATTCAGATATTTATTCTTAACTGTTTTTTGAACGATCGGTATACTTTTGATTTATTTACTGACGCGCTGCAAAAAAAAAGAAATTCTAACAGATTTTAGATCATTTTAGAGATTTTCTCGACACACAATAGGATCACATACACTGGAGATCCAAAACTTATAAAATAATGCCCTCTTTGCTAATCCACGGTTAAATGTCATTTCATTGAGTCAATATCTTGACACGCCAACACTTTTTTCACAACATGACGAAAGTCATTTCACAAAAACGCTGATCAAAATGAGAGACCGACAATGACTTTGGCATGAAAAAACAGTTCTGAAGCAATAGTGTTGTGGAATGTGGATAATAACTAATGATAAGTATGTAGGCATCTGGTGAAGGTCGTGGGATGACGTTGTTGCCGGGATAGCTTCACTTTAATTGAGAACACTATAAAAGCCAATGTTGAACGTCTGGAACTTGGAACATGTCCCGAATGCAATAAAGCGCATTTCCCTTTTTGTCATATCTCCTCTCTGCGTATTTTTGGGGCGATGCCCAACGACGGTCCTTCCAAAATAAGGTAAGTGTGCAGAACTCGGCCGTGAATGACTTCAGCACATCTGCTGCCAAAGGATGGCACGAGCCTGTCCTGTTTTTTGCTCCTGTTTGTCTCCCGCTACGACCTGTTTTGATCCCGACCACGTCCGCTTTCCCGTCCCGACTCACGACCTGTTTTTGATCCCGACTACGTCTACTCTCCCGTTCTAGCTTACGACTCGTTTCTGACCCCGACCGGTCCCGGCTACCGACCAGTTTTCCGCCCCTGACACCGCCACCGCTCGCTACGGAAGATCCTCTTCTGTGTTCGGATCAATCCGAGTACGAGAGCGACTTGCTTCCCGCGCCCAGCGAACACCGGATCGTGGACGCAGCTCTTCCCCTCTCTTTCAATAAAACTTGTGGTAAACGTCACGCCAGTGGGTTCTGTTTCCGATCTGCTCTTGACAGCTAGATTAGCGCCGTTAAGTGGGGAAATAGAGATCTTTTGTTGAAATGCCTTATTCATTTTGTGAAAGTGACAACAAAATGGCCTTAAACCGTTGAGCAAGGGATTTGGTATTATTTCAAAATGTCCAATTTTTCAAATGCTGTTCTCTCACTTTGATCTCCAGCGTACTTCGAAAAAGGCTAAATTAGTCAAGCCTGGATGAGACAAATATGTTTATTTGAATCACAACGTTTTTTATTTTGCTAGAAAGCCAAGAAAAAATATCAAGAAAAATGATACTTAAGAACTATCTGCAAAGGAACTGAGAATTTGTTTTTGCAGTGTACTACTTATTATTAAACAAATCGAAGGGATACCAAAAGAAAGCAGGCATAGAAAATTTGGCACCTTCACAATAAAAGTTAAACGCTTTCAACCCCAAGTGAGGTAAAAGTACTTCATTTATTTAAATACAATGCTATTGAATCTAATAATGGCTATTGTTAGCCGCAAGTTTCTATTGTAGCTTCCAAAGCTGGTCACTTTTATTTTCTATGGTTTCCTTCTTCAGCCACATAGCTGCAGACTATGGTTTGTATTAGTTTTATTTGCTAGCTCCTCCGTAATTGAAGTACTCTTTTGCAATCTTTGATTTATTCAGTTAAAGAACAAAAAAAAGATTTGAATACTTGCCAAAAATACAAGAAATATACCAATGTTTATTTTTATTTTTAAAAAAAAATCATATTTATTTGACATAGTGGAATCCTAAAGTGCCTCCGTGTTTGCCTGCCGTCTTGCTGCGGCGTTGCTTTTCCTTTGCATTCAACAACAGTGCCATCTAGTGGTCAAATACGACACGCTGGTGCTTTAAGTTGTAGAATAACATCCGGTATAAATTACTGAGCCTGTTTTCCTGGATACATCTGTGTGTAATAATCACACACTGTCACTTTAGGTTTTGCATGCTGTTGCTGAGAGTTTTTTTTTTTTTTTTTAAGAAACAAATGAGTTTGAATGGCCTAAAATCCTAAAGAAGGAGAGATTTCTGTCGCTTACCGTCTTGGTGGACTCGCATGGCGGAGGCGGTGATATCTGTGGTGACGTTGAAGTACGGCAGCCAAAGATCCTGGAGGAACAAAGCAATCACGCTCCATGATCAATAGAAATATATATACATATATATTTTTTTAATACACACACGCACACACACACAGTATGTCAAAAAAATATAGCCATCAATAACTAAACCTCTGGTAACAAAAGTGGACATATAAGGGTGTAGTGTCTTTGGGTTGTACTTAAACAAAGCACTGCATCTTCCCTCCAAAATACCATGTGATTTCTTACTCTTACTAGGTCTGATATATATTCAGGGAGCAGGTGAGTTCAACTTGTAGTACAGCTCACTGAAATTCCCAAAATGGCACACCATGGCAAGGAATCCTCTGGGGACCTTAGAAGAATGAATAGTGGCACTACATAAGGCAGCAAGATGATTTTCAACATCTTAAAGTTAAGCTGCAGTACAGTGGCCAAAATCCTCCAGCGTTTTAAAACGTTAGGCTGCAATCACAACAAAGCTTGTGTTAGATATCTAATGAAGCGGAGAGAACGTTCACAGCGTCACCTCCGAATGCTATCTAAGAAAGATAGGGGCAGGAGTGCTGTCAGCATTGCTGCGGGGATTGAAGAGGTGGAGGTCAGCCTGAAAGTACTCGGACCATACACTTCAGGAACTTTCACTTTAGGGTGTACTCTCTTTTGTTGCAAAGGGGTCTAGTTATCAAAGGCTGTGCTTTTTTTTTTTTAAATAGTTTAAATCAATTTCCACTGCGATAAAAGATTTCCCGACATCTTTTTATTGTGTCATAGCGATGTTTTTTTCTGTGTTGCTCTATTCAACATTATAATAAAATCTCTGAAGAAATGTGAGGGGTGTACTGACTTTTGTGACACACTGTGTATATATCCATCCATCCATCCATCCATTATCTGGACCACTTATCCTCAGTGAAGTAATGGGAGTGCTGGACACCCTGAACTGGTTGCCAGCCAGTCCCAGGGCCTGTGTGTGTATATTAGGTATAAGATACATAAAACAGTTTGAAATTAGTTAATGTTTTTTTCCCTTTGGGGGTGCCTTTATTGA
This sequence comes from Urocampus carinirostris, assembly GCF_059441175.1. Taxonomy (NCBI): domain Eukaryota; kingdom Metazoa; phylum Chordata; class Actinopteri; order Syngnathiformes; family Syngnathidae; genus Urocampus; species Urocampus carinirostris. The sequence continues at coordinate 1,031,102 of NC_142356.1, forward strand.
CTAAGAGTGAGGGGGAGCATGAGAAAGAAAGAGAAAGGAAAAACATGCATCGGCTTTGGTGGCATGACGAAGGCCCAAGACAAACTCTTCTCAGCGAGATGTAGAGGGACGCAGAGCAGGTGTCCGGTCACTATACAGTATGAAAGACGCTACAATGTGAATTGGCCAATCGGCGTCAAGAGATCTTAAATCAAGAGGGTCTGGCCGATCAGCGTGAGTTTTGGATTTTTTTTTAATGACAGTGGACAACTTAAGTGGGAAGTAGGGAGGGGTCTCTATATGTGAATATATATTACCTCGGCTTGCTTGTCCTGGAAAACTTTGTATATGCTCGTGTTGAAGGCAGAGCCGGAGAACATGGAGGTGATGGGGTAGGTCAGGTCCAAGACCGTTTTGAAGACCGAATTCATAGCCTGAAAAGCAAATATAAAAAGCAAACAACCAAAGTGAGGATGCTGGCAAAATGCAAGCAATTTTGTTTTTTGGGGAAAGAAAATCAACAACAACAACAACAACAAATAGATGCCGTTTTTTTCTAGTTTTGAGACACTTTTTCCGAGCAAAAAAAAAAAAATTAAATCTGTGTTTTTCTTTGTGTGCTGCAAAAATAAATTGACAGATCATTGTTTTTTTCAAGTTTTTAAACATTTTTTTCTCGAAATAAAACATTTTCTGGAAATACACTGCAAAAAAGCACTCCATAAATAACGAACAGAACGTTTGTCTCAAATGTTTTTGAAACAATTTTCTGTTCGTTTTTATTTACTGCAAAAAGTATCGGAGATTTTTTTTTTTTCTGGTTGAAATTGCTTTTTCAATTAAGAAAAAAGACATTCTGTATGTTTATTCAGTACATATATGATTTTTGACTAATTTAAATAAAGCTTGAGAAAATAATGAAGTTATATACTATTTTATACACTGTTTTATTTTACTTATACTCAAAATACTTGTCCTAAGTTTAACCTCAGGCTTGAGTGCAACTTTTTAGAAGGATGTCGTAAAACGCCTGTGCTTTGGAATGTTTTCTTTGGTTTCAGTCCGTGCAGATAACAATGACTTATCACCTCGCCTGGGGGGTGGGGGGGGGGGGGGTTAGAATGTGTGTGTCGTGCCCCATTCTGACCGGAGGGCGATGACCTATCACCCTTCTCCCAAGCTTCAAAGGACGATTGGGAAATTTGCATCGACACGAAAATGTTGGTCTTTTTAAGGTGCCATTTTTCTCCTTTCCAGCCAAACGATGCGTCAATGCGATTGTCGGATCGGGAGCGCACCTTGGCCCACTCCCGGGCCCTCTGCTTGGTCCTGACGGCGCTCCTCTCTTCGGCGTAGAGGGCCCCGATGAAGGAGCCGATGGAGGTCCCGCCCACGATGTCGATGGGGATGCCCGCCTCCTCCATGGCTTTAATCACGCCCACGTGGGAGCAGCCTCTATAGTAGACGGAAAACCGGACGGTGGTGACGTCGCCGTGGTCACTGCGCCTCTCACACATCACTCTGACTCACACGCTTTCTCTCTCTCTCTTTTACACGCTCACTCTGTCTCTCATGCTTGCTCTCACACTCTCTCACTCACTCACAAACACACATCGTTTCACTCACTCAGGTTGTCTCTCACATGCACACTATCTAATGCTCACTCATTCTTACACATGCATGCTCTCTCAAACTCTCTCGCTCATTCTCAGTAACGCACACACATATGCTCTCACTGGCACACACTCTCTCCCTCTTTCTCTTACTCACACTCTCATGCCCTCCATCTCTCACACAAACACACACTTATTTAGTCAAACATGCTCTCCCCGTTTCTCATTAACACTGTTATGCACCTTCTATCTCACACACTTTCTCACATATGCTCCTATTCATATACATGGTCTCTCACACGTTTTCTCCCTTTTCTTCCTCACCTCTCACACGCTCTCTCCCTTTCTCTCTCACACCTCGTCTCTCATATGCGCTCTCTCTCACCTCTTCTCTTGTATGCTCTCTCTCAGACCTCTCTCTAGTGCACTCACTCACTCACTCATTTGCTCTCTCCCCCTTTCTCTCACATGCTCTATTCATATACATTCTCTCTCACACGTTCTCTCCCTTTTTCTTCCTCACCTCTCACACACTCTCCCTTTCTCTCTCACCTCTTCCCTCACACGCTCTCTCTCTCACCTCTTCTCTCACATGCTCTCTCTCTCACCTCTTCTCTCACATGCTCTCTCTATCTTTCACCTCTTCTCTCAAATGCTCTCTCTCTCTCACCTCTCTCTAATGCTCTCTCTCAGACCTCTCCCTAATGCACTTACTCATTCGCTCTCTCCCTCTTTCTATCACACACACTGTTACACATGCTCCTATTCATATACATTCTCTCTCACACATGCTCCTATTCATTTACATTATCTCTCAGACATTATCTCCTTTTCCCTTCCTCACCTTTCATACGCTTTCCCCCTTTCTTTCTCACCTCTTTTCTCACATCTTCTCTCACATGCTCTCTCTCTCTCACCTCTCTCTAATGCTCTCTCTCAGACCTCTCCCTAATGCACTTACTCATTCGCTCTCTCCCTCTTTCTATCACACACACTGTTACACATGCTCCTATTCATATACATTCTCTCTCACACATGCTCCTATTCATTTACATTATCTCTCAGACATTATCTCCTTTTCCCTTCCTCACCTTTCATACGCTTTCCCCCTTTCTTTCTCACCTCTTTTCTCACATCTTCTCTCACATGCTCTCTCTCTCACCTCTTCTCTCACATGCTCTCTCTCTCACATCTTCTCTGAAATGCTTTCTCTCTCTCTCTCTCTCTCTCTCTCAACTCTCTCTAATGCTCTCTCTCACTCACTCACTCACTCACTCACTCACTCACTCACTCACTCACTCACTCACTCACTCACTCATTCACTCACTCACCGAGCTCCGCCCCCACCCAGCACCAGGGCGATGCTGTTGCCCGTCAGCTCCCGAGCCAGCCGCGAGAAATCGCTGTGTCGGTCGGCCGTTTTCTCAAAGACTTTTTCATAGACTTCTCTCTGAAAAGAAATAAAAAAGTGGCTCTTTTTAATATCGCTTGAAGATATCCTCTCCGCTGTTGCTAAACTACAACACAGCACCCTGAGGCCATCCTGTTTATCTGTTAATAAAAAACAAAAGGATATTGCCGGGAGTGTGAATTTCCCTACAAGGATGAATAAATCTATCTATTTTCTTAAACAAGTTAAAAAAAAATCCACATTTTCTGCCATTTTCTGGGGGGGGGGGCGTACCAGTTTAGTGGGTCCTCGCCTAGAGAAGACCCTGCGAGGACACTTGAGGTGAAGATGTCCCGAGCACCAGCTTCGCATGTTGAGCCACTCCACGGTCCTGGAAGGACCCGGACCGTCTTCGCGATGGAGGAGGATCAGCTGCTTCAAGGCCCGGACCGCCGTGTTCTCCAGCATCTGCTCCAGCTGGGCCACAGGAAAACCCGTTGGGATACGCGAGTATACGGACGGAGGACCGGTTGTGGGTTCCGACCTCTCCGACGGTGGGTTCCTGCTCCCCCAGGCCCACGATGAGGATGCAGTCGGCCTGCCGGATGCAGCGCTGGGTCCAGGGCGTCATGCAGTTGTCCGTCTGGTACAGGACGATGCGGTGGAGGTCCTCCTGCTGGGCCAGCCAGCCCGAGAGACGGTACTCGTGGATGCTGGAGGACACCAAAAAGGATCTCGCTAGATTGCCAAAAAATGAGGCTGAAGAACACTTGGATAGGCTGCTGAATAGTCCCTGATAAAAAAAAAATTCTTTGGCGCTAACTCCCCATTTAAACCCAGTCCTGTCTGTCCCCTTTGGTCTGTCCGTCTGTGAACCTCAGTTAACACTAGGCAAGCCTTTTTTCGAACCTGACTCCCACCTGTTCGTTTTTTGCTCCCGTCTGTCCCCCAATTTCTGCCCAGTTTTTGATCCTGACCACGTCTACTCTCCTCTCCTGCCTTACGACTTGTTTCCGATCCCGACTACTGACCCATTTTTTCCTTCCCGACACCGCCATGGCTCGCCACGGAAGTCCCACTTCAGCGTTCAGAGCGACCTGCTTTCCGTGTCCGGCAATCGTCGGATCGTGAGCGCAACGCTTTCTCTTCCTTCAATAAAACTTGCGGTAACGTTACGTGTGTGGGTCCCGTCTCCGTTCTGGTCCTGACAGTATTATTCAATTGAAACTGAGCAGTTCCGATTGCATCCCCCACATTTTCCAAATTATAAGGAGCACTTTCACTTTTTTAGTGAGTAGAGTCCTGTCACGATTACCGAGATGCTTCACCTGTGCCCCGGACTCCGATTGGCTCTCTCTCCCTATTTAATCCCACTCCTGTCTGTCCCCTGTTGTCAGTCCGTCTGCAAACTTCAGTTTACACTAGGCAAGCCTTTTACTTGACCCTGACTCCCCCCTGTTTTTTGCTCCTGTCTGTTTCCCGTCTTCGACCCGTTTTTGGAACATATCGAGTGGTCTTTAGAGTGCCCTCTTGTGGTTCACATGTTTAGTGTTTGTTACTAAAACGGGGATACTTCAGAGTGAGGAGTAACCATAGTCACCATTTATAAATGATTTAAATTGTTTTAAATGCTGAAACCGGATGTTACAATGTTAATTGATCTTCTTTGAAAAAACAATTTTAAAGGTATTTCTGATGCGACCTTTAGTCCTACAGTGAATAAATGAAAACTTAAGTCAAACATTAAAATAGAAACCGAACAAGAACATTAACTCAACAACAAAATAATGTTACATAATATGTTCATCTTCCCGATGAAATACTGCAATGCTAATAACAACAATAGCAATAATAACAGTTGTGAAATAACAGTAGCAACAATAACAACAAAGTTAACCATAATTCTAGACGCACTATTCCAAATCTCTCGTAGCCCATTTTCTTAATCTCTGTTTTCCGCCAGTAATATTTTTTTGTATCTAAATTTGAACACGTGAATAGTCTTGCAATCCGTTCCAAAATTTGACTCCGCACACAGACACCCACATACTTTTCCTGGTGGTTCTCACCTTTGGGATGAGGAATTGACGACAGCCCCTTAAGTTATAATTTCCCTCTTTCCGAATGAATCATTTATGGATGTTTTCTGGCACTATGTTTTTGTTGACCTTAAATAGCAGTTGTGCAGTGAAAAATGGGACTAAATCATCTAAATTGTAATCATTTACACTGCAGGAATAAAATAGGAGCATGATCTCGATAACCTACCCTGTGTATGGCTCTCATTGCACATTTTTGGAGGATAAAAAGGGTCTGGAGTCAACTTTCGTAAGACTTCTGCACAATATGTAAAGTATGGCAGAACTAGAGAACAATATCATAAATACAATGCATTATAGTTTAAAATGAATTTGGCTTTATTCATGATTGAAATGCTTTTAGATACTTTCGTTTGTATGTGTCTGATGTGTGTTTTCCGGCTTCATTTCTTGTCTATGATGACCCCTAAAAACGTCATTTCTGATACTATTGCAGCAGTAGCTTTAATTCGATGCGCAGAGACTATCTTTGGGGGGAGGGCGCACAGAAAAGACAGTATTTGATGAGCAATGCAGTACATGATCAATTCTTCGTCATACGGTAAAACCCCAGGATGCAACTGTATCAGTTCTGAGGTGGAGATTGCTAATTAATAGTATTGTACATCAGGAGATCAAAACCTATGCTAAATATCTGCAATAACTTTCGATGGTTATCATGTTCATTTGTTGTTTAAGTGGTACAGCGGGGAAAAGGCTGTAAAGAGGGCACGCCGTATCCTGGGGGTCTACCGTCACTTTATGGGATAGGATTGTGAAAACCTGTCCAATGCAGACGCTCCGAGTCGCTCTCTGATGATGTCACTGGTCAACAGCAACGTCGGCCCTTGATAGAGTAGAAACAAAACAAGGTAGAAATATTCAAAGTGGAATCCAGTAATATAGGATTCAAATAGGCATGCATTACAATGTAGAGTACATTGTTTGCGTAAAGATAGATAGATAGATAGATAGATACTTTATTCATCCCCTTTGGGAAATTCCCATTTCCAGCAGCATCCCTGAGCTGAGAACAGTACAATAATAAAGCCAAAAGAATACAATATACAAATACCCAGTGTGACGTGCAAATGCCCACTGTAGCGTGTTATATAGAGTAACTAAATAGTGCTACACAGAAAGTATTAAAGTATTAAACACAATTTTTATTGTTTTATTTACATGATTATTTATCTAGCCATCTATCTACCTATTTATCTATCTAGACATCTACCTATCTATGTATATAGACACCCATCTATCCATCTATCTAGACACCCATCTATCCATCGAGACCTCTATCTATCTAGACATCCATCCATCTAGACTACTATCTATCTATCCATCTAGACCTCTATCTATCTTTACCTTTATCCATCTATCTATCTAGACCTTTATCTATATAAACATCCATCCATCTAGACACTATCTAGATATCTATCTAGACATCCATCTAGACACTATCTATCTAGACATCTATCTATCTATCTAGACGTCTATCTATTCATCTATCTAGACCTCTATCCATCTTTCTAGACATCTATCTAGACATCTATCCATCTAGACACTATCTAACTATCTATCTAGACATCTATCAATCTATCTAGACGTCTATCTATTCATTTATCTAGACCTCTATCCATCTATCCAGACATCTATCTAGGCATCAATCTAGACATCAATCTATTTAGACATCAATCTATCTAGACATCTATCTATCTAGACATCTATCTATCTATCTGTCTTTACATTTATTTAGACATGTATCTAGACATCTAGATATCTATCTAGACATCTATCTCTATCTAGACATCTAGACATCGATCCATCTATCTTTCTAGACATCTATCTATCTATCTCATAATATACGCATGACATTTCTAAAAAAATCGGGCGGAGAAAAAAAAAAGTCATTTACCGATGGCGCTGAGGGCGTGGCTAAGCTCCAGGTTGAAGGCGTTGACGGGCACCTCGTCGCAGACGGGCAAAACGGCCACGGTGGAAAGGTTGCTGGCCGGGTTGGTCACGTCGGCCCCCGCGCCCACGCCGGGCAGACTCAGGGCCGAGCCTGCGAAAGGGCAAAGAGGGGGAAATGAGGTCCGGTCGAGCGCTAGGTGGCGCCGTGATCCGCACCCGAGAAGGGACCTCGGCCCTGCTGGAGGTTCCCCAGGATTTTTTGGCCCAGTAAGTGGATCAACCTCGTCACCACCTGGCGGGGGGAGAAAAATATATCGGATTCAGAACGGATGATGTCAAGTGGGCTTAAACGAGTTCCACAAAAAGGGTGTATCTCTAAACCAGATGGTATCACCTTTCTGTTTCAAATATTGGTATTTCTTTCTTTCTCTTTCTTTGTTCTGCTTAAATAAATGCAGTTTGGTGGGGGAAGGGCCCCCCAGAGTTAGGAGCGCGTCCAAGGAGATGGACCTAAGTTTCCTCCTCTCCAACTGGCAGTTGTAAAAAAGTCAAAATGCCTGGTGTATCTTTTTAGCCATCAGCCAACTTTAAAATGGCTCTCCCACAACATGTAAAAGAGGTCGATTTCAATCCCGCATTTCTACGCAATAAATGCAACATCATCGCGTACACGAAAAATGGTGATTCAAAGACGAAATATCACTTAAATGAATGATCAAATATCGTAGAAAATACTGAACAAAATAAAGAATAAATGCAGAATTGTATCTGTTTAAGGCAGTGATTGTCACGACCACAACAGAAGTAGGACCCAGATGCGTAACGTTAATTACAAGTTTATTGAGATATAGAGGAAAGGCAGCGCCCGCGATCTGGTGCTGGCTGGACGCGGGAAGCGAGCCGCTCACAGAATCGGAAAGTGTTCCGAATGCGGAAGTGGATCTTCCGGAAAGGGAGATCATAGTGTAGAAGACGGAAAAAACGAGTCGTTAGCTGGGATGGGAGATCAAAACGTGGTCGGGGTCAAAAAAGAAGTCGATAGCCGGGACAGGAAATCAAAACATGGTCAAGGTAAAAAAAACGAGTCATTAGCCAGGACGGGAGTTTAAAACGTGGTCGGGTCAAAAAACAGGTCGTTAGCCAGGACGGGAGTTTAGAACATGGTCAGGGGTAAAAAAAAAATGGGTTGTTAGCCAGGACGAGAGATAAAAACGTGGTCGGGGTGGAAAACAGGTGAAAAACGGGACAAACGGGAGTCAGAGTCAAAATTGCTTGCCTTGCGAAAACAGTTCTCTGACAGACTGACAACAGGCGAGTGAAAGGACTGAGCTTAAGTAGGACACTAGTGTGCCGTGAGAAATGATCCAATGTCCCTTTTTAAAATCAAAAAATTGTAATTTTTGAATGAAAGAGTCTGCTCTCATAATTAACCAGCTCAGTAGCCTAGATGGTAAGGCGCCCGCTTTGAGACTGGGAGGTCGGTGGTTCGCGCCCCGGCCGAGTCATTCCTAAGACTTAAAAAGTGGTCGGCGGCGCCCTCTGTTGGCTGCGGCTGCATCGGCTCGCTACAACGGGTCAGGTGCAATCGACATTTCGTTCTGTGTACATTGTTACACAGAATGACAATACAAGGAAATTATTATTATTATTATTATTATTATTATTAAAGGTGTGTGGTTTGAGGTGTCTGGGCTGGGTCATTGCGATTTTCTAGTGAAATGCTTTTTGTGGTCGACTCAGTCCATTTAACCCTACTTTCAATCATTTATCATCGCAGTCTCCTTGTTTATCATTTAAGAGTACGACTGTTATTTGTAAAATAGGAACACGTCAATAAACGTTTATATAGTATGTTGAATTTTTAAACAAACGCTTGATGTCATGCCACTAGAAGATTTCTTTGCTTTAATCCCCTCTTTATTTTTAATAATAGTGCCAATTGGTTTTGGCCATAGGGTAGTGATCCTCGTGTCTTCTTCATATCTCTTGCTTTGACATATTTTACATTTACACTCTGCCCTCGCCATCTCCTTAACATTTGCATCCACCTGATACACCACTCAACCAACTCAAACCATGTTGCAACAAAGGTAAATAAAATAGCATTTTTCCTTTACATGAATATTGATTTATGATGTTTAATCATCCACGCATATTACACATGAGTCATAATTACTATATTCTATTTAGGTATTTTAATGTTTTCGCGCCTTGCATGGCTGACTACCTATTGGTGTGAGTGTTTGTGTGTGAAAGGGTAAGTGTGAAGCACATTGTAAAGCGCTTTGGGAGGTCTTCAGTCACTTGAAAAGCGCTTTAGAAATGCAGACCATTTACCATTTGAGCTTGGAAAATTCTTTTTCTTTTTTTTTTTTTCTTTTTTTAACTTTCGACTGCGTGGATTTGGCCTATGGGGGTTTCTTTTTGGAACCTAAGCGCTGCGATCAACGAGGGATTACTGTAAATCCAAATGGATTTTGGGTGTTTTACCTGAGGATATCTTCTCTTGATGTTGTTCAGCGTTCCTTCGGGGAGCTTGACCAGTTCGGTATCTCTTACGGCGTGAACGGTGGTGGCTCGGGGCTGCCTGGTCAAAGCCTCCACCTGTCGCCAGAGAAGAAAACTCACATTTTAGGCGAGTAGGAATGGGGACCAGAAGCCCCTGCAGATAGTATAAATCCGGGAAGTAGCGGCACACCTTTACCACTGGAACAAAATAACTATAGATCTACAAATAACACAATTGCAATGAGATGATGTCTAGATAGATATCTAGATAGATGTCTAGATAGATAGATTAGATACTTTATTCATCCCCGTAGCGAAATTCACTTTCAGCAGTATCCTTGTGTTAAAAAATAAAAGATAGAGAATACTTTAAATAGTGTTAGGAAGAATACACAATGTAGTAAAAATAGGGTAACAAGACTGTGACAGCATTCTGTCGCTGAAGCTGCTCTTCTGTCTTGAGATGATGCTGTGTAGTGGATGTAATAAATTGTCCATGATTGACCACGGCAATTAAAAGGTTTTCAGGTCATTAGACAAAAGTCAAACAAACTTGGAGGGCTTCTCTTCTTGGTGTGAGAAAGCAATTTAGAGAGCGGCTGCCTAGCTGCGCGCTAGGTCGGACCGGCAACCAAGCTATGCTCTTCCATTCGATGCCACTTCGGTCGATTTCCCGACAGACGGGTCGTTGGCATTTCTTTCCGCTCTTCTGACTTTCCTCAGAGTCCGATTTCATCGCTGAATTGCTTTTCAGAGTAACGAGCTGCTAAAAGCTAGCGTAAGGAAGCATTTGCACGCTTTTTGCCAGAGGCATTCACCAGCCTATCACAGTCACGCACACCGACAGTCACACCCACCCGACACAGAGCACCCTCCCCCATACCTGTCAACTGTCCTTTTTTGCCGTACAAAGTACATTTATTGTGCATTTTAAGACATGTACGACGTAAAAGAAAATCTGTACGGAAAAAGGCAAATTTGTCAATGATGGGGACCATCCGGTATACAGCGACTATCACCAAACGCCAAACTAATCAAGTCAAACGAGTTTGCCGCGGTAGCCTCTATCTCTGTATCGTTTTTTTTTTATTGCAAAGCAAGCCAGCGCTTTGATGCTACTGTGCGCGTGCGTCTGCCCCTTGGGGATTTCCCATCATGCATCATTCCGTGGTAGTTGTGTAGTGAAAGGAACTCCATCTCTTTTTAGAGAACTGGCTTTTTCAGCTCAACTCATTCAAGAGAGCCGGCTCTCAAACGGCTCACTTGCTTTGATGCATTATATTACGATGTTGTATAAAGAAGTTAAGAAAATTAAAAAAAAAGACAGGTTCGCGCTTATCCCTTGAATCAGTATATTACCAACAATCATTGAATGCAGAAAATAATCAAATTTATTATTCTACTAAATTCTATTTGCATGTATTTTTTCCTTCTACAGTGAACGTCCAAGCTACTTCATTTTATTATAAACTTCATTCATGTCGAGCAACAAAATGTTCATTAACAATATGTATATATATAATATATATAACGAGACACATGTACAATATGGGGGGCAGCACGGCAGCGCAGTTCTAAGGTCTTGGGAACCTCCTGTGTGGGTTCGAATCCAGCTACCGGACTTACTGTGCGGAGTTTGTATGTTCTCCCCGTGCTTGCGTGGGTTTCCTCCCAAATTCCAAAGACATGTATTTCAGGTAGATTGTCCGGTCCAAATTGTCCCTAGGTGTGAATGAGCGAGCGAGTTGTTTGTCCCCGTGTGCCCTGCGATTGGCTGGCAACCGGTTCAGGGTGTCCCCTGCCCACTGCCCGATGATTGCTGGGATGGGTTCCAGCACCCCTCGCGACCCTACTGAGGATAAGCGGTGCGGCTAATGAGATGAGATGTACAATATGACATGTTAAACGACATAAATAAACACGTTTGAAAGAAAAATATGGTGTAAGATGATTTTGTATTTTGTAAGAGAAAATACGACAGTTTGTAAGGGCATAGAGCCCTGGAGCGCGACAGGTATGCTCCATACTCTGTCCCTGCGTTTTCTGCTGTCTAACAGAACACAATGCACTATACGTTGATATCAACGACAATAAAGACAAAATCGATTCAATTCGAAATCAGTGAAGGAGGGAACCATTGAGGGGTCTCTGCATCAGTAGAAAAACAGTTAGCGGGCATCCCCACTTTAAAAATCTCTGGATTCTCACCACTCCAATAAGGTCTCCTCTTCCGTATTCCCCCACCAGCTCCTTTTTCCCGTTGGCCTTGCGAATGACGGAACGCAGACGTCCGTTGAGAACGATATAGGTACAGTCCGACTTATCGTCTTGTCTGCGCGCACACGAAAGACACGGATATCATCTCGAGCGGGGAAAAAGGCGGGGCGGTTGCGTCTACCTGTAGAGCGCTCTCCCGGCTTCCACGGCCATCCAGTCGATGGCGAAGTCCATCTGTCGGACGAAAGGAGACATCCGGATGGCCACGGTGTGTGCCGCGCTCAGCACCACGCTGGGCTGCTCCCTCATAATCCTGTTTGCAAACCAAACAGTGCTTAGCCGGGACAAGGGGCGCATTGAAGCCTCCCTACCACCGGGGGTGCTGTGGCGCATCCCTACAATTCAGCACATTTCGTGTCCGAGTCGGTTTATTTCTAATTATCGGAGTCTTTTTTCCCATGAATAATCACGCGTTGTAATCCTTGTAGCATTTGTTCAATATTTTTTAAGCTATTTTAGAAAACAATTCGGAAAGGACATACAAAAAGGCAAAGCAACAAAGAAATACACCCAAGCCGCAAATTTGTATATTTTATCATAAATGTATTTTCTTTTATTTTGTTTTATTATATTTCATATTATATTCAGTTTAATTGATCATTAAATAAAGCTGAGTAAAACGAACACAATTGGGTCCCGTCTCCGTTCCTGGTTTGTGACAAATACATACTCACTCGTAGAAGTCGGACTTGGAAATTTTGAGGTATGTGCAGTCCCGGTTGGCCTTGATGGTGAAGATGAGCGGCTCTCCGGTCAGCACGGCCAATTGGCCCACCATCTCGCCCGGGTGGGTCACGAAAAGGCAGACGGCTTCTTGCTTGTTGATCATTCGCTGGTAGACGTGGAGGCAGCCCGACAGCACAAAATGGAGGCTGACGTCCTAGGTGAGGAAAGTCCGTGAGCGGCCTTGTCCTCGGGAGAAGGAATCGCCGGGGTTACCTGGTCTCCCTGCTTGGCCAGGACCGCTCCTGCTTTGGCGTGATGTAAAGTCACTTTGCCGTTGAGCAGAGAAGGATCCTAAAGGATTCAAAGGATTGTCTTCATGTCATACGAACGAGGCTCAAAATTGCAATGACAGAAAAAAGGAAGCCACCGGGCCTTGTTCAATCCAGAACAACAAACACAACGCTGTTTTACGCATGTTTTACTCTCTCTGTCATGATTACTGATTCAGGGCGTCTGCGGCTGCCCCGTTGACGCAACAGCCCTGGTCGCTGATTGGCTCCCTGACTCTTTTGAAACCCCCGTCTTAAAAAAGGAAGCTGTCACACCGTCTGCGAACCTATGCCCTCTGCTAGGCAAGCTTTGTACTCTTCGACATTATCCTGCCTGATACCTGTTGCCCACCTCTTTTCTGGACCGGTTACTACCCTTGCTCCTCCGTCCCGGATATCGACCCGTTTTCCCGCTGCCTACTATTACCCTTCCGCGTTCCTGCCATCAGCTACCCGTGTCCGACGATCATCGGATGGTGGAAGCAAGCGCTATCGATAAAACTGATTAAAACGAACGCTATTGGGTCCTGTCTCCGTTTCTGGCTTGTGACACTCTCCCGGCGTTTTATTGGAAAAGTTTGAAGCACGTTAACAAAATGATAACGCTTCATACGGTCCACCCTTAACAAGGAATTTCCCTAGCAGTATTTTTTCACAAGCAAACACCAGGAAGAGGTCAAAAGAATGAAGCTCCTGACAAACACGAGTAACTATACGATATGTATACACTAATATAGTAAACATTTTTAATACCAGTAAATAAGTACATTTATGATGTGTTTTCCGACATCAGGATCTGGTGATACCAGGAAAAGGCCCTAAAGAGAAAGGCCCACACTTAGACCAAGCACACCTTGTGACACCATGATGAGAACAAAAATAATGAGGCCCATAGTAATGTTGTTAAAAAAGTAACTATTTTACAGGATGTGTATCACGCACGTCTTGTGACATAAGGAAGAGGCTAACATGAACAAACTGATAGCGAGACCTTGCCTATCTTGTGACACGACAAGGAAACCAAACAGAATGAAACCATTTTCAACAGTCAGTTAATACTGTTGTGGTTTATTGGAGTCGAGCTTGACATAAGGAGAACACATTAGCTTAAAATGGGAAATTCCAGGCTTGTTGCTCCTGGGTTTAAATGTCAGCGAATGTTGTTATCAATCGCCTTGGGCTGCCAAGTAATAACATTCTGCTTGGCGTGGGACATGCGGTCCAGTCAGGAATTTGGATGTGTCAGGCCGGCTCCAACGAGTTTCTTGGAAATTGTGTAACTTTGGAAAATCGAAAGAGGACCAAAACGTTCGGAAAAAACATTGTCAATTCCCGAAAAGCATGCACTTTGAGGGAAAAAAAAGTGCGTCATCGCGAGGGGACGTGCTAAGTAACAAGAGATGTTGTCGGAGGACATAAAAAGCTGATTGTCTTTTAGACGAATGAGAACTTGGTTTTGGACACTGACGAAGATAAATAAACCGCTCTCCCGCCAAGACTTCTGTGTACTTTTGTGCATATTTTGGGGCATATTGGAGAGAGAAAAGAAGGTCAGAGTCTCTCCTGGGCCCATTTCTCTTTGCCTTGCCCCTCCTCCTTGCATATGTTTTATTGCAGCTCCAACAGGGTGGAGACAAAAAAAAACTAAAAAGATTAGAAATACACACTTTTGAGTAAATACGTTTTAAGCCTACTTTACAGACACCAGAGCGAGCCCCAAAAGAATAAGGCTCATATTAAAACTTTGCAAGAAGAGTAAATGTATGATCGTTACAAATTGATAACTCTATAAAATAAAAGAAATGAAAAAAGGATGAATAAAGGACGATGATCTTTACCTCAATCCTCATGAGCTTGAGAATTTCTTTCTGGGCTTCCTCAAACAGGGCCGAACTGGAACGGCAGCTCGCGCCTGAGAAAATAGGATCCGCTCCCGTTTCCTCTTCGGGGTAAAGATAAATCCCGGACGGGACCTCGTCCACCGTCACCTTCCTCTCCCGTTGATCCTGGGAAACACACCGACAAACGCTCGCCATCCATCATAAAAATCCAATCGGGGATCGAACTGGCGTTCCGCTTACCCGAGTAAAGCTCGGTGGAGTGTTGCCGTCCTCTACGGAGGCGGAGATGCGTCCTCTTTCGTACGCCATGTCAAAGTCCGATCGGGGACCTTTCTGCAAAGCTGCCCAAACACAAAACACTTGTTACGGGAGAGGAAATAACCAAACGTTTTGCTAAGGTCCTAAAAAGACAAAGTGGATGACCCAAGAATTGAGGATTATTTTTGACACCAGAAACATCATTGTTGGTTGTAATAGACCAGAGGTCTGCGACCTGAAATGTTAAACAGGCCACAACAGACCCCCCCCAAGAAAACATTGACCTTTCCTCCCTAAAGGGTTTTATACGTTTGACTATAAAAGGATTCTATACGATTCACCAAGTAAGACCGAGGAACTGGCTGTGCTGGTGAAAAACATCAAAGCGTACAGGGAGTGCCGTTTGCTAGGTTTTATGGAAACGTGGCTCACGTATAGCATCCCGGACGCTAACGTGGAGCTACCCGGAGCACGATAGCCTGCAGGAAGCGGAGAGGAGGCGGACTCGCTATCTAAGTGAACACGAGATGGTGTAACCCTGGGCACAAAGATTTCCATTTGCAGCAGGGACGTCAAACTTTTGGCCTAGCGTGCGACGTCATCCACTCCGCTGTAGCTAAACTACAACACAGCAGCCCGAGGCCATCCTGTTCATCTTTGGGGACTTCAATCACACGACTCTGGATACAACACCGCCTGCTTTCTTTATTATTTCGTTTTTCAACACAAGGATACTGCTGGAAGTGTGAATTTCCCTACAGGAATGAATAAACTATCTGTCTATCTATCTAATACATGTGTATAACATAATGCCATTAAGTTACGCATCCATTCGTTTTTTTCCCAAAATTGTGCAACCCTCGTCTGCCGCTCTTTATGTCTCCACTTTAGATTTAGACTCTGCTATGCAGAAAGCGTAGATGCTGAATACAAACAAAACATTCTGCCCCCTAGAGTAGTGGAGGCGCAATTTCAATTTATTCTAGAAAAGTCAAGTCATGTTTATTTGTTTGGCCCTTAATCACAAAGAGTCTCAAAGGGCTGCACAGGTTATTGCACAGACTATTATTTCAGACTATTATGACACCATCCCCTGATCTGAGACCAACATAAGGGCAAGGAAAACCCCAAAAACCTCAACATGAGGAAAATGAAGAAACCTTGAGAAGGGACCGCACATGTGGTCATCCCCCTTTCAGGATGACCAGTCCCAAGAGAGAGAGAAAAATAGTAAGACAGTGGGAAAAAAAAGAGAAGGAAATAAATCAAAAGAGAAATAGAAAGAGAGAAGGAGATAAAATGGGGAATGGGGAAAGAGAGAAAAGAAACACAGGGAAAAAAAAAAAAAGTTCAACCGATTTGAAAACCACAGACGTCACCCGATGTTTTCGACTCCATCGATGACATTTTATCTTAAAAAGTCAACTTGAAATCGAGAATAAGAGCTCACCAGCGATATCCACCGGCATGGAGATGGTCCTACTAAGTGTCGCTCCGCTCTTCGCTTGATCTCCTGGGACATAAAACGAAAAGTGAAGAGGAGAGTAAAAAAAAAAAAAAGAGTTCCTTTTCCCGTCCGATATTCACCGGCCAGATCTCCTCGGACGGCGGCCTGTCGCTGTTCTTCGGGCACGGTCAGGCTCCCGAAGCGTTTGCCGTGGCGAAGGGGGCTGGTCCTGGTGGGGTGAGGGGACGGCGACGGCGGCTGACGCGAGGGGTGCAATTCCTAGAAGAAAATTCCGGAACCCGGTGAGCTTCCTTTCCCCCGAGAGGAAATTTTGGGGTGGAACTTACGTGGCTGAAAAGCTCGTTGGTGAGGCCCAAGTAGTTGTGAAGGGCCAAGACGGTGACTCTCTGGAGACGGACCATGATGATCTGAAACCACGTGGGATCGTTTTTAGCTCCATTGGTTTCAGGATAGCCGACTCGAATGCAACATCTCTTTTTTTTTTGTACAAACGGATATAAATGAGTACAAAATCATTTTGATTTATTTAAGTTTCATTCGTGTATAAAGATGCATTTATTTCAGTTATTTTATTGGTGCGTTTATATCGATTTACATTTTGTATTATTGCAATTTTATTCATTTATTCTTCCATGAATTTATATAAGTGAGAATTATTTAATTTATTCATATTTTTTTTAAAGTGATTAGTACTTTTTATTTTGGTCTCTTATGTAATCATTGTTTTATATATGTATTTCTTAGTTATTTATTTGTGTATTTAGTTGTATTGATTTTTTTAATCAATTTGTAATATTTAATTGAGGCATTTATTTCTATTTATTATAATCCTTTTTTTATGAACATCGATATTTATATCATTTGTAATTTATATTTATTTTCCTTCTTACATACATTTGTGCTTTTTATTTATAAATTTATTAACGTAATTTTTTTTCTTATTTCTTAGGTTTTTTGTAATTCATTTTTTATTCTTATTTTTGAATGAATGTCATGTTTTTATTTTATTATTTCATTTGTGGATTTAGTTTGATTGTTTTTTTAATCAATTTGTACTATTTAATTGAGGCATTTATTTTTATTTATTACAATACTTTTTTAACGAATATCGATATTTATTTTGATTCGTAATTTATATTTATTTTCCTTCTTACATACATTTGTACTTTTTCATTTATGAATTCATTTACGTATTTATTTTTGATTCTTATTCATTTTGTAATTCATTTTTAATTCTTATTTTTTAATGAATATCATTTTTTTTATCATTTCATTTGAGGATTCATTTGGATTTTTCAGTATTTGGTCTGGTTTGTAAATGATTTGGTTTTTTTATTTTGCAATTTTTAATTATTTCATGTATGCATTTTTTGTTCTTATTTTTTAATTGGTTTGTATTCTTTTTCATTATTATTATTGTAGATTTTTCGGGGAGTACTCATTTTTATTCTAATATTTTTAAATTTGTATGTTTATATGTTGAATCATTTATGAATTGTTTGTTGTTACTTGTAAGAATTTTTGACGAGTATTTTCTAATATATTATTTATTCATTAAAAACACCCAAACGCTGCAGAATTCCTATTACGGCAGTAGCTCAGGAGGTAGAGCGCTCGTCTTGGGATCAAGGGATCCCAGTTTGAATCCCGGCTCGTCCGTGTTACATGTGGAAGTGTCCTTGGGTAAGACACTGAACCCCTAATACCCCCAATAAGCAGGTTAGCGCCTCACATGGCTGCAAGGCCGCTATTGGGAAATGTGGAGCACATTGTAAAGCGCTTTGGGAAGTCATTGACTTGAAAAGCGCTAGAGAAATGCAGATCATTTCATTTCATTTCATTACGATCCTCCATTTTTTTTCCCCAAGAATGAGTGCCAAAGGCGGGGTTCACCTGCACCACGCGCACCAAACTCTCGGGGTACTTCTGGAAAATGTTGAGGAAGGCCTCCACCGGCAAGCGGAGGACGGTGGAGACCTCGGCCGCCCGAGCCGAAACCGTCCGGAAAGGCTTCTGGTGGCCCTGCGGGGAAGAAATCCGGCATGGCGGGGAAAGAAAAAAAAATGGAAGGGGGCGCTCGGGTACCGTGATGACATCCAGGATGCTGAGGAGGCTGTGGACGCTGTCGCCGGGGAAAACCTCCTTCACCACGCTTTCTTTGCCGTCCTAAAAAGAAAGAGGAGGTAAAAAATGGCTGACAACGGCCTTTTAAAGACATCAACAATCGCAAAATCGAAGTAGCATTTAAGAGAGACATTTTCGCTTGAACGTGCTTCAAGTTTAGTACTTATAATAAAAAGGTGGAGAAAAGGGGAAAAATCAGTAAAAAAAAGGGGGGGAAACAGGAAAACATGAGTGGAAGTAAAAAAAGAGTAAATGAAGGAATAAAAAAGTTAAAAATTAAAAACCTGGGGGAAAAACAGATTCAATGGTATAAAAGGGGCAACGAGGATCTAAGAAGAAAAAAGTATTCAAAAATGAAAGGGGAAAAAGAAGTAAAAAAAAGGGAGAGAAACAGGAAAACATGAGTAGAAGGGAAAAAGAGTAAATGAAGGAATAAAAAAAATTACCAAATTAGAAAACTGGAAAAAAAACAATGGTATAAAAAGAGCAAGAAGGAAATAAGAAGAAAAAAGTATTCCAAAATGAAAGGGGAAAAGGAGTAAAAAGAGATAAAGGGGCTATAAAGTGGGGAAAAAATTGAATGGAAAAGGGAGAAAAAACAGGAAAATCAAGAAATCCAAAGAGTAATAGAAAGGGCAAAATGGGAAAACAAGATTGAAGGGGATGGAGAAAAAAAAGAAAAATAATGGAAGATGAAAAATGAAAAGAAATAGAAAATGGTAAAAGGTGCATAAGGGGAAGAAAAGAAGAAAAATGGGAGGGAAAGGGAAAAGAAGAATGAAACAAAAGAATGAATAAGTAAAAAAGGAAGGAAAAGGGAGAAATAACAGGGAAAAAGTAAAAGGGTTAAAAGGGGGGAAAGAGAGTAATAAAAGAAAACAAAAGAGACAAACAAGAAATAACGTACTAAGAGAAAAAAAAAAGGGAAAATAAAAACAGACCAAATCACCGATATGAATTAGATGTAATACTCATATTAGTGATTTAGTAAATGTGCTACAACAGGATGCCGGTTTTTCTTCGATGGTTTCCAGGAGGTTATTTCATACCATTTACTCCCTTTAATAATATTGGTGAGTCCCCGATGAAGTGATAATAAACCTTACAAACGCAACACGGGACTCATTTATGCATCCCGACTTAAGATGGTGATTTTTTTTTTTTTGTCGACGTACGTTTCCGGTAAGGCACAATTCGAGTTTTCCGTCCTGGACGACGTAGATGCTGCAGTCGGGCTGTCCCGGCCTGAAGACGTGCTCTCCTTGCTGGAACTGCACAAAGACCATGTGCTTGCAAAGCTCCAGGAAAAGGGGCTTCTCAAAGTGGCCCAGAACGCTGTGGCAAAAACAAAATGGAGGACGCTGGATTAGAACTCTCGGAGGAAAAGGAATAGGAAAAGAAAGTACTCCTGGCTACTATTTGGGTGTTAAATGTAGTCATGCTGTGCGTTCGTGTGCCCGATCGAAGAAAAAGAAGAGAGTTGTGGATGAATTCGAGCGAAAAGACTGGACCGAGGCAATCGTCAAATAATGCTCATGTCTGCGGCGCGCATTTCATAGGAGGTAAGAGAAACTGGGGGTCGGACTAGTAGATGAAACGGCAAATGGGAACATGACAGAGAAAGAGAGTGAGCGAAAGAAAAAAAAAACAGACGGAAAATAAGAAAGCGAGGACAAGTCAGAGAAAGAGAACAAAAAAAGAGAGAGAGAGAGAACAGGAGAGAAAGAGAGCCAAAGAGAGAGAAAGACAGAGGGAGAGAGAGAACAAGAGAGAAAGAGAGCCAAAGAGAGAGAAAGACAGAATGAAAAAGTGTAAGAGAGGGAAAGAAAGGAAAAAAAAGAGCAAAAAAAAGAAAAGGAGAGCTGGAGAAGTAATGAAAGAGACAAAAGAGAGCGTGATAAAGAAAGAGAATATAGTGAAAAAGAAAAAAAAAGAGTCATTGCGAGGTAAGAAAGATTGACAGAAAGAGTGAAGAGAGGAGAGAAAAAGTAAAAAAGAGGAAAAGAAATAAAGAAGGAACGACAGTGAAAAAACGGATTTAAAGAGGGGTAAACAGAGAAAAGGGGTAAGAAAGAGTCAGAAAGAGAGCGAGCAAGATAGAGAGAAAAAGGAGTGAGAAAAAGATAGAAACTAATATAGCTCCAGTTTCTGTGTGAGTGGCGCCTGTCTGGCGTTGTCAACATCAAGCGGACACATTTCAAACTGCAGCGGATTTTTCTCTCGTGCTTCTCACGTGCCAAATTGAAAACCTTGGCGGGCCCGTTTTGGCCCGTGGGCCGCATGTGGTCTTTAAGACTAGGCACTTAGATAAGACAGACTTCCACTAATAGCGGTCTCCTGCCTCTTCTTTCCAGCTCAAAGAAGCGAGGGCCGGGAGACGGCGCCCCCCGGAGGCCACCTACCGCACGTTTTTGAGCATGTAAAGCACTTCGGAGGGAAGATGGGAGTTGGCCACGTCGAACTCGGTGAGGTCGGCCTCCAGGACGGAGGGAGGGGGCTCCTTGGCCTGCAAGGTAGGCACTTCCTTCTTAAAGCGAAGGATCCTAAAAAAAAAAGAGAAGAAAGGAAAAAGGGAAGCCAATAGAAAAAGGACTTGATAGAGGAGCCATCCTGCCGTATAATTCATGTCATACCTAAACGGAGGACATCCGTGCAATATATTCCGAAACGTACGCATCAATATTTATCTTTTTTTTTTATTCCTTATTTTATCGTGTAAATGGTCGTGTAGAAATTACCGTATTTTCCGCACTATAAGGCGCACCGGGTTATAGGGCGCACCCCGAAAAAATAGTTTTTGGTCCTATTTTTGACATACATAAGACGCACCGGATTATAAGGCGCTACAATGGGAACGTTGACAAAACAGTCAGATAGTTCAGTCTAACTTCTTACCCCCTTAACATTCCCAAAGCTTGCAAATACGTGTCGAGAACACGTGCGGATGCGGTGTCCGTACGATGTCACTCAAATGCATCGTTCCATCATTCGGAAGGTTAAAGTCTTGGGATTCAAGAAATGCCAACCATTCCTTACTTTCTATTTTCTTTTTCGCTCGCAACTTTACTGTGCATATGACAATAAACACTTGGAATTGAGTTGAATTTAAAAATAGACACTCCATTCCATCCATTATCTGCACGGCTTATCACAGAAACATCGAGTTCAGTCTGAAACAAGATATATAGCCAGAGTAGCTCACCAAAGTCGTTGTGTTCGGAAAAATGTGTAGCCGTGGTCCTCTTATATCCGTGAGTTTAGTAAATCCAGGAGAATAAAATATTTACAAATACAAAATAGTAAAAAAATGCTTTCTTTATGCCGTCAGCCACGTGCTATACGCATTCATCTTTTTCGGCCAATCGCAGGGTTTGTTTTGCCCCTTTAGCCTATGCGAGCCTGTAAATGATAAAAAAGATCCGCCCCTTTACCTCCGAATAACTTTAGCCAATAGTGATCGATTCAACTGATGATTGACACATTGGTTAGCCAATGAAACGCCGGTAAATAAATCCCAGCATGCACCGCGTTCGGGGGAAAATCGAGTCGGCGGCTGCAAGTTAGTTGGAAGACTTTGCGACTTAATATTGATCCATATATAAGGCGCACTGTATTATAAGGCGCATGGTCAGCTTTTGAAAAAAATAAAGGCTTTTAGGTGCGCCTTACAGTGCGGAAAATACGGTAGTCTATATTGTTACATATTTTTCTCCCGGCATTTTCTCATTTCTTCTGTCGTGTACAGTATTTTGACGTGTATAATGTCATTCATTTTGTCGTGATTTTCTCTGATTTATTTTTAGAGTATTTTGTCGGGTATGTTGTCAAACAAAATGCCATTTATTTTGTTGTCTTTTTGACTCAGCTGTTTTGTTGTAAACCTTTTCAGGTATTTTCTCATGCCTTTTTTTTGTCGTTTACAATATTTTGTCATTTATATTGTCACTTTTTTTATGCCAGGTATTTCGTCGTGTATTTTCCAATATATTCTGTTGAGGCGGCGCAGTGGTTAGCGCTTGTGCGGCACAGTTCATGTCATGGGAACCTGTCGTGGGTTCAAATCCAGCTCCAGGCTTCCTGTGCGGAGTTTGTATGTTCTCCCCGTGCTTGCGTGGGTTTCCTCCGGGCACTCCGGTTTCCTCCCACGTTCCAAAAACATGCATGTCAGGTTAATTGGCCGGTCCAAATTGTCCCTAGGTGTGAAGGAGCAAATGAGTTGAGTTGTCTGTCCCTGTGTGCCCTGCGATTGGCTGGCAACCAGTTCAGGGGTGTCCCCTGCCCACTGCCCGCAGATGGCTGGGATGGGCTCCAGCCCCCCGCGACCCTAATGAGGATAAGCGGTACAGCTAATGAGATGAGATGAGATTCTGTTGAGGTTTTTGTCGTGTCTATTGTCGTATATAATGTGGTCAATCGTGGACAATTTATGATATCCACCTTACAGCATCATCTCCAAACAGAAGAGCGGCTTTAGCAACAGACTGCCGTCACAGTCTTGTTCCACGGAGAGACTGAGGAGATCATTTCTTCCTCATGCCATGAGGCTCTTTAACTCCACCCGGGGGAGTAAAAGCCCACATGAAACCCCACCCCCACATTTGCATATTACCCTTTTTACTTTCCATAGCACTATTTAAATACCCTATAGCAAAATGTTTGTTGTATTGGGTATTTTTGTATTCTATTTCTTTTATTTTATTATTTTATTTTGGAAGTGGGAATTTCCACTACGGGGATGAATAAACTGTCTATCTATCTAATGTATATAATTTATTTTTTTCATGTATTTCCTCCTGTATTTTTCTTTGGAATTTTGGCATTTATATCGTTTTTTTTGTAGTCCGTTTTTTGTTTAATTTGTCATTTGCAGTTTTTTTACTCTTGTATTTTGTCAATGTTGTAAAAGGATGGTGGAATGTTTGGATGCGTTCTAAGGTACCCGTATGATGCGGCGGGGGTAAACCAGCAAAGCTGTCGGGTCCTGCTGTCGGGACAGAAGAGTGTGTTGCGTCACCCTGACCCGAGTGACACGGCCGCTTTCTGGTGTCCCGTTTCATCCGGAGGGACGAAAGCATGTACCAACTTGGGTGCCGAGGTGCCTAACTTGTTTGGGTGTTTGGGCATTTGGCTTGGCCAAGTTTTGTGTGTGTTTTTTGCTACTTTTTCCCTTCTTTATTTTCTTTTTTTGTATGTGTTTGTCTTGCTGTCGGTCACCCCTCTCGAGGGATATGACCAGGGTAGATATATATATATATATATATTTCCCCATATGGCAGGACAGCTCTTCCCTAGTACTCGGTTTCAGGACTGTACTTTTTGGCAATGTTGAGCATCTTCTGCTTCTTTTTGAGGCGCGGTCTTGAGGAGGAGGAGGTCCCCACCAGGGAGGACGTGGACTGAGAAACCTTTGGAGAAACGGGTGGCGGTCAGGTGAGAAGGAAACGCCAAAAGAAGAATGCAAAATACTGACTTTGCGCATGATTTTGCGTCCGTAGAACATGACTTTGTCCCTTTTGCGAAAGCGGTACTTGGGAGCTTCCTGCGCTTCCAGGTCTGACAAAATAAAAGCAAATGTTGGCGTAAGAGTGCTGAGAAAATGCACCTTTCCTGATTTTGCTGTTTTTTTTTGCATCTTTCTCACTCGCAAAGGTTTCAGATCGTCAAGGATTTGAATAGTGCACAGAGACAACAAAAAATAATACACTTGGTTTATGAAGGCACCCGAAAAATCAAAAGCTTTTTGGCCCTGTGTGAAGAAGTCAAGAAATTGGAAAAAGTCTATGAAAGGGCTCCAGCAAACCACTGTCAAAGCCGTTATCCACAAATGGAGAAAACTGGGGACGATGGCAAACCTTCCCAGGTGTTGGGTCTAAAAAGGGACCACTTTTATGTGGGAGAGCTTTAAAAGTTGGCTAACGCTAGAAAATACAAAAGGTATGAGACTTTTTAAGTTTTCTTAACAACTGCAGTTGGAGAAAGAAAGAAGGTCAGAAGAGCAAGGATTTTACCTACTTACAGCTCACTAGCCCAACTCTTTCTGAAACATCCCCCTTCTGCACTATGTTTTATTAAAGGGACAAGGGTGGACAGGTACTGAGACAAAGAGAAAAGACTATAGACCATCCCCCCTGGACAGCTGTGGGGTGGTGAGAAACAAAGACGGGAAGACTAACGCCAAAAGGGAGCAGGAAACCGATTAGAAATACACACCTTTGAACAAATACGTTTAAGTCTACTTTACACCAGGAGTGATCGACCAACTAAGATGACTCAGAGCTTACAAAAGAACCTCCAAAAACATCCGTGGAACTAAGGGCCTCACTGGTCTCAGTTAGGTCAGTGTGCAAGACCTCACAATAAGAAAGACACTGGCCAAAAATGCCATCCATAGAAGAGTTCCCGGGCGAAAACCACTGCTGTCTCAAAAGAACGTAAAGATTCATCTCATATTTGCCAACGAGCATCTCGATTATCCTGAAGACTTTTAAAGAGACTGACGAGTCAAAAACTGAACTTTTGGGAAGGTTTGCAACCCGTTACATCTGGCTTCAAAACAGCACGGCATTTGACATGTGAACGGTAAAGCCGGGTGGTGGCATTGTGACTGTCTGGGGCGGCTTTGAGCGATCATGAATTCTGGTGTTCACCAGGAGATCCTGAAATAAAACGTCCGGTCATTAGTTGGTGCCCTCAAACTCAAGCACTTCATGCTAGAAAAGCCGCCAAAATATATCCACAGCGTTACCAATTATGGTAAACGTTCGGTTTCACTGCCAAATGTGGCCCAAATGCTATTAGGTTCAGGGGGCAATTGCTTTTCACAAAGGGCCAGATAGCTTTAGATTTCCTTAATAAGAGGAATCAACTGTATTTCCGGGGCAGTACGGCGGCACCGTGGTTAGCGCGTGTGCGGCACAGTTCTGAGGTCATGAGATCGAACCTCCGGTGTAGAGTTTGCATGTTCTCCGCGTGCTTGCGTGGGATTCCTCCCACATTCCAAAAACATGCGTGTCAGGTTAATTGGCCGGTCCAAATTGTCCCTAGTGAGTTGTCTGTCCCTGTGTCCCCTGCCCACCGCCCGAGGACGGCTGGGATGGGCTCCAGCACCCCCGCGACCCCACTGAGGATAAGCGGTGCAGATAATGAATGAATAAATTGTATTTCCTTGTGTCGTCTCTGTGTGATATTCAAAATTTTTTAGAGGATCTGAAACCTTTGCGAGCGGCATTGTATATCTCGGAAAGGAAAAAAATATTGCAAATGAAAAAAGCTGACTTCTTAAGTGTATCCGCCGCAGGACGAAGAAGATGAGGATGGCGATGAGGACGATGGCTACGCCCGCGCCCATCACGATGCCCATCATCTGAGGAGTCGGACCAAAATACATCACAAATATAAAAAAAGAAAACCTATCAAATATACAGAAGATTTATCATCATGCAAAATACAAAATGTAGAAAAATGTCAAAATAAAAATATATGTAATAATATACAAAATACATAACAATGTAATATATATATACAGTAATTAAAACATATACATGTCTAAAAATAAATGCATAAATCATATAGAAAAAAAATGTAAATATAAATGCAAGTATATAAAAAATATATATAAAAATAGATGTAAAAAATAAAATAAAAATATAAATACAAAAAAATGTATAAATATAGAAATGAATAGTGATATGAACACGACATAAGCTGTAATTGCGACACTCACCATGCCGGTCTGGAGCTCCTCCTCCACAAGCGATTTAACGTCATCAAACGTGTCCTGTTACAAACAGACTCCCATTGATTTTTGCACACTTATGAGAGCAAGGGTGGGATACTATTCGGAGTCGCCACGCTGGATTTAAAAAATGTAGTCAAAGGGTCCTAGCCTGGAGACCCATCACGTGATTTCATTTAGCAAATAATATATGCATTTCTTTAGAGATGTTTTAAAATACAATAGAATCTGAATCCCCTTTATTATCATTGCTTTTATACAGCAAAATGACAGTTGCACTCCAGTTAGCAAGAATGTACATTATAAAGACTCATAAATAGAATATTCAGTATTCACCTCTCAAAGTAAAGTATACGCATCTGATATAAAAACGATACACAACCAGGATATTGCAGTTAACAAGTCAATATGTTTGCACATTATTATAGAAATGACATAAAGTGTTAATAAAGTCAACAGTGCAATAAAATGAAATAAAATAAAGTACATATATTTATCCTGCATCAGATACTTCTACTGCAAAAAAAATATTACGACAGCACAAATGTTTTAAAACGATTCTAAAAAAAAAATCCGAATTAAAAAAACTGCACACAACCGGAATATTGCATTTAACATTAAATAAGTTGAAACGATCTTGAATTAAAGCAAAAAAATATTTTAGCATTAAATTTGTGTTGTAATATTTCTGTAGTAGTATTTTGCATTACAGTAATACCATAGTGGTCATTTTTTTCTATAGTAGACACAGAAAGGGACAATAGGGACAAAGCTGGCAGGGAGAAATAACAAGGAAAAAAGAAACTACTGTAGCACGTTATCATACATATTGTCGTTATATTTTGACCTCTTGTGTTTGGCTGGCTGGGGCCGCACGTGGCCCGCGGGCCATAGTTTGCCCACCCCTGGAATAGACGCGTGCAGGTTATTTTAGGGAATTTAGGGAATTTAAGCGCTACTAAAACCTTGTGAGAAGGAAAAGAGCTGCTGAGTGAGAAAACATATCTTGCAACTTTTTGGCTTCTTTCCTTTTTTGCTGTGGTTAAAAGAAAATGAAAATACATAGGAAATCTTGTAAATCCCCTGCCCACTGCCTGAAGATAGCTGGGATGGGCTCCAGCACCTCCGCGACCCTACTGAGGATAAGCGCTGCAGATCATGGATGGATGGATGGATGGATGTCTAGTGAAGTGTCGTGTCCAACATCAATGATATCAATGACGACAAAGACAATTGTATAGCATCGAACGAGGAACCCACCTGGGAGCCGTCGACCCGGACCTCTTCTTCTGAGGTAGTCTGTCCCATGGTAGAGCCGATTCTTCATAGGGCCGATCCATAAAAGGCAGCTGCGGAGAAAGCGTGGAGAACTATCGTTATCTGGATGCACAACCAAAGCTGGCGCACTTCCTGCTCATTCTCCGAGCTTTTAACGTCTCTGGAGTGCTGCGCAGGAAGGACTAAAAGGCTTCCGCTTGCATCAAGCGAATGACAAAATAAGGACGCCGCTGCTTCTGCAATACGGCGAGGGAGGAAGCTTCGTCCGGCTGCCCATCGACAGATCGATCCGTCGAAGCTTTAGAGCAGGGGTCGGGAACCTTTTTGAGCCAAAGAGCCATAAAAGCAAAAAAAAATGTTTTCAAAAGAAATTGAGAGAGCCGCATCATATCTTTTCAGACAAAATGGAAAAAAAACTGCCAAACACGCTCTCTAGACAAAATCTCATTTGATTTCACTGTGTGTCATTCGATGATTTCATCAAATGAACGAAATGATAATAATGCCAAATCCAGTGTCCCAAATCAATGTCAATGTTCCTTTTACAATTTGTCTTCCGCCTTCAGTTAAGAGTGTTGAGGCTATTTTCTTCCATGAAATTTGTCCTTCATAACGGTTTCAGAACAATGTGCATGCAAAGTTCTTTTGTAAAAATGTCACAACAAATGACTGCAAACCATAAGCATATCGTCAAATTCGCTTTCAGTGAGCGAAAGAGAGAGAAGGAAGTGCCTTGCGCTGTGTGCAGGGATCCGCCCACCTTTACTGCTCACCCAATCAAAGTCCTTCGCCAGCGTTTTTATTTATCACTTTTAAATGGTATGATGCGGCAGGGGTAAACCAGTGAAAGCTGCAAAATGATGCATGGACTCGCCCCCTCATAGCTTTCAGATTTGATTCCCCCTATGTTCCTGCTCGAAGCATCTGCTCAGAATACTGGGGATCTCCAGAGCCAAGAAGAAATCCACAGCTTGGAGAGCGTTCTCTTTTCAGGCCCCAACGGTGTGGAGCCACAAATATATATATATATATATATATATATATATGATTTACACGTGAGATTTCCTATATTGTGTTCGCAATTATCAAGACATATCATTTTCAGGTCGAGTAAATAGTGAATATATTCGTTTTTGAGACAACTCTCTTCCCATA
The DNA here is from genome assembly GCF_059441175.1 of Urocampus carinirostris. Lineage (NCBI taxonomy): Eukaryota > Metazoa > Chordata > Actinopteri > Syngnathiformes > Syngnathidae > Urocampus > Urocampus carinirostris. The sequence goes on from NC_142356.1 coordinate 1,059,718, forward strand.
TAGGTGTCAGGTAAAAATGACAGCATGTCGCTTAGATTTACAGTTGCAGGAAGTTCCTCTCATAACAATATACCACAGGAAAAGGCTACCTTCATTTTTTGGATGTTCATAATGAATACCCATAAACATACCAGGCTGTATTTGCCCAAGACACACCCGAGAAATGGTGCCCCTGCGACCCTAGTGGTCAAAAGATCTGTAACCCTTGCACCCCTACACCCTTGAGGTGTAGCATAGACTTATCCTCTGGGGCACAACCCCTAGGGGGCGATTACAATTCATAGGACACTGCAACACAAAACGATGCCGGCTGCAGTTGATCACGAGGGAAGAAGAAACGCCAGAAAAACGAACGCCAGCTGAGAGACAAAGAAATGCAGTGGCAAAGCAAAGCCACCGGAGAGCAGGGTTTGCGTCATTTTTAGGTAGACTTGTTGAGAAACATGGCAACCATCTCAAGCATTGAAAAGGACTTTACAAAAAATTCAAGCACTTTTCAATCCTTTATTAAAAATCAAGCATTTTCAAGTATTTCAAGCACCCTTACAAACCCTTAGAAGAGGACCTTTAGAACAGGTTGGAATTTCTTGTTGGATTTTTGGGTCCTTTCCTGTTCTTTTTGCGAGGTCAAAATTCATGAATGCCTTCTCTCCTTGTTTTGAGTGTCTGCTAAACTGTCATTTTAGCAATCGTTTATAAAGAATAAGTCAGGAAATATGAGAATACAAATTTATTATAAACATATATTGTTGTTTTGTCAGGTTGGAGTGCGGTGAAGCACAATTTAGATATACAAATAAACAAAGTTACATCTAATTTGATTGGCCGAGCAAGAAAGTGATATTTGGGGCGGCAGTGGCTCAGGAGGTAGAGCGCTCGTCTTGGGATCAAGGGATCCAGTTCGAATCCCGGCTCGTCCGTGTTACATGTCGAAGTGTCCTTGGGTAAGACAGTGAACCCCTAATACCCCCAATAAGCAGGTTAGCGCCTTACATGGCTGCAAGGCCGCTATTGGGAAATGTGAAGCACACTGTAAAGCGCTTTGAGAAGTCATTGACTTGAAAAGCGCTATAGAAATGCAGATCATTTCATTTCATCATATATCAACTGGAGCATACTGAACATGTTTTTATTGTCTTACCTTAGCTCATAAACTAAGTCTATGTGGCTCTTTTGAATAAGAGCATCAATTCTAAAAAAGAGTCCACGCAACGAGAAAAAAAAATACCGGATGGCTCGCCTTGTCGTTAGCTGGCCAAGCCAATGGTCAGTTCTATGATTTGGGGTTGAGGTGTGCGCCGAATCGGAATCCTTGCTCTCGTGATCGCCCTCTGCCATAAGGCAAGAGAATTGCGTGCCTCATTCTGCATCTGCTCAACGGAGCAATAAGTTGCCTGCTCATTGTATTTGTAATATTCATGATGCCGTGTGAAAATTTTAAGAAAAATAAAATCTCACCTGCCTCACTCGACCGCACGTCACCCACGCATACCATATTTGCCTTTTTTTCTCCTCTGTTTGAAAACGAAGTAACGCTTTTCCCGCGAGAGATGACGCAAGAGGGAAGCCTCCGAGCGAGCCGGGCGTGCCTCCCTCCACGGACGTCTTCTCCATTTGTTCTCGAACAAAAGGGACCGTTGACCACTGTGTACACTAACTGGCCTGTGTATCGCCACAAGACCGAGATCAAAATATCCTGCCCATGAATATTGTATTTGAGGGTGGACCGATATGGGTTTTTCGGGGCCGATACCGATGAGAGAAGGCCTAAAACGGATTGCGGTTTAGTGTGAAAATAACATGTATAATGATATTAGTCGAATGGTGTAAAGTAGGCTTGAACGTATTTGCTCAATGTGTGTATTTCTAATCAGTTTCATGCTCCCTTTTGGCGTTACCTAGTCTTATTGTCTTTGTTTACGTGTCTAGGGGGGATGGTCTGTGGTCTTTTCTCTTCGTCTCAGTACTTTTCCACTCTTCAATAAAACACAGCGCAGGGGGGGGAAGGTTTTCAGAAAGAGTTGGGCTAGCGAGCTGAAAGCAGGTAAAATCCTTGCTCTACTGACCTCTCTTTCTCTAACTGCAGTTGTTAAGAAAACTCAAAAAGTCTCATGCCTGGTGTATTTTCTAGCGTTAGCCTATTTTTATAGCTCTCCCACATGTAAATGGTCGTTTTTAGACCCAACAGTTGGATCCCTCAAGCACACAGGGGGTAGGGGCACCATTTCCTACGGTGTGTCTTGGGCAAGTACAGCCTGATGGCACCCATTCCTCTCCAGGCCAACATGTATTTCGACCCAGTCTTAAAACCGGGGACCTTTCAGGTGTTAAGTGAATGTGCCAACCGCTGTGCTACCCAATAATAATGTGGTAACAGTTTCACATATAAGTCTAGAGAATTTTTAACCCTCTTTATTGATGTTGACTGTGTTTTGTGTACTGTTACCCAATGCAAAATATGTTGCACCCTGATCTTCCCGAGAGGGGGATGACCCCTTGTGAGGCCCCTTCTCAAGGTTTCTTATTTTCCTCATGCTGAGGTTTTGAGTTTTTCCTTGTCCGCATGTTAATTTCAGATCAGGGAACGGTATTATTGTAAGTTGTGCAGACATTTTGTGACTTGACCAGAGTATAATTTTGACCCCCGACCAAATTATGGAAAAAAAAAAAAATGCGACTTATAGTCCAGAAAATACCGTACCTAGCTTAATGTTGAATTCAAACAATAATAATGATTGGAGTGAGAAACAAATTTCTATTTCCAATTTGCTCTCATCTATTTATTAGGTAACTTCTGAGAGTTTGGAGATGAAACTGAAAAATAAAGTAAAATACTGTAAAGTTTTTCCCTTGTAAATAGTTTGGGATGTTGTCGGTGAGAATTGATCTGAAAATCCATGCGATGACATGTACAGAATGAGGCGGCAAGAAAAAAGGAAAAGAAAGAGCGGTCTTTGAAACATTCTTTGACTTGTTGGGAGCTGTCTGGTCTTGTTTGAAGCACAATCAAGAGAAAAGAAATGAGAACCTGCATGATATATTCCATGTTCACCCCACAGAATAAGTAAACATAGCTTATGTTTAGCGCCCTTAAAGCCACAGTGTGTAATATTTGCAACTAGATGGCACTGTTTCTAATGTGAATGAAAACCAGTTCTGCAGTAAGACGGTAGACAAACATGAATATCTATATACTGTACTGGAGTCATATCCCTCTAGTGGTAGGTGGCTAGAGAAAAAAAAAAAAACAACATTCACCAAATATCCATTCCACTTTGCTCTTCCTAACCAGACACCTAACATTAATGTTGAGGTTTTTGAGTTTTTCCTTGCCCTCATGTTGGTTCCAGATCAGGGGATGCTGTAATAATAGTCTGAAAAAATAGTCTGTGTAATAACCTGTGACGCCCATTGAGACTCTTTGTGATTAAGGGCTATACAAAGAAAAATGACTTGACTTAAGCCCACAGCACAACAAAGGCGGAGTTGCTGTGCCAGGAAACCAGCAAAGAAGCTCGGCAGCATACATTCGTTTACCCCCTCTGCATCATATGAATCAATCATATGAGCCCAGGTTAGCCAGTACGGGCTGCATCGATAGTCATTCTTTACTGTACTTCGCCATTCACAGCTACTAATAGCAAACACTCTTGCATCCATGAAATTAACCGATTTGACACAAAGACCACGTTTCACCCAATGTGTCCAACCATATTCGGGCCTTCCTCTCATTCTATTTCCCAGCATTTCTCCACTACATCTCAGTCAAACAGCCTTCAAACATGGCTGACAATCATGGCGGCCACTAAGTTGGGATTACAATACAATTTTATCCACCTGTATTTTTTTCATTAGAAAAATAAATTAAATTAAATCAACATTGGTATGATACTTCATGTATTTTGGCCTAGAATTCAAGTCAAGGTTTTGTTTTCCTGACTGAAAGATTTTTTATAACACTAGGAAGCACTGAATAGTATACACCGTCCCTTTAAGCAAACAATATGCTTGACTGAGAGCAGAAAGTGTTTAAATCAATACTTGACTGAAATAAGAGCCTGCTCCATTTTGCTCAGAGGTCAATTGGCTTCCGGTCGCACGTTGATGACGTCACGCCTTGAAGCACCATTCCGTGGTCGCCCAGACAAATAATAATAATAAGCCTGCTACCTGGCGCGACCTGTCAACATTTCTCTTGATACAACTGATAATTTGGAATTATTTTGAGTGTTTTCGTGTCGATTCTTGGGATAAAAATAGAATAAAAACAACAACAACAGCAATACCGGTCCGTTACTCAATCACACCACCGTACTTTGCACCACTCGAGTCTCCTCTCGGACGGGCAAATTTCAAATAAATAATATGAATGTACAAACATGAACATATTTAAGACGTGAATGGATAAGAATTGTAGTTTACCTGGAGCCTTGAAGTCGAAAACCGTCAAAGACAATCTAAATAACCCAACAAGGCTCGCAATGGAGCAACTGCTACGTGACTCTTCCGCAAGACCCTCAACCAATCAGCATAAGCGTAACTGCAATCACAAACCAATTGCGGAGCGGGAATCGGCTGGGGTGGGGAATACGGGCTAGTCCTGATGTCAATAAAGAGCTTCTGTCCAATGAGAAACGTCATATGCTTTTTGCCACTCAGTGATTTGGTAATAAAGTGATTGACAGTCCTGGTAGCCAATTGTAGGAGATCGTGCCGCACTCAAAAAGAGGAAATGTAAGGCAAAACATGAATTGTTCTAGGATTATTTGGATTTTTTCTACATTTGCTAGACCTTAAAAATAACGTTTTGAAATAAAATGAAAACCCATTTTTAAATTTAAAAGGTCGTTTTTTTATGATTTGAATGTTCATTTTAAGAACGTTTTAATTAAAAGACCATTTTATTAAATGAATGTTGGCACTCTCGGGTTTCCATAATACAAATAACCCAAATGTATGTATAAAGTACTTTAATACGTTTGTTTTTCGCTAAACTTTCCAAGTGTGAATAAATTGACATACTGGATTCCCCCTTTAACTATTCATAACACATTTGCACTTGACAAATATGTTTTTAGCCATTCATCTTATCAAGTGTAGATAACTTAATGCACCAGCAATCTTTTTTTTCCTTAAAGCGCCAGTGTGTAATATTTGACCACTAGTGTCTAATGTGAAGGAAAACCAGTACCACAGAGTACAGTGCAGCAACAAGATCCCAGACAAACATGGTAGGGATTCCACCATGTCAAAGAAATAGATTTTTTCTTCTATTATTTTTTATATATAAAAAATAACATTCGTATGATAGTTCATGTCTTTTTGCCAAGTATTCAAATAATTATTTTTTTTACTTAATGAAGTTTCAGTACTAATGAGACCCTTACTTTACACACGGTGCCTTTAAGTCCTCTGGAAACAAGCATTTTATTTCATATATTCTTTCTGTGCGCTTTTTAAAATTAATACATTTTCAGTAAATAAAAATGTAAATAAAAACGAGCACACAAGTGCGTAAAACAATAACTTGCCCCTAAATAGAAAAGTGGACAATCATATATCATTTCTTGTCTCTTATTTTGGAACTATGTCGCCGCTCATGTCATCGCACGACTTTCTGATGCACTTCATTGCTGTGATGCTAAAGGGAGAAGCAAGCCTACAAGCACAATCGTGGAATTTTTTACCCATTTATCTTGACGTCCTTTTATATCTTATCGTCATTTCTGACCTGTTTCTCCAGGAGGGCCAGTTGTAGTTTCAGAAGCAATATTCGCTACATTAGCCGTAGCAACAAATACATGTTTAAATTTGACGGGCCTATGAATTTAATGGAAAGATCTGCAACGGCTTATTTCACCCAATTAACGTGTGAATTTTCTGTCAATTCGACTATTATCGTGCAATGTTGTTAGTTGTTTTACCATTTGGGGCGGCAGTAGCTCAGGAGGTAGAGCGATCGTTTTAGGATTAAGGGATCCCAGTTCGAATCCCGGCTTGTCCGTGTTACACGTCGAAGTGTCCTTGGGTAAGACACTGAACCCCCAATAAGCAGGTTAGCGCCTTACATGGCTGCACAGATCACGGCCGCTATTGGGAAATGTGAAGCACACTGTAAAGCGCTTTGGGAAGTCATTGACTTGAAAAGCGCTAGAGAAATGCAAATCATTTCATTTCATTTCATTATGCATTGTATCATCGATTTGAACAATCATGTTGCGGTTCTTTGATATCCGCACCCTAACGGCAGATCTGCTTTTTGTACCAGGAGATTTAATAAGAAAAAAAATAGTAAAGCCTTTAATCAAGTCCCATTTCTTGGGCATGTCCCATTTCTGCTCACTTCCAATAATGTAGTTCATCAATGTTGCTGGTTGTTTAACCGTTTGGTATGGTTTACGTCATTGTAGCCAATCCTGGTGCTGTTCTTTGACTCCCTACCCTTTAGGGCGTATCTTATTTTGTAACCTTGGAATCTTTCTTAAAAGAAAGGGCTACAACAGTTTTTTAATAATCCGCAATTTGGGCTCTCTCCCCTGTTGTTCCTGCAAGTTCAAAATCCATTGAAGCCTTCTCTTCTTTTTACAATTGTCTACTTAACTATAAAATTATTGTTCATGTAGAACAGCACATAATTGATCAAATCTAAATATGAGGGAATAAACAAGATATGAAAGGGTATTTCTTTGGCTTTCAAGCAAACGCGTCTTTCAAAGTGAGACTATGGTTCAATCCGTTTAAAATAGGATTTATTTTTCTTCAAGGTGATGCGAAGGTCAAGCGAAGGTGATTACAAGTCGGCGATGGGCCTGTGCGGCCAATAGGGATACTTTTCCTTGTCCAGTTTGGTTTCGGGGTAAACGTCGTTCAGGTCTTCGATGGTCATCTGGTCTAACGGGATCATGTTCTTGAATTTGTTCAACTGGAAAGGAGACAAAAACGTAGCAGAGCGTCAATGATATCGTCGGGTTATTTTGGAGTACTCCTGCATGATCGGTCCCGGATCCGTGTCGGACCACCTATTTGTTCAACTGCAAAAATAGGACGCTACATGAATAGCCAAAAAGGCTCTTCATCCAGCTGGACCACACCTCCACACTGTGGATTTTTTGCAGGAACACGGCAGTTCAAATGACTCCAGTTTTGGGGTAAAAAAAAAAACTCTTCTACCGAATAGAGTGTTGTCAATCTTTCAAACGAAGTGACTGCCCATCTTTTGCTTTTTATTTGAATCAATAAAATTTATATTTGTATCGCATGTCATTCAGAATGTATCTAAATTGGTTGAATTTCGGAAGTAGCAAAGTTTTTTTTATTGTATTTGATCAGTTATCTATAGCACTAAAGATTTTAAATATGGAATTCATGTTTAATGGCTGTGCATTTCCAGGGATGTTGTGTCGTTGTTTGACTTCAAGTTGGTTCAGTGTGTAAAAAGCAAAAATTGATTTAAATTTTAGTTTTTTTTGTAGATCTGATTATTGTACCGTAAATTCCAGACAATAAGCTGCCATTTTTTCCCCAAAGCTTTTACCCTGCACCTTATGCATTTTGATGCATTTTTTCCAACAGGGGGCGCAAGAGCAGTAAAGGCGAGTGTAAGACATTATTATTGATAATATAGGACAAAAAAATCATAATCCGAGGAACCGTTTGGGAGCGCAAAAAGCCGACGCTTCTCGGTCAGCCGAGCCAAAAGAGCCACTACTGGAAACAGCTCCAGAAAACCCACAAAGAGCCTAATGAACCGATCCTTTTGGATGGGACAGTATCGCTTCACTCGATAAGGAGGACTGGAGCCCTCATCCGCGTCATTTTTACACATTGTTTTTTCTTTCAAGTTTTCTTCATTTAAAACTTTGGTCTATCGACCGCCAGGAAACACGGCAACGGAAATAATTTCAAGCATTTTTGAGCACTCCACCCAAAATTCAAGCGTTTTTCCGGCCTTGATAACACTAGCTCAGGCGGTAGAGCGCTCGTCTTGGGATCAAGAGGTCGCAGGTCCGATTCCCGGCTCCTCCGTGTTATGTCGAAGTGTCCTTGGGCAAGACACTGAATCCCTAATGCCCCCAATAAGCAGGTAGTTGACATCCTATTGGTGCTAGGTGTGTGTGTGTGTGAATGGGTAAGTTTGAAGCACATTGTAGAGCGCTTTGGGAGCTCTTCATTGACTTGAAAAAGCGCGATAGAAATGCAGGACATTTACTTAAGAAATTGGAAAAAAGTCTATGAAAGGGCTCCAGCACATTACTGTCAAAGCCATTATCCACAAATGGAGAAAACTGGGGACGATGGCAAACCTTCCCAGGGGTTGGGTCTAAACAGGGACCACTTACATGTGGCAGAACTTTAGAACATTTACCACTAAAAGCCAAGCGTTTTCACTTCCCGTGGGTGGTCCCCATTAAGCGCCAAAAGACAGGGATCTCCGTTTTCTCACCTCAGCCTCGTACTCGGCGACGCGAGCTTTGGAAGCTTCCACGTAAGCCTTGGCGTCCAAGTCCTGTTGATAAATCCGTTAGTCGCAGCAACAGGACAACATTTCATTTGTGGGGAAAAACTTTGAAACGTACGGCCTCGGCCTCCTGCGCGTCGATGACGCTCGTCTGCGTGTCCACGGGCTCGGGGATCTGCAGGGCTTTGAACTAGAAAACCGAGAAGAACAACATGGAGCCGAGAGGTCGAAAAAGGGACGTTCCGTTACGATTTCTCAACCTTCTTCTCGAATTCGTCCACCATGCCGGCTTTGGCCACGGCGCCTCGGTAAAAGTTCCAGTCGATGGCGGCGGGAGACGCTGGCAGGGAAGTCAGTCTAGCAAAAGGAAACAAAGTGTTGACAAAGTGCAGACCATCTAAGGTGGAAGCTTGTCAGTGATAGTTTTTTCCCAGTTTTAGTAATCCCTTTTATATTGTGGAGGTTCTTCTCCAAAAAGAACCTGTAATAGGCAAAATCCATAAGGTAGAAACCTGTCAGGAACAGGACGTTCTCACACAAGCCTTTTATTTTACAGGAAATGGGGAATCATGCACGTTAGGCGGCAGTCTGGCGTGAAATGATAGGAAGCCGGAGGCCAACAAGATCGATCCGAATTGCCCGAGCCGATACCGGACAGGACCGACAGACAGGATTGATAATAAAACAGGATATCGAAAATAAACAGGACAAACAAGGGAACAAAAACAGAGAATAATAAACAGGACAAAAATAGACGGGAACGAAACTGGAAATCAATATTAAACAGGACAAAAATAAACGGGAACAATATTGAATAACCTACTCTTCTCGTCGGCTGAAAAATAGTCTGTGTAGTATAGTGTAATAATCTGTGAAGCCCTTTGAGACTCTTCGTGATTTAGTGCTACACAAATAAAAATGACTTGACTTGGAAATACCAACAGGAAAACAGGACCGCGTCAGAGGTTCGTTGACGGACTGACAAAGGAAAAATGAGAGCACTGAGCTTAAAAAGAGGGAAAGTCAATCCGTTAATGAGCCGCAGCTGGCGCCACACGGGCGGGGCCAATTGGGTGCCATGGCAACCGTGACAGAAACCCAGCGTTTCCTATACCATCTCCAAACTCTGGCGGGCCAGAGTTTAATTGGGGCCTGCCAGGGTCTCAAACTTGTATTAAAAGAAAAAAGAATGAGTTGATTGGTTAATAGTTTGCTGGGCTAGGGGGACTATCACTGTAGCACATTGAGTACAGGGACATTTCATGTGAGATTGCAATACGGGGGAGAGAAAGGAAATTTTAAAAGAGGAAAATGATCATTTTTGGGACTTTTATGAATGGCTCCAAAACATTGAGCATCATCCATCACTAAGAGAAGGATCTGACTCAGCCCATCAAAGCTTAGCACAACGCAAATCCCTGAAGTAGCCAAACTGAAAAGTCAACCACGCTATAATAAGGGATTACATGACTGACATTTGTATTCAACAAAAAGACGTTTCATTGTAAAACACAATAGACCCCCAGGATACTGTCGCCCCACTTTACAGTAAAGAACAAGATGTTTTTTGGTTGAAACAATTCTTGCAATTTATTTGATTATATTTGAACCAAATTATTGTTTTTCTTTGAAGTCAATTTAGCCTGGTTTTGCTATAATAAGAAACCAAAGGGTACCGATGCTCCCTGAATAACAGCGGCTAGCTTTTAGAGACAATCTTCTCAATAGAAGAAATTGGAAACTTAAATATGAATGCAAATAATGATTTCAAGTAGTGACAATATATTAAGCTTCAGTACTGTATCGGTGTAGTCATTGCTTTAGGGGTCGCTAGCTGCGACTGGCACATTAGCAACTAGCTTAGCTTAAGCAACTGACATCATAGACGCTACCACTAGCTGTATTAGCATTAACAACTAATATTAGCATCCATTCAGTCGTTCATTTATTTATTAACATATCTAGCTTTAGCAGTTATCTCTTCGCTGTAATATTGTAGCATCGCTTTAAACGGCGCTAGCAGCGACAAGCGCAACATTGGCAACTAGCATTAGCAGCTCCTTTTATTTTTAACGCAGTCCGTCCCTTCGGAAATTTATCAGCTCTATTTCACTTTGACGCCCCCGATTTAAGCACAAGCCTGCATATTACACTTAAGTAGTAGAAGTGGACTGAGTCTGAAGCGCGTCTGTGATTGATATATATCATAAAAAAAGCTAAAGCGGAAGTGATGAGCTCTTACCATAACATTAGTCAATCTGGCTCTAAAACAAGTGTGCCCACACTTCAATTTAAGTTATTTTTAAAGGCATGTTGGTTGTATTGTATTTTATTTATTTTGGCTATTTATAAAGTTTCAGAGAGCTATTTAGTATATACTATTAGCTTATTTAAATACAGTTTCTATCATCTGCTAGACGTCAATTTCAATTTGCATTCCCCACCTCGGAAGCGGTTCAGGTCTTATTCCAGGGGGTCTATTGTACAAGAAATTGAAAAGAAAAAAGATTGAGAATATTGAAGGTACTTGGCAGAAATGGCGTCGCTGCGGGTCTTGAGCGCATTAAACATGCTCTTCTGATTGGGGGGCACACGTTCGGCAAAAGCCATCCAATCGACGGCCTTCAGGGCTAAGCGGCGGGCGGCCATCTTGGAAATCTAAAACACAAAGGACGGCGTCACATGAGGGCCCCAGGATTCACCGAGAACGAATCGATATTGCCATGTGATAGGATTGTCATCGTAAGATACAGTGCTTTTTTTCAAGGATTTGGGGAGTGTCGATGGGGCTAATGAATAAAGGCCAGGCAAAGCTTGAAAGCAGCACGAGATGTTACACACTGTGTGAGCAACTGTGATTGACTTTTGTATGCTGTCAGTCAAACAGTTGGGCGGGCGCACAACTAGCCAAAGAAACAAACGGCGGAGCAATGAGACTTTAGTAGCTTTAGCCGCTCGTTACATTACTGCGAACGATGAAATCGGACTCTGAGAGAAGTCAAAAGTGGGCAAGGAACTGGTGATAAACAACAGGTGCTCGGTGGATTGTTATCGAGTCCGGGAAGAGACTGAGGCGGGGTCGGGAGAGACGGCAATAGCGAGGCTACAGGTCCGGCCTACTTCTACAGCTAGGCTAAGAACTTTAACAAACGTCCCCTGCCGAACCTTGCTAGTCAAAAACGCCAGTTACATTACCCATGAAAGGGGTGACCTGGAGCTAAAACCTGTGTGAAACTGCGTCATTTGTGACTCTTATATTCAGGGATCAGAATGGAGATTTTCATTTTCAGCTGAAATAGCCAGCATCCAGGAATAAACCAGGGCGGAGAGCCCCCCCACCCCCGCCCCCCCCCCCCCCCCCCCCCCATTTTCCTAACGGCCGCCAGGGTGCGCCAGAGCAATAAAGGAAAGAGCGAGACAGTCGGATTTTGAATTTGTTTGCTACGCAAGAGAAAAAGTGAAAAAGTCGGAATGCCTTTGGGGTTCAAAAACAGCGGAAATCCGCGGATCCGCGGAAAATTCTGATCCCTGTATATTTCAATCATTGCAGAGACCATGCTGAATTCAAACCGATGATAACCGTTCTCTAAATCACGGATTCTCTAAATGGACTACACATTACACAATGTCCCTTTAAAATAAAATAAAAAAATCGCATGGAAATTGCAATACTGGTATGAAAATTCCGAAATCGTGCTGCTCGACTTCACATCCCCACAAAACAGTTCGCGTGTCGTAAAATAAGGAATTTTTCAGCACGTGTCATATTTTAGTATCTTATTTTGAACAATCTTTTAAGAGAACGTGAACAGATTTAGTAAATTTACCAAAACAGTGACGTGAAAACGTGCATTGTTTTTAAAAGAGTGTTTAGCGAGGTACACTGTGTTATAGAGAAAAATCTCAATGGCCACTACCTGAATAAAAGCACACAATGTGGATCGTGTGGAGGATACTGTGCAATCAAGTGGAAAACTCTTCCGTTTATTTTTGGTTTGGTTTGGTTTTCAATTTTGCTCTTCCCCGAGATTCGATCTGCAACCTCAGTGGAACTGTTTAGGTTAAAACACACTTCTATTCTATAGCATATGAATAACCTAAGATTTCATGTTGACAATATCTGTGTATTATTTGTTATTGCAACATCCATTGCAGCCTGGTTATCGTAGAAGGGGGATGACCTCATGTGCGGTCCCTTTTCAAGGTTTCTTCGTTTTCCTCATGTTGAGGTTTTTGAGTTTTTCCTTGCCCTCGTGTCGGTTTTAGATCAGGGGATGCTGTCATAGTAGTCTGTGGTTTGCAATAATCTGTGGTCTGCGCAGCCCTTTGAGACTCTTTGGGATTAAGGGCCAAACAAACATGACTTTCTACATTAGACGTTCCGGGATTTTTCTTCTTGTACTTTCTAATTATTTTCATACAGCACTGAGTTGCATTTCTTTAGCTAAAAAAAGTAGTATGAAAATACAATTTAATCTAGTGAGATGGGCAAGCACATGCAAATGGATTGAAAACTATAGCAGTTGTACATCTGATGAGTTACGTACATTTATATTGTTTATTAAAGGACAACATTTAGAAAAAAGGATTTGTAAAATGTATTTAATAGGTAAGATAAAGGGGTAGGGAAAATAAGCATCTGCTTCCGACTACCCCTTTTCGAGCATGTTATGTGACATCATCTTGTTGTTGACTCATTGTTTGAGTCCTGTTTTTATTTTAAGGTTCGAATTCAAGTTTTCATTCATTCAAACGCCCATGCCATTTAATGAGTGGTTAGGCTGAATAGAAAGAATTATAGTCTAATGGCATCAATACAGAAAACTTACAGATTACTTTATTGCACAGTGGCAGAACTATAGCTGTATCTTGTTTTTGCTCGTTTTTGTTTTATGCACTTCATTATTGTTATTGTTGTGGACCAGTCTGAAATAATTGACTGTATGTAGAAAAGGGTGGTCTTTATTGCCCCTGATGACAAATTAGTGTACATTGTTTACGAGATTAGACGTGGCACTCCGGGAGGAACATGTAAGGAAAATAAAAACGAAATAAAAATATTATTGCTTTTGAAAGGCAGATGTGCGCGCTTCACAAAACAGTGCAATGACATCAACAGCAACAATTTGCAAAAATTAAAAAGAAGTAAAATGTGAATATGTAATAAGTAATATAGAGTATTCAAGTCACATTTAAAGCGTCGTCCTTGTCTTGATATTGCACTTGCAGCTAAACGCCGCTAGCATTGTTAGCATGCTAGCCAAGGTCAGAGAAAAGCGTTTCGAACCTCGGCACTCTAGCCGAAGATTAACTATTTAATATGTGACATTAATAGCAAAAATAAGTGCGACAAAAAACATGTACAAGAAAAGGTGGACATTTAAAGATAAATTTAATAGCGTCTTCATTGAAAAGAAAGGCGGAGGACTTACCTCGCTGGTCCAAATGAGTCGGGAACGGAAATGGTTCTTCTTCGATTTGTAAAAAGAAAAAATAATAGCAGCCGGGCGCTGGTTGTGCTTTAGCGGTAAAATGGAAGAACTGCAGCTTTGCTCGAAATGCAAATGCTTATTTATTTAAACAACGTTTTTTTTATTTTAACTACTCATAATTCATCAATCACAAATTTGAATTATGTTGATTTTATTTACGTTCATTTTTTATTTAGTTTAATTTGAATAAATCAAAATGTGTGGAGTAATCGAAAATTTAATTTGGGTTGATTTAATGTAGTCATATTTTTTTATTTCAATTTATTATGACTTTTGAATAAACGTAAAATTGAAATGTGTTGATTGGTGTTTATTTTCATTTATTTTTACTCATCTTCTATCTACTCATCTATCTATTTACTCATCTTAACGTATCGAATTCACATTTGAAATGTTTTATTTTTACTTTTTTTATTTATAAATTAATCACAAATTTAAATTATGGTATTTTATTTAAAATGACTTTACATTTTATTCTTTCATTTTAATGATTTAATAATTTACGTATTTATAACAGATTAGAATTGCGGTTAATTCAATTATGTTTAGTTATTTATTTTTGCAATCAATTAAAATCTATCAATTAAACACAAATATAAATTGTAATCATTTGTTATTTATTTTCTTTTTAAAATAATTTGAATGTATGATTAAATCCCAAATTGCAATAGTTAACTGATATTTTATTATTTTACCGTCCATTTATTAATGACTGTGTTCAAATTTCTTCACAATGAGCTAGAAATGCAAATATTTTTTATGACCTTTTCAAAACATTTTTGAAAAAAAATTGTAGCAAATTGTTTTTAATCATATCCTTTTTAGGGCAATTTTCTGTGCATTTTTTTTATTAATTGCTTTTTTTTTTTTATCATTTTCTTTGCTCTTTTGAACTATTTTCGGAGTAAATTGTAGTTTCCTGTGTTTGTACGCGATTGTAGAAGAAAAATGGATTATATATATAGTTCTCATTTGAAGAAGTAGAAAAGACTTGGTAAACTACATTATAATCCTTTGTAAATTGGACTATTCCTGCGCTTTGAGTCTAGTAAATCACTCTCTCTTGAAATACTCGATATCTTTTCACAAGATATATACACGTTATTGACACGGCAGTTTGCCATTGTACACTCCTTTTTTAATGATAGCAGGTTTTTTTTTCAACTCGAGACAAAGAATCAAGCAAATCTATTTAGAAAACAATACCTTTATTACTTTAAAACAATACAAATAATTACAAAATCAACTTTAGAAGAAACCCATTCGTTGCGGATATTATATGAACACATTTGTTTATCGAAATGTTGTCGTGAAGTCTTCATCCGCCGACTTTCTTATTTCTGAAATGAGCAGAACTTGGCATGAGAAACAAATTTATACAAATGATAAAATCATAACAATATATATATATATATGTATGTTTTTTTAAGTAGGCTTAAACGTATTAGCTCAAAGTGTGTATTTCTAATCAGTGCTGGCCCTTTTTTATGTTACCTAGTTTTCCTGTATTTGTGTAAAAGTGAACTGTTCCAGGGGGGGATGGTAAATTCTCTTTGTCTCAGTACTCTTCCACCCTGAATTCAATAAAACACTGAGGCAGAAGGGGGGAGGGTCAGAAAGAGTTGGGCTAGCGAGCTGAAAGCAGGTAAAATTTCTTGCTTCGCTGACCTTCTTTCTTTCTCCAATTGCAATTGTTAAGAAAACTCAAGTCTCATGCCTGGTGTATTTTCTAGCGTTAGCCAACTTTTAAAGCTCTCCAACAAGTAAGTGGTCTGTTTTAGACCCAACAATATTCTAAATGAAGGACCATGCAAAATCAAACCAATAATTCTATCCATCAAAAATTATATATCTATAAACATCTATGAATCAATCAATAAAACTATCAATTTAGATACACCATTTCATAGTTAATGAATGACTTGGGCTTCGCATTTACTAAATTTGGAACTTACAAATATATGCGTGTATAAATTAATATAGTGAAATGGTTGTGTCCCGAAAGCACCAGGGTGGTACGGGAACCTATTACGGAAGTGTGTGTTGGGCAAGGACAGCCTGAAGGCGCCCATCCCTTTGCAAATGTAAAATGTGTGTATTGACCGTTTCGTGATAGTTGCCACTTTTAGTGCATTTTTAATTGGCGGCCACGAGATGGCGGCAAAGTTTTTTTTTTTAAATTGTAAGCTTTGATCTGATCTGAAATTCAAAGAAAAATCGAATAAGTATAAAACGTATTTAATATTGATTTGTGTATTTTGGAATCAATTAGTATTGTAATCATTTTGCATTTGATCTGTAACAATGGCTTTGTATTAAAACCTTTAAATAACTTCATGAATCCTGATTGGTGTATTTGGAGGTGACTTGTATGACGTATCGACAAGTCTGTCAAGTCATTTGTATAACCCTAAATCACAAAAAACTTCAAAGGGCTTCAGACTACTATGAAACCATCCCCTGATCTAAAACCTACAAGAGGGCAAGGAAAAACTCAAAAACCTCTTTTAAAGCACTCCATTTACTGCACTGAAAAACTCCAAATGCAACAGGACTAGCTCAGAAGTGGATTTTGGCATGACATTTGATATATATTTTGAAAAAAATGCATGATGAAAAAAAATAGCAAGTACAGAAAAATATAGCCAGCTATTTGTATCTTAAGCGCAGTACATATACAACTTTTATGAAAACCCTATTTATCATGCACTATGATGACTATTTTTTTGCACCAAATGCATAATTGCACAAACCCTTACGATACCAGCTGTATGTAACATCCTACACGCCGACATTTCTTGTGTAAATATTGTGTCAATTATAACTATAACCTTATCCTCCTTGTTTTATAACCTTATCTTCTCTGTTCCTTTATCTTCTTGGCTTTTTTACCTCACTGTGAATGTGTGAAACTGGAGTGTCATGCCCAATTTCGTTGTCACAATATGTTAACCCATTTTGTAACAATGACAATAAAGCTATATTGTATTCTATTTTATTTATTTGGGTGACACAAAAAGGGACACAAGGAACAAGACTCATTTTTGCTAGCTTTTTATATCATTTTTGTATATAAATTACAATCAAAGATTTTTGTTAGGCAATAGGCTCCGCAGCTGCAAAAGCCACTTTAGTGAAAACAGACAGTCGTACTTAAGACCTCTGCGAGTGTTTTCGGCTAGGTTTCGTGTCAATAAAACATCTATTTTCGTGCAGTCTGCTTCAATCGCAAGACTATTTGAAACATATAACTTGAGTTTATAACGTAAATGAGGAACGTCGTCTAAAAACAGAATAGGACTTCCGCTTTACTTTAAAGGAGTGACATTTTCGTGTGACGTACCGGATATTTCGTGAGGCCAAACGCGGTTGCAAGCAGGACAGCGAGGCTCGGCAGCTCCTCGGAAGAATCGGACCGAGCAAGGCGAGTGGATTTTGATGCCGCATTTTGCGTTCTCGCACGTTTGGGACTGTGAAACCGAAAACAAGGGTTTAAACCAGGCCATTCCCGCGGAAATTAAGACAGACGGGGCTGGGCACTGGTACGTATTAGCATCTACTCGTTAGCATCCACTCATTAGCATGTAGCGGATAACGTGTTTTAATGAGCATGTAGTCGTTAGCATGTAGTGGTAAACATGAACTTGTTAGCAAGCAGTCAATGGCATGTAGTTATTAGCACATAACCATTACCGTTAGCATGATGCTATTAGTGCACAGTGGTTAGCATGTAGCCCTGATCATCTACTTGTTTGCATCTAGTGGTTAGCATATAGTAGTTAGCATATAGTAGTTAGCATGTAGTCGTTAGAATATAGTCGTTAGAATATAGTCGTTAGCAAATAGTCTTTCGCATATACCCGTTAACATGTAGTTGTAGAATCTACTCTTTAGCATATACTTTTTAGTATCTACTCATTAGCATGTAGTGGTCAACGTTGTGTAGTGAGCAATTAGTCGTTAGCAGCTACTCATTAGAATGTAGTCGTTAGCATGAGGTGGTAAACATCGACTTGTTAGCATGTAGTCGTTAGCATGCAGTTGTTAGCGCGCAGTGGTTAGCATGTAGTCGTGATCATCTACTTGTTAGCATCTAGTGGTTAGCATATAGTAGTTAATATGTAGTTGTTTGAATATAGTTGATAGAAAGCAGTCTTTTGCATCTACCCGTTAGCATGTAGTTGTAGCATTTTCTCTTTAGCATATACTTTTTAGTATCAACTCATTAGCATGAAGCGGTTAAGATGGTGTAGTGAGCATGTCCTTGTTAGCAGCTACTCAATAGAATGTGGTCACCAGCTTTTAGTCGATAGCATGGAGTCGCTATCATCTACGCATTAGAATGAAGATGTTAGCTTGTAGTCGTTAGCATATACTCTTTCGCATATACTTGTTAACATCTATTGTTTAGCATATAATTGTTAGCATTTATTTGTTAGTATATACTCCTTAGCATATACTTGTTAGCATCCATTCGTTAGCATATACTCTTTATCATATACTTGTTAGCATCTATTCGTTAGCATTTAGCATGAAACAACAGAAAATGATGTGCCCATTCATTTGGAAACAACCTGCAAGGCGATGTTGCGACAGATGCGGCATTCTTTGACTTGCTCCTCGAACATCGTGCGGATATATTGCTCCATCTCCATTAAGCAGCGCGTGGATAACATGTATTCTCCCTCTCTCTGCACAAAAAATGAAGGCCCGGTGTGTAAGATATGGCAACCCCTAGAGGTGTCGAAATCCCTCATTCAGAAAACACGATCGACTTAAATAATAATCAAAAACACCTGTACACATCTCATTAGCAGCTTTTTTAAACTAGAAATTTGTAATCATATGAAAAAGACAGAATGTGACGGTTGCCGAGTGACAACTTAATATTCGACGTTTCCTTCTCTAGCCACTTATGTTAGCCATTTGGCTGCAGGCTATGGATGGCTGCTAGCCACAATTGTTATTGATGGAGTCTCCCGCTTCGTCTCAGTGTCACTTTCTGTTGTGAAGGCCTCTTCCGCCTTTCTTCCACTGTTTCCTTCTCAAGCTACTCATTAACTGCTGTTGGCTGCTCCTGCTTATGGAAGAAAACGTAGCTGACTTTTAGAAGTTTAGCTGCATTTTCCTTCTCTAGCCACTACCATTAGCCACTCAGCTGTAAGGCTAAGGCTTGCCGCTAACTGCTATCAACATTGTGAGTGTCTCTGTGTAAATGAAGTTTGCTCTTGCGATCTTTTATGGTTTTTCTTTTTCAGTTTCTCCTTCTATCTGCTAAAGCCAGCTCTGACCCACTCAAGCTTTTCACCGTTTGCAGCCGCTCTAGGTGTTTCCTGTGGGCCCTGTCTATTACTGGATTAACAGTGCTTTCATGTCCTGTCGCTGTCTGAAATTTAGTATATCTCGGAGGTTTGAGAGTTTTGCCTCCAGGCTTCGGTAGTGTGTCTTCTTCCAATGCTTCGGCTCCCTCTACTGGTCAAGGATTATACACTGTCACTTAAAACAAAAAGCTTTTGCACAAAAGTTGTGCCTGTTAAGCAGTCAAAGTATTATTTTTGTTGTTGAATTTAGTAAGAGAAGAAGACAAAATATGGAACTGACCTCAACGAGCCATTTGTCTTTCACAAATCGATGGAGAAGCAGCTCGGTGTCTCTCTTCTTCATTTTTTTGGAGGTGGAAACGGCAAAATTGAGGATCTCCATGGAAGACGCCCTGCCGGAGTCCGACTCCACCGCCATCTCTATCTTCATATTGATTTTACAGACGGTGAGTTGCGTTATCGTCCAGAGACGTCAGCGTACGTACAATTTTGCGGAAAATCTCGAGTTCCTGCTCGGCGTAGTCGCTGGTCATCCTGGTCACGTCCGTTTCGATCACGTTGACCTGCGTGTCGACAAATAGGAATTGGGCGTTCGGTGAAACGGAAAGGATGGATTACAAAAGGAGAGCTGAAAGTGATGTGGTTTAATGGAGTCGGAGCTTGACAAAATGAGGACACGTTTGTTTAAAACAGGAAATTCCAGGCTTGTTTCTCCCGAGTTTAAATGCCAGCGAGTGTTATTATTAATAATTGGACTTGCCAAGTAATAACATTCTGCTTGGCTTGGAATAAGCGGTCAAGTCAGAAATTTGGATGTGTCAGGCCGGCTCCAACTAGTTTCTTGGAAATTGTGTAACTTCGGGGAAAACACGTAATGTTGGAAAATTGAAAAAAGGACGCACCACCTTCAGGGAGAAACATCACGTGATATGGCTGATGGGATGTGTCTGCTCTGGAGGGTATAAGAAAGCTGATTGTCTCTTAGATGAATGAGAACTTTGTTTTGGACACTGATGAACATGAATAAACAGCTTCTCCCTCTCCAAAGATGTTGAGAACGTGTATCTGTTGTTCTCCATTCCAACTTGAGGAATTTGTGCTAACCAATTTACTGTATGTGGAGTTTGAGTAGACGGCTGAGGAGAACGTCCGTTCGACCGACTGCTCAGAGATCAGACCGACACCGCGCGTGAAAAAGGTCCTGGAGAAGCCGACCTCTACAACAAGTTCAAGGACAAGTTCGAGGTCCACGACGCCAACATGGAAACGAGCGACTGACAGACCGGCTAGACTGGTGACTTCAGATCAAGATTGACTTTTGGCTCTTCTTGTTCAAAGCCATCCATCCATCCATTATCTGCAGCGCTTATCCTCAGTAGGGTCGCAGGGGTGCTGGAGCCCATCTCAGCTATCTTCAGGCAGTGGGCAGGGGATACCTGGGACCAATTGGACTGGCCAATTCACCTGACATGCATATTTTTGGAATGTGGGAGGAAACCGGAGTGCCCAAAGGAAACCCACACAAGCACGGGGAGCACATGCAAACTCCACACAGGAAAATTCAATCTCATGACCTCAGAACTGTGCCGCACACACGCTAACCACTGCGCCGCCATGCTGCACTTGTTCAAATAGACGGATGTCTAGATGTCTAGATATAGCTACTTTCTTCATCCGGGTAGGGAAATTCCCACTTCCAGCAGTATCCTTGTGTTGAAAAATAAAATAATAAAATCATAAAATAAAGATATAGAAGTATGTACTCAGCATCAGTGTTTTCCAGGGTCATTATAGCTTGTTAGGGGCAATGACATTGAATTGGCCCTCTGTTGTGCTTGTCAGGCAGGATGCAGCAGCAGTCCAGGCAGGGAGAGGTGCTAAAATTGTGCCCGTCCCTCACAAATTCACGCATAGACTTCAAAAGTGACCGTGGACGCTGGGTGAGAGGGAGAAGGAGCATGCTCTCGATATAGGGACGCGGTTGAACAGTGTCTCATATTTAAACGTTAAATGGCGCTATATTGTATCATGCCACTGAAAACACAAACTACGGAGTCTCAAAGTGGCCAAACCACACCATTTTTTTGTTTTGCTCAGTCTTTCATGGAGGAAAAAATAAGAAATGATAGAAAACTGAGTGAAAATAAAGAGGGTACATGAAAAACAGAGAAGAAAAAGAAAAAGGGAAGAGAAAGTTAAGAAAAGTGAAAAAATGAAATAAGGAAAAAAGAAAGAAAAATGATGTTAAATACAGAAAAAAAAGAAAAAGGATAAAAAATAGTATGAGAAAAAAGGAAAAAGAAACAAGACAAAATGAAAAAAACTCCAAAAGAGAAAAGAAAGAAATAAGAAAAGAAGACAAAAAGAACGAGAAAAAGAAAGGATAAGGAAGAAAAAAAGAACGTCACCACCCGACTTCTTGCTGCTACAGGTACAGCAAAAACCTCTTGCCAGACAGAGCAAAAAAAGGAAAGAGGGAAATCCTGCAGTCTCTATTGTTTCTATCCCGTCTCGTGCCTTTTCACCCTGGTTTTCGGTCGCAACATCTCGCGCTCACACATCACGCACTGTCCCTTTAAAAAGAGGACTCACCAAAGCGTAGTGCTGCACACCGCTTTCTTCGCACATTCCTTTGCGGATCTGCATGAAGAACGGCTCCAGGTTGGAATTGATGACGTCGATGAAATCCTCCAGACGTCCCGGAGGCCCTCCAGTAGCAAAATAGGACACGAGGTTTGTTTATTTGCTCACTTCAAATTCCGATTCCTTAAAAATGGCCGACCTTTAAGAAACGAGCAGCAATGGCGGTGAAGTCGCTCGGCATTTGCTTCCTCCGTCACGCCGCAGCGCATCAACGACTGGAGGAATCTTTTGTGGCTCTCCTCCATCGCTTCGAGAAAAAAAATAAAAAAAATTCCATGACATGATGACATGCTCGCCAAGTGGTTCCTAAATAGTGGGGTGCGCCCCCCTGGCCTGTGTCCAAGAGGGGCACCAGTAAACTCAATGCTATGCTATAACGTGCAATTGCACCCTGACTACTCTAGGGGGCGGTAGCGCTCTCATGGACCGAGTGTGCGCTTGTGGTTTTGTTTCCATTGAGCAGTAGCGTGAAGTGGAGCAGACCTTCAAGTTAAAGTATTCCAACAATTATGCTAAATAATAGTCGGTTCTTGAGATTAAGGGGGTCACAAATAAACAAGACTTGACTAGGAGTTGAGGTTCCCCTTCACTTTGCTTATGTCCAAAAACTTTGGGAAAACTTCTGATATTGAAAGATTTAGATTTAAAAAAAAAAAAACACTTTAATATCACTCCTCATTTCACATTTCCACTTGTTACACAAGCACAAATATGGAGAAAGTGACACAGAACAATTCATGTTACAACTTTCTTCAAAAATAATCTTATGTATGTAACCGCGGTGTACGTGTCCCACCAAAGATCCACATTCACGCTGGACTGGATGATGAGGTTTTTATTATTACAGTTTCTGCAAATGGATGAGTCACAACATTAGCTTTTCTGCTGGCTTTGATCTCTTTGATCTCATTGCAGTTCTCTCTGGTAAGACTGCCAACAAAGCATATCAAAGAGCTTTCTTTTCACTTTACATAAAATACATTTTAGAATATCACAATACATTTTTACATCTTTACATTTTAACAAGATACTTTTAACAAGAGATCGTATAGTGGATTTTTAACGTTTACAATAAATTCAACATATTTTTCTTTAGTCTGAATTTTAACCAACATCATCCTTTTTAATGTATATGAGAAAATAGAAATAAAAACAATAATGAGTATAAAAACGGGTACAATTTACCTGCAAATGGATGAGTCACAACATTAGCTTTTCTGCTGGCTTTGATCTCTTTGATCTCTACAAGGGGAATTCATATTTAGTAAAACAGAAACAAAACGAAAATAAACCTAAACAGCTTGACAATATCAATCACATTACTGTGCATGTTGAGAGATTTGTCAGCTGGGGTTATAATATTTAAAATTAACTTCTTTTGTGAACACCAAAAAATGCGTCTTACCATTGCAGTTCTCTCTGGTAAGACTGCCAACAAACCCCGCCTCCCGGTCACATGTCAGAAGCCAAAACCAAACCCCACCCTGTACCAGCAGATGGCACTGTTGGACTCAACATTGCAAGACATTTACCAAGAACTATACACATATTTCAGCAGGAATTTCAATAAAACAAAAGTTATTACACCCGTTACATGTATATATATATATATATATATGTATATATATATAAGAATTAGTTCAGGATGTCCCCTGCCCAAAGATGGCTGTGATGGGCTCCAGCACCTCCGCGACCCTACTGAGGATAAGCGGTGCAGATAATGGATGGATGGATATATTTTGCATTAAAAGCACGATTCACACCAGACCATTTCATTTTAAGCACCAACGACTGAACAGTGTGTGTTTCACTTCCATATCTATAAACGTTACACACACAAAAAGTTAAAATGTTTCAGTTCATTTATCTGGAAGCCTTTGAAAGTTGCATAGCAGCCGTGTTAGCATTCTATGCTAAACAGTAGCATTTATGCGCTAACGTCGACCGCAGTTAACGGTGACTTTGAGCACATTAGAAACAAAGTAAGATGAAATAAATATACGTTGGAACGTCTTGGAGAAGTTTGTCTTAATTGTATTTTGAAGAAAGGCAAAACTGAAAATATTACCGGCTTGAAATCGGCTGAACTTCCGAGCTTTTCCGCGTTCGTCTCCTTCGTGTTGAAACTGAACGTAAAGGCGACATCTGCTGCTTGGGGGTGGAATTGAACAGATTCCCCAAAGTGCCCCTTTATTCAGAATATCAGTTAAAATTGAATTAAAATTGTAAACCGTGACCTGTTCATGAATTGATTTTAGTCATCCAGTAATACCTGAATGGCAAAGTAACAAAGGCAATAATGATTTTCTTAATTCATTAGACGCACTCATGTCATCATTCACCACCAATCTTGTTCACAATGAAGGATTTTATACATTTGACTATAAATGATTTTATATGATTGAATACAAGTGACATTTCCTTCCTTGGCAGGCCCATGGGAGGAGTCGGCACGCCATTATGTGGGGAGAAGATGGCCAAAAGGAGAAAGCTAAAGGACTTGAGAAAAAGGCTTCCCAGAGACTCCAACGTCACTAATTCGGCCGTTTTCGATGGAGTACACTTAGTTCAATTGTTAAAGAAATGAAATCTGCCCCCGTGCGGAAATGTCGGCTTTCCTGTTCATCTTTTCCTTCAAGAATTTTTTTTTTTTAGGTGAATATAGGTTGTGTTTGGTAAATGGAGTCGGATAACTCATTCGAACAATTTGCTAAACGCTACATAGAAAATTCCCCACAAGATACGGCCTTTATGGAACGAATCACAAGAAAACAGTCATTTGTAGTAAACACTTTAATTGCCTAACAAATTAAATAAGACCGTTTCAAATCCAAGATGGCAATATAGTCCGCTATAAACATGATTTAAATACAGTCGTCAATGTCATTGAACATATCCGACCGTGATCGGAAACATTTGTTTTTTTTACGCTTTATTCCAGACACCCACAGGTCCAAAATGAAAAACCGAAAGAGCAAAAAGATTCGACCGAACGGCTACTTTCCATTGAGATCTACGTTTGAGCAAACAGATTTTGAAGATTTAAAACCGGCACGAGGCAATTTCACCCAAAAGCTCCTTCTAAACAAATTTCCTTTTTATCGGTTAGTTAACTGGGTTAGCTCAGATCACGCTAAACGCCTTCAAACTGTCTTGTAGCATGCAGCTCTTCTGAATTTCTTACGTGAGATGTCCCACTGTGTGACTGGTCATTGAATGCACCTCAAATAAGAAGTCCATTTTTTTTGTTTTTGCACATTTTTCCGAGACAAAATCTGATATGCAAAACTGTTCTGCTTTTGATCGCCCGGGTTGTTGTTTAGCATCAAATACAGTATCACCTTCGCCACAGCATAAACAAGAGCAATTAACTTTGCCACAGCGCCACCTGCTGCTAAAATTCTCACCTCGACTAGAAGAAATGCGCCGCATCCGTACAGTAAATACATCTTTAGTGTCATTGCTGCAGTAGTGTTCAAGTCCTAATGGTCAGCTTTGCTTTTTCAATTGTCCACTTTCTTTGTTTTCTCCAATAAAGGTTTAGCATTTTGTTCTAAAGACTAGTAGGAAAGGAGGGGGGAGAGGAGAGAGAGAAAGAGAAAGAAAGAAAAAGAAAGAGAACAAGAGAGAATGAGGGAAAGATAGAAAAGGAGACAGAAAGAAAAGGAGAGAGAAAGAGAAAAGGAGAGAGGGGAGAGAGGAGAGAGAAAGAGAGGAAATGAGAAAGAGAAAAGGAGAGAGGAGAGAGAAGGAGAGAAAGACACCTCCTGTGTCTTTGTGAGTGTCATCTTTCTCTTGTGCTTCCCTCAGCGTTGTCTTGCGGACCGGATTAAAACCTGATCTGGCCCGCGGGCCACACGATGGACACCCCCGTCTTAGGTAGAACCGTAATATTGTGCAATCTCCGTCACGTGTGTCGAACAGAAGCAAAGGAAATAGGAAACGTTAAAGATTGGAGGACATTTCTACCTCGTCCCAAAATTCTCAGTGGTAAATAAAAGTGCAGACTTTTGTCTCCAGAGTCAAAGGTGCAACAGCGTCTTCACTCCCAAACCCGAAGCCTTCCGCATTTCAATTTTAGAGCTTCGATGTCGGGAAAAAAAAAAGCTTCTTTTCTCCCACGTTCTTTAAACTGCTCTCTCGTCCGGGTTGGCCGGCACGGCGTCAAACCTGAGAAGAAATGACGTCAAAGAAAAGCACTATCTCAATTCGACTATTTCTTACAAGGAAGATATAACGAGGGATTTGTCACAAATGATGATAGAGATTTGATGTATTATAGAGCAGGGCTCAGGAACCCTTTTTCGAGCCAAAGAACCATAAAACTGGCTAACCCGCTCTCCAGACAAAAACTCATTTTATTTCACTGTGTGACTTAATGGGATTTAATCAAATTGATGAAATAAAAATCATGCTCGGGCCTGTGTATCTACAAATATACCACTTAAAACTTATCTCCCTCCCGGTGTTGTTTTGAGTGTTCCAGACATCTTGACCCCCAGGGGGGGCTTCCTTGGCACGCCCATGGGAGGGGTCAGCACGCCATTTTGCGGGGAGAAGATGGCCAAAAAGAGAGAGCTAAAGGACTTCAGAAGGCTTCCCAGAGACTCCAACGTCACTAATTCGGCCGTACGATCATTCAGGCTCATTTTGACCTTCATTTTTTCTTAAATACCGTTTTCCGAACAAGGTACAGGCAGTTCTTTTGTAAAAACGTCACAAAACAGTGCAATCGACAAGTTTCCGACAATACAGTATTACCCTACGGCGCCGTCGGCGCGTGCAAGAGAGAAGGAAGCGTGTTGCGCGTGCAGAGATCCGCCCACCCAAACAGTTCTGTGTTCGCATCAGGTGTTTTTTAGCAGTTTACAGTTTGTTCTGCGGGTTCTTATTATAAAGTGTCTCCAAAGTGAACATCCATCCATTATCTGCACCGCTTATCCTTAGTAGGGTCACGAGGGTGGAGCCCATCCCAGCCATCCTCAGGCAGTGGGCAGGGGACACCCTTAACCGGTTGCCAGCCAATCGCAGGGCACACAGAAACAGACAACTCACTCACTCATTCCCACCTATGGACAATTTGGACCGGTAGGACAGTCGTCATCAAAACACTAATAAATCCATTGTCCTTTCATTTACCTGGACTGAATGTGGTACCTGAAGTTCTAGTGCGTGGAGGGAAACTGTTGATGTGTGAGGATGGACTGCTGCAGCTTCTCTTCTTTGGCCCTTCTGCTGTGGCAAAGCTGTGCACAAATATAAAAGCAGTGAGGCTTTGAACCAAGACAAGAACGTTTGATCACATGACCCTGATTTTAGCTAAACTTCATTGGCTAACTGTTAGCTTAAGATGTCATTTTAAGGTTCTGCTGGTATTCTAGAAAAATATGCTTAGACTTTCCCCCTCTTATCTTTCAGATTTCCCCTCCCTATCTTCCTGCTCGGAGACTTCGCTTAGAAAATGCTGGACTACTCGTGACTACGAGAACCAAGAAGAAATCCAGAAGGTTGAGAGTGTTCTCCATTTGGGCCCTGGTCCTAATGAATGCCCTTTGAGATTGGATCTGCAACCTCAGTGGAATTGTTTAAATCCAATCTTAAAACACACTTCTATTCTATAGCTTAAGAATGACCTAAATTTCAGGTTAAGATCTGTGTGCTGTTTGTTAATGCAACATCCATTTTGGCCTGGTCATCCTGGGAGGGGGATGACCTCATGTGCGGCCTCTTCTCAAAGTTTCTTCATTGTCCTCATGTTGAGGTTTTTGAGTTTTCCTTGCCCTCTTGTAGGTTTTGGATCAGGGATGGTGTCATAATAGTCTGTAGTCTGCAATCATCTGTGGTCTGTGCAGCCCTTTGAGATGCTTTGTGATTAAGGGCTATACAAATAAATATGACTTGAGGTTTTTGAGTTTTTCCTTGCCCTCATGTAGGTTTTAGATCAGGGGATAGTGTCATAATAGTCTGTGGTTTGCAGTAATCTGTGGTCTGTGCAGCCCTTTGAGACTCTTTGTGATTAAGGGCCAAACAAATAAACACAACTTGACTTGACATGACTTGAGGCTTTTGAGTTTTTCCTTGCCCTCATGTAGGTTTTAGATAAGGGGATGGTGTCATAATAGTCTGTGGTTTGCAATAGTCTGTGGTCTGTGCAGCCCTTTGAGACTCTTTGTGAGTAAGGGCCAAACAAATAAACAGGACTTGAGGTTTTTGAGTTTTTCCTTGCCCTCGTGTCGGTTTTAGATCAGGGGATGGAGTCATCATAGTCTTTGGTTTGCAATAATCTGTGGTCTGTGCAGCTCTTTGAGACTCTTTGTGATTAAGGGCCAAACAAATAAACAGGACTTGACTTGACTTGAGGTTTTGAGTTTTTCCTTGCCCTCATGCAGGTTTTAGATCAGGGGATGGTGTCATAATAGTCTTTAGTCTGTATTAGTCTTCTTGTGATTAAAGATGACTCGACACTCCATTTTTTCATTCTTCTGAAGAAAATATCCCCATTAGT
Source organism: Urocampus carinirostris (assembly GCF_059441175.1). Lineage (NCBI taxonomy): Eukaryota > Metazoa > Chordata > Actinopteri > Syngnathiformes > Syngnathidae > Urocampus > Urocampus carinirostris. Next base: position 1,088,137 of record NC_142356.1, read on the forward strand.
AATCTACCGTTCTCTTTTCCATGAAGCCGCTCAGGAACTCGTCAATGTCGGTGCGTCCTTCTAAAAAGTTTTCGGCGGTGGCTTCCGAGTCCTCCTCGGCTTGATGCGCTGCCACCTTCAGGCGGGCTTGGAGAGCGCGCATGCTGCAGCTCTGTGGTGAGGAACACAAAGACATTTTGGTTTCCTTTCATTGGACAAAAGAACTTTGCTTTTTTTTTCCATTTGTGGATTTCCGTGAATGATTTTGAAACTGTGGGGCTGTGTTTTAGTGGAGATTTACCTCGCTGAGATCGTGTTGTTTCTGCATCTTGCTCTCAAAGTCAAACTTGAGCTGAGTCAACTGTTCAAACTGCACAGGAGGAAAGTATGGAGTCATAGTCTACGTATACGAGCAGTCGATCATACAATTGGAAAGGGACACACTATTCCGATTAAATTCTTAGTCCAACTGCAAGTATTTAGATTGCGATGTTTCGTTTTACCGGATAGTTTGATGCCGCAAAGCATCGTGGGACTTAGTAGAGAGACCCATGGGACACACAAAGCTGCCAAATATTGAATATCATATATCCAAACGTACATAGAGATTTTTTACATATACAGAACGTTTTGTAGTAGCATTTAGACCCACCATGTTGATGTCAAAAGTGGAAATTAGACCAGCGTTTCTTAGAATTTAGCTGTATTTAAGTTTTTTTTTTTAGGATTTTTCTAGATTTTTAACCCTTGTTTCATGTTTTCCTACATGTTTTGCTTGTGCTTCTACAACAAATATATGTGACTATTGGTCATTCTAACTCTTGTTTGCCATAGAGGATGGAAATGTATGTCCCACTAACAGTTTTCTGTTTCTTTTTGTAATCAAAATAAAAAAAAAAAAAGGGCAATTTCAGTTAATAATTTGGGTGTAATTTGGGAATTTTATATATTTCTAAGTGTTTTTAAAGCGTTACAATATTTTTAACTTGTTTTTCTAAAAATTAACAAGTTATTTTTTCTCCTTTTAACTTTCTTTTGTCAGTGGATGAAATATTTTTCTGTTTCTTTTTTAAATAAAAAAAACAAGATTGTGGCTAATAATTTAACTCAAATTTTGGATTTGTAAAAAATATTTTTAACCTGTTTTTCAAGTTTTACTCTATTTTTTCTTGTTTTTCTAAAAAATAAACAGTAATATTTGCTCATTTCCAGTATTGTTTGCCAGTGGAACAACAATATCTATATACAATGTTTGGTTTATGTTTTAGCTGGGATTTCAGATATTTCGATTTTCAAGTATTGCTGTACGTTTATCTTGTTTTTCTAGAAATATTAAGAGTCATTTTTGCTCATTTCACGCATTTTTTGGCATTGGAACAAAATGTTTATTTACTCATAACTTTTGTTCTGTTTCTTTTTTAAATAAAAGAAAAGAGCAACATTTTTGTAATTTAGCTGTAATTATGGGCTTTTCTATATTTCTAATAGTTTTACTATGCCTCCATCTTGTTTTTCTCATCATATAACATTTTGTATGCTCATTTTAAGTATTTGCCAGAGACAATAAAATATTTAATACTTTTAAACTTTTTTTCTGTATATAAATATAAAAAATTGCTTAAGAATTTTCTCTATTTGTAATCAGTTTTTCAGGTTTTACTATGTTTTGATCTCATTTCTCTAGAAAAGGAGGGGCGTGAGGGGCGTCAGGGGTGTCTGGTCCCCATTAACTGCAAAAATTGAGGGTATAATTCTGAACAGGATAATGGCCTGCGTGTAAAACGTCGTCACCTTGAAAATGATTTCTTCTCTTTTGCTTTCCAGTTGCGGTTCCATTTGAAGATTTCTCTCTGCAATAAGAAATCAACGTTGTCGTTTTTTTTGCAGATCTTGTCCAGGATCGGACAAAGAACGTACTGGCCATTTCTACGATGTTGTTGACCAACTCCTCTTTATCGCTCGTGACTCGCTTGAGCTGCGGCAAGGTGACGAAGAATCTCAGCAAAGCGTCTTCGTTTTCCGACATGTCCGAGAGCTGAGTCAGGCTGGAAGGACGAAAAGTTCATTTGGATCATTCGCCGACAAGGTGGGAACACTTGAGAACACGTTACTTTGAGTCCGCGAGTTCGGGAAAGGACTCTGGAATCTCGGGCATCTTGTACAGGTGTCCGTTTAGGCCGGCCTGAAGAGAAAACATTGAGGTGAAAGGCTGCCTGGGAAGAAGCAAGTCAAGTCATGTTTATTTGTTTGGCCCTTAATCACAAAGAGTCTCAAAGGGCTGCACAGACCACAGACTATTATGACACCATCCCCTGATCTAAAACCTACATGAGGGCAAGGAAAAGCTCAAAAACCTCAAGTCCTGTTTATTTGTTTGGCCATTAATCACAAAGAGTCTCAAAGGGCTGCACAGATCAAAGACTATTGCAAAGTACAGACTATTAGGACACCATCCCATGATATTGTCAACATAAAATACAGGTTATTCATATGATATAAAATAGAAGTGTGTTTTAAGCTTAGATTGAAACATTTCCACTGAGGTTGCAGATCGAATAAATGATGCTATGTCCCATCTTATACTGAACACGAAATTAGACCCGATCAAGCCAAACGAGTCACTGTGATGCAAATATCAAATTGGGGTTTTCGGTATCAATGATACCATAGTTAAAGTTTTATGACTAATATTTTTGAAAATAAGGCCGTTAAAATGATGGCCTTCCATCCACCCTTTTTTCTGATCAAAAAACCTCTTTTTTGTGTTTTTGCAGTTCAAGTGATAGTTTAATTTTAACAAAGGCGTATAAAAAGAATTAGACCAGACTGAAAGACATTTTTAGCAAGTATTTATTTAAATACACATTAAAAGACCTCTCTTTTTCTTTTCTAAATAAGGAAATATTCCACTTAAATCACTGCTTTTATTACTTTGCCTATTTATTTGGATTATAAAACTCAGGGAGAGTGTTTTCGAATGTCATAACTTGTAAAATACATTTACTTTTCATGATTTTCCTAGGGGTTTTTTTCAGTGATCAGCCTGTAGCTGAAAATAGAACGTTGCTATATGTAACTCCTTTTGACAGAGCAGGTCACAAATAAACTACACATATGCTACATAAGTAGCGCATTGAAACATTAGAACAGGGCTGAGCATTTTTTGACTCTTATTGGGTTTTAAATAATGACATTGCTTCCATTCGGAGTGTTTCAAAACCAATGTGATGAAATGGTCTATTCGTAGATAAAAATAATGACGTGTAAAATGTACATGTAGATGTTTGCATGTTTGTGAATCGCTGCTATTCCAAAATAACTTGTATCCATTGTTTTTGTCTTTTTTTTTGCATAAATGTAAAGTTTACAAAAAGCCAAAAATGAGATAGGTCTTTGTGAAACAACAGCTGCAAGAGGAGAAAAACTCCCTGCATTAACTGTTTTTCCTGATGTATCGCCAAGATACTGTATAGGTGGGAAGGGAAAAAAAGAACCAACACATAAATCTTGGCCGCTTCGAGAGAAATTTGGCAAGTACGTCGACGTGTATTCAATGGCCACTTGCAAAGTTAGAATCATTAAAGAAAACGTCATGAGTAAATACAAATAATTGAGATTTGTTTGGGATTTTGACTCACATAAAATGCGGGGTTGGAAGTGACGGTAAAGCAATTCCTCAAATATTATCACGGAAATATAAAAATAGTATAATAGACTATAATATCTATTCAATCTTCTTTCTCTAACGTCACAATTTTTTTTTAAACTTGTTATTGTATAAATTTTCAAATATAATGAATAATATTAAGACAATTAGTATGTAATGTAGGACTGAGCTTAATGTCTGCAGATGCAGTGAGGCACATCATTCGCTTGCCTCAAGGCAGAGGGCAATAGTGAGGCCATAGATTCCTAATTGGGACGCAGCTAAGCCTTGCAAAAATGAGCAAGTCAAGGCATCCAGTAATTTTTCTCACTGCATGGCTTTTTTTCTTAACTATTGATGGGGCGGCATTGGCTCAGGAGGTAGAGCGCTTGTCTTGGGATCAAGAGATCGCAGGTTCGATTCCCGGCTCCTCCCTGTTATATGTCGAAGTGTCCTTGGGCAAGACACTGAATCCCTAATAGGCAGGTAGACGCTTATTGCATGGCTGACTCCCTATTGGTGTGTGTGAATGGGTCAGTGTGAAGCACATAGTAAAGCGCTATATAAATGCAGACCATTTACCCTCCTGGACCTCCTGTCATTATATTAACCCAAAGCGGACTGTGTATCAATAGGTTTGCCCACCCCGTGCTACAAAGTTCAAAGTGGTGTAAGTGGAAGCACAAATATTGCAGCAAAAGAGAAAAATGAATAACAACATTTAGCAGGCCCAATTAAAAGGCTGTAGTTTGCTCATGCCTGTACTGGAACAAAAATGACAGCTGGTATTTACAATTTAGATTTGGCCAAATCATCATTTGTGTTTGAAACCATCAGGTTCCCTACTCTACGTACCTGCAAGTCTCCAATGGGGACAGGCAAAGGCAGGTCGGTGATGAGGCCGTAAGGGGCCGGACCTCGAGCGTCCGATCCGGAATGGATCGCCGGTCCCGGTCCGGAAGGGAGCGGCGGCGTCTGACTGGGCCCGCCGTGTCGATAGTGGTAACCTTGAGCCTGGTAGGGCTTGTACATACTGCTGCAGATCGACATCAAAAAGCGTTTAAAAGCGTCTTTCTTTTCACAAAATCTCCGTTTGTATCTCAGCAGAAACGACTCACTATGGAAAGCCGGGCGGGCCGGAAGACATCAGGGCAGGGGGGCTTTTCCAGAACTCGTCCAGCAGACTTTGGATGACCTTCCCCAAGTCGGAATGCATTCCAAACTATAAATGATAATCAACGTAAGAGGATTCATTCCTGTCTTAAAGTTGTTGATTTATGCACGTGAGGCGACTTTAAATACATATTCCAGAACTGAATTTTCAACTCACATTTGCGATGAGGGGGCTCGTGATCACGGTGCCGTTATTGCCGTCGACGAGGTGATGGCCGACAGGGGGGAAAACGCTAACCACCGGCTTCTCCTGGGGGAACTGGGGAGGCAAGAGACTGGAGCAAAAACAAAATGGACAATTTAGAGTGTGATTATCACATTAAATATTAGAAATGTAAAAAAATACACCCTTTTTGTTCAACAGCAGGGTCCGACAGCTTTCACTGGTTTACCCCTGCCGCATCATACGGGTGCCCAGCCTATCCTTAAGAACGCATCCACAATCCCACTATCCTTTTACAACACCTCTCCACTCCTTCCTATCACCAACAAGAGCTCTAGCTTCCATTAGATTTCGACCTCTTTCTTGCAGTGCACTCATAACACCATCCCTCCACGTCAATGGCGGCCTTCCTCTCGGTCTCCTTCCAATGACTTCTGCTCTGTAGATCCTCTTCAACATTGGCTCCTCATCCATCCTCTCCATGTGTCCAAACCAACCGAGTACTCTCTTATCCACGCGCTTGCTCAGTTCCACGACTAATCCAGTTCTGTCTCTCACAATTTCATTTCTCGATCTATCCAATCTTGTCACTCCTAACATACTCCTCAAACATTTCATTTCCATCTCAAATCTGCGTTCAGGCTCCAAGTCTCTGCGCCATACAACACAGTCAGCACAATCACACTCTCATACAGTCCCCTCTTAACTCTTGTTGCTCATCACTCTTCTCAGAGCACCCGAAACCTTGCTTCCTTGATTGACTCAGTGCAATACCTCACACTCCATTCCACCAACTGCAGCCAGATCACAACCCAAGTACCTAAAGCTTTCAACTTCTTCCAGCACCTGTCCATGCAATCTTATTTCCATAACGTGAACACTTCATCACCTTACTCTTCCCAACAGTGACACATAATGCCTATCACACACTCTTCCAAACTCCATGACCAAACCTTCTCAATGCTTCCTCAGAATCAGCTACAAGCGCTGTGTCATCTGCAAACAACAACTGACTAACCTGCCACACCGTTCCACTCTTATCCATCATCTCTACACCTCTGCCGAATACTCTCTCATCACACCATCGCTGTACACATTAAACAGCCATGGTGACATCACACACCAGTCAACACAGGGAACCACTCACTTGTCTCACTCCCTACTCTTACACAAGCTCTGCTGTTCACATAAAAACTCTTCAATGCTTTCAACAATTTTCCACCCACTCTATACATTACCAGTTACGGCATTAACCCCAAGTTACAATGTCAACAACAATGTCTTTCACGGAATAAAATGATAACTTTGCACAGGAAGAGTTAAGTCTATAAGAAGACAGTCACTATTGGTAGAAATACCTTTTTATTTGCATGTTTTTAGGGTTTTCTAGGGATTAAAACAAATTAGCATCGTTTTCTGCCCCCGTTATACAGCGATTTCACCCTGCAATCCCCGACTGAGAACCAGTTCGTGTCGTATCGAAAAGGTTTCAAGTAGGGTTGAAATTGTAGTGTGTATGTCTTGTACTAACTGAATCGAGTGCTAAAAACATGAACTCACACATTAACAGTGATGGTGGAGTTATTGACCGTGAAGGGGATCCTGTATTCCACATCTTTCTGGATTTCTGCAACGCTGTTTTGAAGATACAAATACATTCAAGTCATTCAGTGCAAAATTGTGAGCGACAATTCTGGCTTTCAACTATTCACAAGTTCCAAACCGTATTTGGACAATTGGTTGGCACTACGGAAGCCTGAAACATTTTACTTGGAGATCAAATGCTCTTGCATGAATTTCAGCCACTTACAGGACACGAAAGCTACGGTTAACAACAAAAGACCGAGCCAGCTGGATACACACAGAGCGACTGGAAAGAGCCAGTAGGTGGTGTTGGTCAGAGCTGGTGGAAGTGTCAATAGTGACACTCTTAATTTTTTCACACACAGGTTTTGACGGTGTTTCCTTGCCCTCATGCAGGTTTCAGGTCAGGGGATGGTGTCATAATAGTATGTACAGCCCTTTGAGACTTCTTGTGATTAAGGGCTATACAAGTAAATATGACTTGTTCTTTTTATGATTATTTGAATAGTTCAGGAGGTAGGGCACTCGTCTTGGGTTCAAGAGGTGGCAGGTTCGATTCCCGGCTCCTCCCTAATGCCCCCAATTAGCAGATAGTTGCCTTGCATGGCTGACTCTCTATTGGTGTGTGAATGGGTAAGTGTGAAGCACATTGTAAAGCACTTTGGGAGCTCTTCATTGACTTGAAAAGCGCTATGGAAATGCAGAAATCATGTTTAAGAGATTGGATGTTATTGCTTTTTTTGCTTATTATTCTAATCAGTAGTCATGTTGAGACACTGCTAGCGATCACACAGAGGTTTTGAGTGTTTCCTTGCCCTCATGCAGGTTTCAAATCAGGGAATGGTGTAATACGATCTGTTACAATCCCAAAACTGTATGTAACATCCTACATGCCCACATTTCTTGTGTAAGTATTGTGTAAATCATAACCTTTATCTTCTTGGTTCCTTTATATTATGTAAATTATAACCTTATCTTGTTTGTTCCTTTATATTAACTATCTATTGATCCTTTGTTTTCTTGTGTCCTCACTGTTAAATGTGAACTGGAGTGCCACGTCCAATTTCGATGTCACAATATGTTCAACTCATTTTGTAACAATGACAATAAAGGTAGATTCTATTCAATTCTAATAATAGTATGTACAGCCCTTTGAGACTTCTTGTGATTAAGGGCTATGCAAATAAACATGACTTGCTTTTTTTGCTTATTATTTGAATCAGTAGTCTTTTATTGAAACAAATGAAGTCTTTTTTAGGCGATCACTAGTGATCACACTGGGCCTTTAAAGAAACGAGGCAGAACATCGATCTCACCAGACGTCAACTCGTGACGTCCGATCTAAAGATAGCGACAGTCTTGGATTAACAAACAGGAAGTATTAACAAAGGACACATTTTTTCGTCCATCTTATTCGATCTGAAAAACAAAACAAATTGTAAATTAGCAGACAAAGATTATTATAGTATGAACCTGGGATGAGCAGCTTTGAGGGACTCGATCTGTCTCTGTCGTTGTTGTTGCAGAGTGTTGATGGGTCCGGAAGCCTTCGAGACGGGGAAAAGCCAGTTCATTCTTTTAAGAATTCTTTTAGATTCGAGTGGAGCGAGTTGCTAACGTTGCCGACTAGTTTGACTTTCTTGCTTCGTCACAAAAACGAGTGACACGGCGTGACGAGCTAGTTGCTAGCCTTACCGGCTAGCGTTCGCTTTCTCGCTAGCTTGATGACAAACAAATAAACACTGACCCACCGCTTTACGCCACGTGAGATAAAGTTGTTCAGTATTTCATGAATGTCTTAAAATGTTTTTAACGTCCTTTATTGGCGACTTGACGGACGCCGACACGACAGCTAATCACGCTAAAGGGGAAAAACAACATTGACGCTTGGGCAACTTCTCGACGTAGTTCGTCACAGTCCGGAAGGGAGACCGGAACTTCCTGTTTGTCCTTTCAAAATACAAACTGCTTGAACACATCGCCAATTGACTCGATTTGAGTTACATAACCGAATTTCTGCATTTCTATAGCGCTTTTCAAGTCACTGATCATTGAAGACCTCCCAAAGCGCTTTACAAGGTACTTCTACAGTAATACTACAAAAATACTACAGATTGAGACAAAATAATGCCATGGTAAAAGTACCACAGAGCTACAACTAGAATAATGCTACAAAATAAAAGTACAGTTCTACCATAAAAATACCACAAAATTCGACGAGAGTAATACTTACAATACTACAAAAACACCACAAAAATATAGCTGGAGTAATACAACAAATATACTAGAAATAAACTACAAAAATACTATTGCAGAAATACTGCAAACACATAGCTATAGTAATACTACAGAAATGTGACTTTAGAAATACAGACTAGAAGTACAGTCATATTACAAAAATACTATAGACATGATACAAAAATGATGCCATGGTAAGAATGAGAAATACTACTGTATAAATACTAAAAAATAAAAGTACAGTCCTACTCTAAAAATACTAAAAAAAAATACCACAAAAATACAACTAAAGTATTACTATAAAAATACTACAAAACCACCCCAAAATATAACTAGAGTAATACAACGAAGATACTACAAATATACTACATTATAAGATGGAAATACAACAAAAATATTTTTGCAGAAAGACTACAAAAATACTATAAATATAGCTATAGCAATACTACAAGTAGTAATTCTACAAAATAAAAGTACAGTAATACTAAAAAATACTATAAAAATACCACAAAAATACAACTATAGTAGTACTATAAAATAATACAAAAACACCCCAAAAATATAGAGTAATACAACAAAGAGACTACAAATATACTCTATTTTATTACTGAAATACTAAAAAATCAACTGCAGCAAAACCACAAAAATAGCACAAAATACTATTGCAGAAAGGCTACAAAATACTATGAATTATAACTACAGTAATACTACAAAAGTGTTACCGTTATTGTTACTGTACTTTAGTTTTCTATAGTAAATTAACTGAATTCTACAACCTTTCCGTTCATTTAATCACACATTGGATAGTTTAGCATGGATAGAAACCAATGATGGGCATTTCTTATAATTAACTACTGTATCTTCAAATAATTTAGGGGCTCAGGAGGTAGAGCGCTCGTCTTGGGATCAAGGGATCCCAGTTCGAATCCCGGCTCGTCCGTGTTACTTGTCGAAGTGTCCTTGGGTAAGACACTGAACCCCTAATACCCCCAAAAAGCAGGTTAGCGTCTTACATGGCTGCAATACAAGGCCGCTATTTGGAAATGTGAAGCACACTTTAAAGCGCGTTGGAAGGTCATTGACTTGAAAAGCGCTATAGAAATGCAGATCAGTTCATTTCAATTTATAAAAATACTCAATATTCAAAATAAAAGCGTTGCATTCTTTCTCGAAGCAAAATAAGCGGCTGCTGCGGGCCCCGCGACCACTAGGGGGCCCCCTAAAAACGCGGTCAACTTTTTGGGTGTCAACTCTGTCCCCATTGAATACAGAAATACTACAAAAGCACTACAAAGCAAAATATATCAGGTATAGTACTTAAAAACGGGGACCTCATACATTATTTTGCTTTCATTCGGAAAAAAAAGATATACGACAAAAATACCATGATGCAAAATACTACAGAAATATTACACCAGAATTACTACAAAAACACAACTACAGAAATATTACAAAATACGAAAGAAATATGACAAAAACAATGCTATGGGAATACTACAAAAAATTACAAAATAAATACCAAAACACTACCAGAAAAAATATTACTAGAGAAATACTACTATGGAAGTATTTCAACAAAAATACAAACTAGAGCGATACTACAAAAATTCTACTGTGGAAATACGACAAAAATGCTACAAAAAGAAAACTTGTACATCAACCATTCTACTATGAACATACTACAAAATACAACAGAAATAGTACAAATATACAAAAAAATAATAGAGTATTTCTAGGAAAACACCAAAATCATTCGAGTACAGTAATCTTACAAAAATACTAAAGAAATATGACAAAAACAATACTATAGGAATACTACCAAAAAATACTAAAACACTACTAGAAAAATATTACTACATAAATACTACTATGGAAGTATATTAAAAAAATACAAACGAGAGTTATACTACAAAAATTCTACTATGGAAATACGACAGAAAATGCTACAAAAAGAAAACTACAATAATATTTTACATACTACAAAATACAACAGAAATAGTACAAATATACGAAAAAATAAATATAAGAGTATTTCTACAAAAACACCAAAATAATTCAAGTACTGTAATACTACAAAAATACTAGACATACAACAAAATCTTCTATCGTATTACAACAAAATTACTACAGAAATACTAAGAATTTACTATGATGGTAAACTACCCAAAAAAACGACTGCTGAAATACTACAAAAATAAAACTAAAGTAATACTACAAAAACGACTGAACCTCAACTGAAATCCGACGACAGAAGTACTAAAAAAAAATACTTTAAAAAAAGTAGAACTACTGTAACGCTTGACAACTAAATATTAAATAAAGTGCTTAAAATAGAGATCGTTTCAAAACCAATTTGATGAGACTAATCTCGTTCAAACGAAATAGAGCATGTAAATGTCTGCACGGATATTTCTTCCCGGATGAAAAAATGGGATTCTTTTCCAAGATCGGCCTTTTTTTTTTTTTTCAAATATACGAAAATGGGAAAAACATGAACAGAACCAAATCCAATTCATTTTTCAAATGGGACCCATAAAATTCACAGAAGAGACATAAATTCAACCGTTTTTACCCAAATAAATGGATTCAAAGGCAGTCGGATTTTTTATTTTAGTTTAATGAAATATATTTACATACTTGTGAATGTCATATTGTTATATTTTACTCGCGTACTCCGTGCATAAATGTATAATCCAAACAAATAGGAAGTCAAATATGAAACAGGGATCGAAAATACAATGTGTTTGATGAAGAAGACAAAAGAGCACATTCGGGCAGCACAGCGGCGCAGTGGTTAGCGCGCGTGCGGCACAGTTCTGGTCATGAGATCGAACCTCCTGTGTGGAGTTTGCATGTTCTCCCCCGTGCTTGCGTGGGTTTCCTCCGGGCACTCCGGTTTCCTCCCACGTTCCAAAAACATGCATGTCAGGTTAAATGACTGTTTGGCAAGCAGTTGTGGGTGTCCCCTGCCCACTGCCCAAAGTTAGCTGGGATGGGCTCCAGCACCCCCGTGACCCTACTGAGGATAAGCGCTGCAGATAATGGATGGATGGATGGGAACTTCATTCTTCAGATGGGTGTCATGTTTAACTTTTATAGTCGTTTGACTGCGGCACGACATCTGGACGGGTAGCGTGCAGCTCCACGATGAAGAGGTCCATGGTTCGAATACAGCTCCAGCCTTTCTGCGCAGAGTTTGCACGTTCTCCCCGTGCTTGCGTGGGTTCTCCTTTGGCTACCCGAAAACATGCATGCCAGGTTACCAAATTGTCCCTATGTGTGGGCGAGCGAGTGTGTCGTGTGACTCTGTGTCCATTTTGATTGGCTGGCAAGCAGTTGAGTGTCACAGTTGCCATGGCACCCAATTGGCCCCGCCCGTGTGGTGCCAGCTGCGGGTCATTATCAGATTGGCTTTCTGTCTATTTAAGCTCAGTGCTCTCACTCTTCCTATGTCAGCCCGTCAACGAACCCCTTCCCCACAAGACGTGGGTTTTGACTCGGTCCTGTTCTTGTTGGTATTGTTCCCGTTTATTTTCTACTGTTTAATATCAGTTTCCAGTTTTGTTTCCGTTTATTTTTGTCCCGTTTATTATTTTCTCCAGTTTTTGTTCCCGACTAATTTGTCCTGTTTATTTCGATATCCTGTTTCATTATCAATCCTGTCTGTCCCGATATCAACTCGGGCAATTGGTATCGATCTCATCCGCCTCTGGCTTCCAATCATTTCACACCAAACTGCTGCCTAATGTGCATGACTCCCGTAAAATAAAATGCTTGTGTGAGAACGTCACGCGATTGGGTCCTGATCCTGTTCTGATTCTTGACATGAGGGTGGCTCCGTAGAGTTAGGGTTTAGGGTTAGGGGGGGGGCTTATTTTTTTGACTCATTGTTGGAATGATTTATCAACTTGATTACTCATTTGGGTTTGCTTTTTAACTTTAATCTAGCAAAGGAAATAAGAGTTGCATAGTTTTTTTTACTAATATGATTAATAAGTTGTCCTCCAGGTAATGAACATAATATACGTATGATTTTTTTTTTTACAAATAAATAAATACAGGTGAGCAGTTCCCGCTCCACAATCTAGTTTTACTCGATTCTTGGTTTCAGGAACTCGTATGCAGCACTGAACCTTCACCTAGTAGACACAGAAGAGGATGGACAGACATGAATATATTGTCCTCCTTAAATGCACATTGTACAAAAAGACAGGTTCATCGTTTCACCTGACGACGGCGATTTCCCTATCTGCTCGCCAGCTCTTTTTTCAAACAGGATCGAAATGAGACGGCGCGCTCCACGGATTTATATCCCTGAGGAGGATGTCGTGACGGAGGAATGGGGAAAACAAACGATGATCGTGAAAAAAGGGAAAAGAGAAGATTTTGGAAATGCAACAGGGGATGAGTATGGGAAAGGAGAGGACAAGACACAACAAGAGGTTAGTTATCACGATTCAAAATAGCCCGCCGCTAGAGGGCACTCTTTGCAGTTTGGAAAGGATTCCTTGGAGTGAGGAGAGGTGCTTTCCATCCACCACTTCAAATAATCAGGTGGAGTTTCTTCCCCCCGAGCTGGGAAAGATCAAACCGGCTGAGAAATCCCCGAGAACAGAACAGGAAATCAAAAGAATCGCTTCATTTGCATTTTGGATTCGTTGACTCAATCGTTCTTTGAACTTTTGGATGCACGACCTCATAGAACATACGCTCTTCCGTGATTATGAATTCATTGTGAGCATTTCCGGGCTCGTCGAGGTGAATGCCTGCAATTGGCGGAAAAAGAAAAATGAGGCTTATAGAAAATAGTTTTACCAGTCTGTTTATTTATAGTTTCTAGCAGTATCGCGTAGACCCTTCTATCTACAGAGAGAGCTAACTGTGGTCATTGCAATTGTTGTTTACGTTCCACCGGATGCTAACGTTAGCGTAGCACTAAATCTCCTGCTCGCTGCTATCAATAAACAGCAGCTCGCACACCCCGACGGAGCTTTTATCGTCGCCGGCGACTTTAATCAGGCATGCTCAAGGACTGTACTTCCCAAATTCGTTCAATACGTGGACTGTGCAACCAGGGGGGAAAACACTGGACTGTGTGTACAGTCACATCAAACATGCAAACAGAGCTTCCCGCCCACCTCGCTGGATCTGACCATCTCTGTCTGTCCCTCACCCCCTCATTCACCCCTTCTGGAAAAAAACAAAGCCTGAAACAAGGACACAGAAACAGAAACATCTTCTTTGTTCCTTTATCTTCTATCCTCAGTGTAAAATGTTAAACTGGAGTGCCGCGTCCAATTTCCTTGTCACAATATGTTCGACTCATTTTGTAACAATGACAATAAAGGTATACTCTATTCTAGTCTATTTGTAAACAGGAAGGACAAAGCTAAACAGACGACGAGCGACGAGGGATGTCCATCGATGCTGGAGGATTATGGTGTGTTTTGGATTCCATGTTTTACCCAGTTTTCCGCATATGAATAACCTATATTTTATGTTGATAATATGTGTATTATTTGCCTTCATGTAGGTTTTAGATCAGGGGATGGTGTCATAATCGTCTGTGGTTTGCAATAATCTGTGATTTGTGCAGCCCTTTGAGACTCTTTGTGATTAAGGGCGTCACAAATTAAAAGGACTTAACTTGAGGTTTTCGAGTTTTCCCTTGCCCTCATGTAGGTTTTAGATCAGGGAACGCTATCATAATAGTCTGTACTTTGTAATAGTCTGTGCAGCCCTTTGAGACTCTTTGTGATTAAGGGCGTTACAAATAAAAATGACTTGACTCGATCGCTCGCGTCTCACCCTCGCTCCTCGATGCAGCCTGTCCTTCATGATGCCGATGAACTCTTTATAAGAGAGCTGGTCGTCGTGATCCACGTCGAAGATCTTGAAGATGGTGTTGACCAAGTGACGCGTCAGCTTCAGACCCGTTGCCACGTAGACCGCACGCGCAAACTCCTCTGAAAAGAAAGAAAAAGACGAGGATATCGCGTCTCCCTTTGGAACGTTCCGGTCGATTTAGATGGAGTTTCCTCACCTTGGCCGATGGAGCGGGCCGCAAAATTGTACATTTGCATGGCGATGGCAAAGTCTTCCAAGTTGTTCAAAAACTGGAAGAAGGAGCGGAACTCGTCGAAAGTTATTCCCTGAAACAGAAAAAGGACGCAAAGGACATCTCTTCAAAACGCACGCAAAAAAATGGATGGAATTGACCAAGGCAGGGTGGGAAAACTATGGCCTGCAGGCCAAATACAGACTGCCTGTCATGATTACTGATGTGGAAATCTTTTTTTTAAAACTATTTTGCATTTTTAGTTTTTTAATGCACATATTCAAATGAAGCGCTTCAAAATATATTTGACTTATATTGTGTACATATTGAAAATAATATACAAAATAAAGTAAAACAAAAATAACAAAAAATAAAATAAAAATATTTTATTAAAAGAAAAAATTAGATTAAAAAAAACTAAAAAAAATGAAAAGAAGAAGTAGAATTAGATAAAAATAAAATCAAAAATTGAAAAGAATCATTAAAAAATAACGTGAAAAAATACTGAGATAAAAAAGAATCAAATCAAACTTCATTCAGGTGACAGTAAGCCTGATATATTTGACTTATATAGTGTACATAATGAAAATAATATACAAAATAAAGTAAAAAAAATACAATAAAAATATTTTTCAAAAAAAGGAAAAATTTGATAAAAATAAAATCAAAAAATGTAAATAAATATGAAAAAATAACGTGAAAAAATACTATAATAAAAATGAATCAAATCAAACTTCATTCAAGTGACAAAATGCGTGTTGTGAGTGCGCGCCGGAGCGTCGAAGCGTAGCGAGCGACAACAGCCACAGGCAGAGAGCCTGCTGGGAAATCGGAGATGCCTTTTATGGCCAGAAGGCAAGAGCGCTAGAAGGAAGACAAAATCAAGCAGATGCCAGGAAATGGAAGGAAAAAAGTCAATGATACCTGGAGGGGATCCATTTCTTCTCTTTCCTTTGTCACGTGAATTTCTATCCGATTTTGGAACCATAAAAGGAATTGAAACTCTTATTTGAAGCTCAAACCCTTGCTCCTAACCGTAACCTAACACCTCACCTAAGAAACATGGTCACAATCTCGAGCATTTTCAAGAACTCCCAAAATGTAAGGATTTTCCCGTTTTTCAAGCACCCGTGCGAACCCTGTTAAGTGCCGGGGTAGTTCTATTTTATTATTGAGCGCTTTCGCACGATTTACATCATTGTCGCCGTTAGCCAATCGTGTTGTTGTTCTTCGATTTCAACACCCTTTAGTGTTAATCTGTTTTTAGTACCCTCAGGGATTTTAACAAGAAGAGGGCTCAGGGTAGGACCTTTGGAAGAGGCTGGATTTGTACATTTTGTTAATTGTGAATGGTCTTCTCTCATTCTCCTTCAAGCTAGTATTCACCAATGTCTTCATTCTTGATTTGGACTTTCTACTTAGCTATATTTTTCCACGGATTGACAGAGGAGATCATTTCTTCCTCATGCCATGAGGCTCTTTAACTCCAAAAAAGCCCACATGAAACCCCACCCCCACATTTGCATACGACCCTATTTTTATTACAGTGTATTTTCCGTAGCACTATTTATATACTCTATATCAACACATGATATTGGGTATTTTTGGATTCTATATCTTTATTTTATTTTTCAACACAAGAATACTGCTGGAAGTGGGAATTTCCCGACGGGGATAAATAAAGTATCTATCTATCTATTTATCTATCTATCTATGTAGACATCTAGACATCTATCTATCTACACATCTAGAAATCTATCTATCTATCTAGAAATATATATATCCATCTAGACATCTATCTATCTATGTAGACATCTAGACATCTATCTATCTAGACATGTAGAAATCTATCCATCTATCTAGAAATCTATCTAGACATCTATCTATCTAGACATCTATCTATCTACTATAAAAGGTATCACTTGATTGATCGTATTTCATGTTTACGCACAGCCATAAATGATTTTTTTCAGGTACCTTTTCATCAGGTATGCTATGACGGACATTTTCCAAGTAAGCCCCGATATTCTCCACATTGGTGAAGCGCAAGAGGATCTTTGCAAAGTCTTCTTCGCTGATGGTGGCCATTCCTTTGGAGTAGGTGAGAAATTCAATCTCCAGCACCTCCGTCTGAAGGTTGTCCATGAACCTGAATCCACACAAAAACAGAAATATTTGCATTTTGCAGCAGGGCTCTCAAATTCGTTTTCGCTCAAGGCCATCAATTGAGTAATGGCTGTCCTTAAAGGGCCTTATGTCACGAAATATAATTGAATCTCATGTGAAATAAACTATTATCTTTTTCAGTAACGAGGTCACGTGGAGGACTCACCGCCGTTACCGCCATTGAGTCCTCCACGTCACGTCTTTTCGGATCATGACACCTTAGCCATAATGACAGGTGGATAATAATAATCATCAAAAAAATGTCAGCAAGAGATAAACTTGGCCCGACCCAAACGTAATGATTGACATTCTAGGCCGGACTGGCCAAAATTGAAGTCGGGCCTAAATTTTTTGACCTCTAGTTCAAAAGTGGCGGAGTTTTCTGACCTTTCACTATTAAATATACACAGCGATATATTTCCTTGAGCAGCTCTTTCTCTTCAAGTTAAATTGCGCAATTGCTTTGGTGGATTACTGCCCCCTAGCCAATCATAGTTTGCGATACCAGTGACGTTTCTCAAGGCCCTCTAGAAGGCTCTCAGACGCCGACTTGCAGTATGATCGGCTAAACCCACAGCTTTCTCAAAGACCGATGTTACGGGCCAGGGCCTTCATGGTTTTATGTGAAGGCCTCCGAGTAAATACTGTATCTAAGTCTAGCAAATGCGATTGGTTAAAGGGTTGAAAATGAAAACACATATCTGGAAGCGGCACAACCAGGGAGAAGCAATGGAAATAAGCTTAGAATTATTTAATGAGTATTGATTTTCAAAATATCATTAAAATTACACAATTCTGATTTTTTTAGACCCACAGAAAAGGCCTTGCAGGCCCTCACAGCCCACCCACCACGATATAAACGAAATATTTGAGTAAAAACAGGGAAATTTTAATTCTCGTCTCCATTCATCGGCATTAATATGGAAACACTGCTGTGTCCTGACACTAGCTGTCAATTCATGGGGATCAGATCTGAGAGGCATGGTGGGAAATGGAGTTTTTTGACTTATTTACCAGACATTTCAAATATAAAGCAAGCACGGCAGGCTATTTCAGATTTTACCCAATCTTACCGATAAAAGTCATCAAAAGTCAGCTCGGCTTTCCCTTTCTTGCCAAAGAAATGGACCAGGAGGGTGGTGTCGATGGTCAAGTTTTCATCCGCGCGCTAAAAACCAAAAGAAAGAACTGTCAAGGATCTTTGTCTTTTCTTTTTCGTCAATTCAGCAAAAAAAATGTCCGTTTCTCAATACCAAAGAAAAAATAGAAGCTATCTTGGTTCAAAGTACACAGATTTTATATCATTATAAATGATTTAGGCTTAAAACCACAAACAATGTATATTGAGAAACTGAAGGAGTATTTTAGCAATGCAAACAGAGATTCAAGCTAGTTTCTTTGACCGGTTAGCATCCAGAAAACAGCAATTGGAAGTTCCATTTGTTAATTAAAAAAAAAAAAAAACAGAATCCAGCAAATCCACAGGAAAATCTCAAAGCCAACATGCCGAAATAAAAAAATAGAAATGGAGAAGATGTGAACGAAAGAGAGAGAGGCCGAAGAGGCAAGCAAGTTAGCATGCTAGCACGTGACATAGCATGCAACAAACATCAATGCAGGACACATCAGACGATTCCACCTTTCTCTTTTATTTTCTTATTCTTAAATCAGCTTCTCTTCAGTTCAATTTCAATTCAGTTCCGAAGGCTAATCGCTATTCAAGCTAATCATGCTAAGAAAAGCTCTACGGTAGGGGTTAGCATCCTGTGTTAGCAATTAGCGCAAAAGGCTACTCGTGCTTTATCTATTTTGAAACGGGACAACTTATCATATTATTAATATGTGATTAGCGGGTAGTAGGGATAACAGAGGCCGAGTCAAGCACAAAAAATAAGGGCATTGAGCCATTTAGAAGCTCATTTTAAAGGGACACTGTGTCATATTTGACCGCTAGATGTTGCCGTATTGTGTCGTGCGCAGAAATAGTAATAGAAAGTATAATGGGGAATACAAAAAAGTGTTTCCTTGTTTTTTATTTTTAAGATAAAAGGATTTATTTTTTGGGGGGGACTCGCGTTGACCAACCTGCACCATTCTTTACCCAATTTTTTTGCGATCAGAAAAAAAGATAAGGAAAAGGAGAAAATCGAGGAAAAGATAAATTTATAAAAAGGAAAAAGTGGAAAAAGAAACAAAGAAAAAACATAACCCAAAAAGAAAGGGACAAAAGAAATATAAAGGAACAAGTGGAAAAATATGAAAAAAGGAAGAAAACAACAGAAAAGATTGAAGACAAACAAATGAGAAAAAAAAGAAAACATGAAAATGAAAGAAAAAGAAAAGGGAAAGATGAAAAAATAAAAGGAAAGAAAAATAAGAGTTAAAAATAAACCCAAAAAAATAAAAAGGGAAGAAAAAAGGGACAGAAAAAGAAAACAAGGAGAAAAAGAAAGAAAAAAGGAAAAAAAGAAAATCTGAAAACAATGAAAAAAAGGCCTTTTTTAATAATGATGGGGGATTTTTTCCCCCCATTAAGACGCGCTAAATAACACACACTGCCCCTTTAAAATATTTAGGAAGAAGTGATCATCTATCTAACCCTTCATCCTTGTTTCGCTTCTTCCTTCTTTCCTCTCTTCTTTTTTCCTCTTCATTCCGTCCTTATTTCTTTTTCTTTCTGTATTTCTCTCTCCTTTGCTCTTTCTCACTACCTTCCTTCTCTCTTCTTTCCTTCTCTATTCATCCCTTTCTTTTGTCCTTTCTTTCATTATCTCTTCCTTTTATCGTTTCTTTTTTCTCTTTTCCGTCAGTCCTGTCTTTCTTGAGTTCTCTCTTGCTCTTTTTCTGTTTCTTACTTCCATCCTGCAGCCCTTTGAGACACCTAGTGATTAAGGGCGTCACAAATCAACATGACTTGAGTATTTCAAGACGCAATTTCCCTAGAAAATCACAATGTGCTACTTTCAGGACTGGTTCGCGGGCTACTGGGATTTTTTGAGGGTCTTGGTGAGATAAATAAGATGGTGAGGCGGAGATATTTCACAAATCCAGTCGAAGGCGTGCGATCGAAATCATTTCAAATCGCCGAAAAAAGTCTGAAAAGGGGGAAGTCAAGGATCCTAATTGCAGCCATTTTTGTGGGTACATGCAAACAAAAATCCACGTTCTCAAAATGCCCAAAATGGAGCAGCTTCGATGCCAACGTCATCGTCATTTTCAGCAAAAACTGGAAGGAGTTTCTACCTCCAGATTCAAATCCTCAAATCCAAAGCGGGACAGAGACCAAAGTGTGAAAAGAGCCCATAGTGGACTGTGAGTCAAAACATAGAAAGACGGGTAGAAGAAATGTGGAATGGCCTACATGGCATTTTTCTTCCTTTCATTTTCTTTTCTTTTTCTCTTATTTCGTTTTCTTCCTTCCTTGTCCTTTCTTCTTTTCTTTCGTTTGTTCTTTTTTTTGATATGTTTCTTTTGTCCTTCCGGTTTTTTATTTCTTCTTCCTGGCTTTCTTTTGTCCCTTTTTTCTCTCATCCTTTCTGTTTTCCTCTCTTCTGTTTCATTCATCTTTTATTCTTTTATTATTTTTTCATACAACCATTTTACTTCCATCATTTCTTTTTGGTCGAGTTTTTGAGTCCTTTTTTATGTCCCTTCTTCCTTTCCATTGTCCTTTCATCCATTCTTTATTTTGTCCTTTCTTTTTTTTCATTTTCTTTTGTCCTTTCTATAAATTGTCCTCTCCTTTTGTTTCATTGTTGATTTCGTCCTTAGTTTCGTCCTTTTTGGGGGTTCTTTCTCTCTATAGTGATCTTGTCGTTCGTTTCAATGTTTCATCTTTTCTTTTATCCTTTCTTTTATCCTTCCTGTTTTTCATTTGTTCTTCCTGTCTTTCTTTCATCCCTTGTTTTTGTCCTTTCCTTTGTCCTCTCTTCCCCCGTTTCATTCATCCTTTTTTCTTTTATTCATTTTCATTTTACCTTTTTATCCTTTTTTCCCTTATAATATCCATCATTTCTTTTTTTGCTCGATTTTCATTTTTTGTCCCTTTCTCTTGTCCTTTCTTCCTTTGTTTAGTTTGGTTCTTTTTTGGGGTTCTTTCTTTCGATTGTGATCTCGTCCTTCGTTTCAATGTTTCTTCCTTTCTTCCCTCCTTTCCCAAGTGCCTTTTTTTCTCACGCCGCCCGTACGGGCTTCTGGTCTATCCCCTCCTCCCGGCGTAGCCGTCATTTTTAGCCTGGAGACCGAGGCGTCGACTAAACGCATCCTCCTGCTTTAAAGTGCTCCTCTTTGTAGCCGGACATTTGTTCTCGGTTGAACTCTGAACCCGGGCCGCCGATCGGGAGCCGACTCCCCTTTATCTTACTTTCATGTTTAGTTCCGTTGGAGACAGTTAGTATTCCAACATTACGTTCGCGGTCTCATCGTCTTAACTCTCTGGATACTGTTGTGTCCCTGAAAGAGTACATATCCTGCGTCTACCTTTCATGTTTTGTTTAGTGAGAGCTAATAAGTATTCCAACATATCCTGCGTTGTATCGCATTCATATTTGTATTCAGTTAGAGCTAGTTTGTGTTACTTCGTCTCAAGGTCATGGCACTCTCATTGTTATTCTGTCCGTGTGTGAGAATGTTTCTTGTCTCGACACTCTTTCATGTTATGTTCTGGTTTAAGATCAGATAATTGTGTAATTTTGTAATTGTAATCCTGTGCAGTCCTTTGAGACATTTTTGTGATTAAGGGCGTCATAAATAAATGGGACTTGACTTGACTTCTGTTAAAATTAATTGATTTTTTTTCATGTTTTGTTGTGAGAGCTACTTTTTGGGCATGCACTTTCATGTTTAGTTCAGTTGGAGCCAGTTAGTATTCCAACATTACGTTCACTTTCTCGTCGTCTAACCTCTCTGGTTAGAGTTGTGTCCCTGTAAAAGTACATATCCTGACTACCTTTCATGTTTTGTTAAGTGAGAGCTAATAAGTATTCCAACGTATCCTGCGTTGTATCGCATTCATATTTTTGTTCAGTTAGAGCTAGTTTGTTTCTTTGTCTCAAGGTCATGGCACGCTCGTTGTTGTTCTGTCCATGTGTGAGAATGTTTCTTGTGTCGACACTCTTTCGTGTTATGTTCTGTTAAAATGAAGGGGTGTTGTTCCATCTATGTCGGAGTATGTTGCCATGTTTACTTCTTTCATGTTTTGTGGTGAAAGCTACTTTTTGGGTCTTTTCATCATGGCACTCTCCATCTGTTGATGTGTGGGATTGTTTCCAGTCTTGTCTCTCTTTCATGTTTTGTTCAGTCAGAGCCGGTTGGCGTTGGAACGTGATGTAGTTGTTCTATCCACATATGGCATCTTCCCTGTGTCCTTATTTGTTCGTGTTTTGTTCAGTTCTAAGATGTTGGTGTTCCATCCTATGCGACAGTGTCTTACTTTTCTGTTTTGTTCAGTTAGAGGTTATTATTGCAGCCTGGTCCTTTTAAAGTGCCTGCATTTTCTTTCTTGTTCTTTTAGTCGTGGCACTCTCGTTTGGTCAACGTGTGGGAGTGTTTCTAGCACAGTCTACTTTTGTGTTTTGTTCTGTTAGAGATGGTTATTAACAGAACATTAAGAAGTTGTTATATCCACATTTGAGTTCCGTCTCCTCTTTTGTGTTTTGTTCAGTTATAACGAGTTGGTGTTCTAACATACACCCCTTTTCCTTCTTGTTTTGCCCGAGTAGAAAAATTTGGTGTGCCTTGATTTCTTTATCATGGCACTCTTGTTCGGTCAAAGTGTGGGAATGTTCCTCGTGTTGTCTATCTTTTGTGTTTTGTTCAGGTAGTTAGTTGGAATTCCTACATGTCCTGCATCTTCTCCTTTCATAAGTTGTTCATTTAGACTGACTTATCATTTCAATAGCTGTCGTCGAGGAGTTGTTTCTTTCGATTCGGATAATCCACGTAAACTTCCTTGTTCTTTTTCTCTACGATTGTTTTTTTCTGGAAACGAATCACTTTCCAAAAGCTGTATTTCGAGTCAGCATTTGTGAGACCTGCTTCTCCGGCCCCGCCTGATCTTGACAAAGTTTGCATAATGTGTCTAGAGGCAAACAATTAGAATTTGTTTTTTTGTTTCTTTTGGCTCATTCCATCTGACAGATGAAAGGCCCCTAAAAGTAAATAGAAGGTCAGAGTTAACTTCTTACTTCACTGTTATTACCTTCACCTCAGCTTCCGCTGCACAAAGCCTGTCATTAGCCAGTTTGTTGCCGTGCTAGCTTTTTTTTTTCTTTGCTGTCAGTAATCATTAGCAGCAGCTCTCACGTGTTTTTCAGGTTTTTTTTCTTTTGACAGGTAGTACACACATCGTTTTCGAGCTAATATTATCCGACCATGTGTTCAGTGGTTTCAGGCACATCAAAATTATCAGGAAAATAGAAAAAAACAAAAAACAATTATGAGTCACTTTAAGCCGCACTATAATATTTAATAAGCCGACACTCCTTGTTGCATCCTCATAAGAATATATTTGGATTTTCCATAGCAGTAGTCGCACAATTTGGTTGTGTCTCCTCCATACCTCTTCATAATATGCTCGAGGAACCGGAGAGCCTAGCTGTGATAAGATTTGAAGCCTTCATGTTCCTCATTAGAATAAAGTTTCAATTTTCTATTGAAGGAGTTGCCCAGCTTGGTTGCGTCTCCTCCCTACCTCTTCATAATATGCTCGAGGCACCAGAGAGCCTGGCCGTGATATGTTGTGAAGCATTCATGTTCCTAATTAGAATGAAGTATCGATTTGCTATTGGAGATGTTGCACAGTTTGGTCGTGTCTCCTCCCTACCCTTTCATAATATGCTCGAGGCACCGGAGAGCCGGCTGTGATAAGATTTGAGGCATTCATGTTTCTAATAAGAATAAAGTTTAGATTTTCTATGGAAGTAGTTGCACAGCTTGGTCGTGTCTCCTCCCTACCTCTTCATAAAATGCTTGAGGCACCTGAGAGCCTGGCCGTGATATGATTTGAAGCATTCATGTTCCTAATTAGAATAAAGTTTAGATTTTCTATTGAAGTAGTTGCACAGTTTGGTCGTGTCTCCTCCCTACCTTTTCATAATATGCTCGAGGCACTGGAGAGCCTGACCGTGATATGATTTGAAGCATTCCTGTTCCTAATAAGAATAAAGTTTCGATTTTCTATTGAAGTAGTTGCCCAGCTTGGTCGTGTCTCCTCCCTACCTCTTCATAATATGCTCGAGGCACTGGAGAGCCTGGGCGTGATAAGATTTGAGGCATTCATGTTCCTAATTAGAATAAAGTTTAGATTTTCTATTGAAGTCGTTGCACAGCTTAGTTGTTTCTCCTCCCTACCTCTTCATAATATGCTTGAGGCACCGGAGAAGCTGGCCATAAATAGATTTAAAGCATTTGAGAATAGATTTAGATTCCCAAGAGAATTAGTAGCACATTATTTTCCTGTCTCCTCTCTACTTCTTCATAATGTGAGCGAGGCACCGGAGACTTTGGCCATAATCAGTCACATGGCTCAGAATCTCGCAATTGGACACGTTTTTTGACTTCAGTGTGAACATTGAGTCATTCTTTTCTGTTTTTTGGCCACTAATTAAAAAAAAAAAGTATACAGGTTATTGAAAAATATTTCCTACTTTTTCTATTACATGTGCAAAACGTGTATCGTTATCAGATACGAATTATTGTTGTCGGTAAGAAGAAACAGTTACTATGAATCCTTAGAAAATAATGATTTGCTATCATAAATGTCAGGTTAGTTCATGAAAAAGATGAATTATTAGAAAATCACGACACAAAAATAAATAATTGAACCGTCAAGTCACACCAGCAAAGTACAGACTTAAAAAAATAGAAACGAGCAAACCAGAATTATTGTGTTATATTGAAAAAAAACGAAAAGGGATACAAATCCAAATATACCCATTGTAATTAGCAGCTTATATGTGTGTATATATATATATATATATATATATATATATATATATATATATATATATATATATATACATATAAAACATGAAGGTTAAGGAAAATAAATTAAACACCCTATCTTTTATAATTAACTTGGTAATAACATAGTAACAACATAGTAATAACATGAAAAGTTGTTATTTAAGAAATTCAAATCAATAAATTCTAGTTGATGGGCTTCAAGGACAAGAACAAACAAACAATTCAAGTACTGATCATTATTTTTGAGCTAATAATTAAAAGAATAGAATGAGAATCTATGTGTATTAAACAAATGTATTCATTCATCTTTTTATTGATTTATTTTACATGAAATACAACAAACTCAGTTCCAAATAATGGGTTTTATAAAGCGTAAGAGCAAAAATGTGCAGTTTTTTTAAACTAGCTATCTGGCTACCTTTTTTGCTTTGTAGCTAGCTATCTTCCTACATTTTTAGCTATTTAGCAAGCTGGCGAGCCAGCTTTTTACATTTGTTTGCATCCTATCTAGCTAATATTTGATCTTTTTTTGCCAGTTATCAAGATAATTTTTGGCCACTTTTCTAGCTAGCCATCGTCCTACATTTTTTGCCATTTAGCAAGCTAGATAGCTAGCTTTTCACATTTTTCCCATCCTATGCAGCTATCTAGCTTCTTTATTTGCTAGTTATCAAGATCATTTTTGGCCACTTTTCTAGCTAGCCATCGTCCTACATTTTTTGCCATTTAGCAAGCTAGATAGCTAGCTTTTCACATTTTTCCCATCCTATGCAGCTATCTAGCTTCTTTATTTGCTAGTTATCAAGATCATTTTTGGCCACTTTTCCAACTAGCTATTTTCCTACATTTTTAGCCATTTAACGAGCTAGATAGCTAGCTTTTTACATTTTTTTCCATCCTATCTATACCTTTATACCTGTTTACCTTTCTAGCTAACAATCAAGCCACTGTTTAGCTATTCAGCAAGCTAGCGAGCCAGCTTTTTACATTTTTTGCACCCTATCTAGCTAACATTGACCTTTTTGTTATCAGGATAAATTTTGGCCACCATTCTAGCTAGCAATCAAGTTTTGTAGCTTTTCTATCTGGCTATTCAGTGAATTTTTACTCTTAGTTTTATACCCGTTTACCTTTCTAGCTAACGATCGAGCTACTGTTTAGCTATTTAGCAAGCTAGCGAGCCAGCTTTTTACAATTTTTTTGCATGCTATCTAGCTAATAGTTGATTTTTTTTTGCGAGTTATCGAGATAATTTTTGGCCACCTTTCTAGCTGTCTATTTAGTTTTTGTAGCTTTTCTATCTGGCTATTCAGTGGAATTTTACCCTTTTAGTTTTATACTTGTTTACCTTTCTAGCTAACAATCAAGCTACTGTTTAGCTATTTAGTAAGCCATCTAGTTAAGTTGCTATTTCTGAAATGCATATGCACGATTTAGTAACAGAATGTAGCTCTCTGCTTGAAAAATGTCGGAGACCCCCGAAGAGAACAAATGAACAAACTATAAAAACAAAATGACTCCATTTTATAATACAGGTGTTAACTTTTTGTTTGTCTAACTGCAAGCAAATGTTGAAATGGCCTTACGACAACAGAAATACAGGAAAGAGGATAGAATAAAAAAAGGAATATGGAGGACGGTGGGGGTCTTGGTACCTCGGCCAGGTCAGAAAAGAGGATTTGGCTGGCGCCTCGCCTTAGAAGGTCCCAGTAACTCCGGGCCACAAACTCCTGACTCTCTTTTTTAAGCACCTGCAAGGGTGGTCAAGGGGGGGCCAGGGTCAGTTTGCTTCGAATGCCACCGCTTCAGAAAGAAGCTTCTGCATTCTAAAGAGACAGTATGTAATAACAGACCGCTAAAGGGCACTGTAGCTTAGAGCGGAGCAGAAGCCAAAAAGACAAACTACGGAAGCCCGAAGGAAACATTCTCAAGCCTACTTTCAAGCCATCTGTATACAACCGAAGCGACTGAAAAGATCCCTAATAGGCTAACTTTAACTGGAGAATATACTAAAATTGGAACATTATTATTATTTACAAGCGGCAGCTAACAAAAACAGCCAGTGGCCAGCCACAGCCTGCAGCCAAGTGGCTAGAGAAGGAACACTGGGGGTGGAAAAAAGATTAAAATGCTTAAATTGCAGGACACAGCGTTGTTTCTAGGCAGCTGTGAAAAAATGAGATGCTGAGCACAGAGAGAAAAAAGGAGCAGCTAACAATGCTAATAGCGCCCAGTGCCTGCAGGTAATGGACTAACATGATGGCTAACGATGGAAACAATGGTAAAAAGGAGATTTGGGACTTGACTGTTTAAGGCGAGTGACAGTGAAGGACAAAGCAGGAGTATTTATAAAAAACAATATCATCTAGAGGCAATTTATATTAGCCAACAAGTTGCAGGCTTGAAGTGGCTAGAGAAGGAAACATTTTATACTGTGCTGAGCCATTTGGAGAAACCTGGGGGCTAGGTCAGGATGCTCTTCCGAGACTTCAGCTCTGTGTTCAATACCGTCATCTTGGAGATCCTGCTACTGCTGCTGGATTATGGACTTTCTCATCAATGACAATTCATTAACAGCTAGAAGCGAGTTATAGCATACAGCCAAGTTGCTATTAAGAGCGGCTAGAGAAAGAAACAAAAGCACCAGGTGCCTGAATCGTCGGCTAGTGACACCGACTGACAAAACAGGAGCAGCTAAAAATATCAATTGCAGCGAGTGGTGACCCATAGCCTGCACCCAACGTGAAAGGCTAGAGAACGAAACAGAGGGAAAACAACATTGATGATGACTGAATGACGGTACTTGGAAACCCTAACCTTTAGGGCTCAGGTGTGTGCGATGCAGGGCTATTTCATGCTAAAAGTAGCACCGGAACAAGCTAGCGAGGTAAATTCCTCATTCGGGCTTCCGTAGTGTCAAGATGGCGGCCAAACATAGGATTACAAATTCTAAATTCAAAAGGATGTTTAAGAGACACAGTGCATATGTTTTTGCTTGTTATTTGTATCAGTCGTGTTTTATTGTCATAAATGGACGATGCTTGCGCCACGAGGGGTCACAGTGGAACATTATTTAGAGCTTTATGTTAATTTCAATTCACTTTATATTCAAATTTGTTGCAAACTCGTTGTCATTTCAAGCGAATCACAAGACTAGGTTTTTGTTTTGGGGCGGTGGGGGGGATACATACGCTGTTGACGGGGGCAACCTGATATCCGTACAGCTGCATACTCTAGCGCACGGAAAGCGGCATGAAAAAGAGAGGACGGCGCAGCATGCAGTCAGAGGAGAGAAGAGAAAAGAAAAGACATGTTAGTACATGCTAGGGAAACGCTTGTGGATACACTCTGCAAAGGGGGAAGGGGGGCAGGGGGGTTTCGTGTCCTCTTCGACACCTCTCTGATTGTATCTTTGAGCAAATCTTCTTTCACAAAATCTAAGGAGAATCCCCAAAATGTGGATTTATTGTGTCCTATATACGTCATATCCAGGGTTGGGTAGGGTTACTTGAACTGGATTACTTTCAATGACTTTTGGATGACTCCAATACCAAATATGCTCAGAAAAGACAAAAGAAAGTATTTATGAATAAAATGATGACTGACAACACGTGGTAAGCTTTCTCTCCTGGCTTTGATCTCTTTGATCTCCGACAAAACGAACATAAAATGCCACAGAAACAAAATGAAAAGAAATCCAAACAGCTTGCCAACATCGTTTTTGCTGTTCCATGTATTCCGTTACTCCCCGAGCCTGCACAAAATGTAGTCATTTTATTCCTATTTAGTTTCTTTTGACTTTTATTAGCATATTTGGCATTGGAGCAATCCAAAAGTAATTGAAAGTAATCCAGTAAAAGTAACCCTAACCAACCTTGCCTACATATGTAATCCATCATTTCTAACAGGCAAATTTCCAAATCAAATGAAAATAGCAAAAGTTATACCAATATACAAAAATGGAAACAAGCACATTTTTACAAACTATAGACCGGTATCCCTGCTTTCTCAGTTCTCTAAAATATGAGAGAAACTTCACAATGATAGACTAGAACAATTTGTAGATAAACAAATTGATTCATGAAAGTCAATATGGTTTTAGAGCAAACCGATGAGCAACAATGGCTATTATTGATGCAGTAGAAGAAATCACCCATAGTATAGAAAAGGAGAGATACGCAGTTGGGGTATTTATTGACTTCAAAAAAGCATTTGATATCATTAATCATAATATACTATTAAAAAATGGAAAGATATGGCATCAGGCTTTGCAATGGATTCAAAGTTATTTGACGGGAGGAAGCAATATGTAAAAATTGGAGAGTTGTCATCTGAATACTTGGACATCTGTTGTGGAGTACCACAGGGTTCTATCCTGGGTCCAAAGTTATTTGAATTATATATTAACGATATCTTTAAAGTTTCAAAACTATTGAAAATAGTAATATTTGCAGACGACACTAACATTTTCTATTCAAATGATAACTACATTGATTTGGTAACCTGCATTCATCGTGAATTAATTCATCTAAAAGTATGGATGGATGGAAATAAATTATCTTTAAATTTAAATAAAACCAAAGTAATATTCAAAATCAAGATTTAGAAGTAAAAATGGATGGCGCTGCAATAGACACTGTATCAGAAATTAAGTTTATAATAGACAAGAAATTAAGCTGGAAAAAACACATCGGACACATACAAACTAAAGTATCTAAAAGCATTTCAATAATTACTAAAACCAAATTCATTTTAAACTATAATGCATTGTATTTATGATATTGTTCTCTAGTTCTGCCATACTTAACATATTGTGCAGAAGTCTGGGGCAATCATTACAAAAGTTGACTCCAGCCCCTTTTTATCCTCCAAAAACGTGCAATTACAACCATATCTTGATCATACAAATATTTTACTCCTGGAGTCCAAATGATTAAAATTGGATGATTTGCTAAGATTTTTCACCGCACAACTGCTATTTAAGGTCAACAAAAGCCCAGTGCCAGAAAACATCCAAAAATGATCCACTCGGTTAGTTATAACTTAAGTGGCTGTCATAAATTCAAAATCCCAGAGGTGAGAACCACCAGGAAAAGTATGTGTGTGTCTGTGTGCGGAGTCAAACTTTGGAACAATTTACAAGATGATATTAAACAATGTCCGACTATTCACGTGTTTCAAATTTAAATACAAAAAAACATTACTGGCGGAATACAGAGATGAAGAAAATGGCGTATGATACTAGAAATTGGAAATACTGCGTTTACAATTATAGTTAATCTTGTTGTTATTGTTATATCATAACTGCTATTATTAATATTATTACTATTGTTGTTCTTATCATTGGTGTATTTCATAGGGAAGATGAAGGGGTAGGGAATATAAGCATCTGCTTCTTACTACCCCTTTTCAAACATATTATGCAACATTATTTTGTTATTGTTTCTGTCCTGTTTTTATTCTAATGTTCAAAATAAAGTTTTCGTTCATTTATTCAATTTTCCCAGGTCTCACCTGTCCCAGGGTTTGCCCAATATTTTTCCATTCAAATTGAAGACGTTTTAAGACCTTTTCAAGAGCACAAGAAATTTAAGACCAACCTCACGCCTTTTCTAGCGTAGACGCGGGAGTCGTGACACACTAGGCGCACCCGGGGACTTTGATATGATATCATGGACATGATTTGGATGGTAATTCCAAAATCCAATATTTTGGTTTCAACTCTATCGAGGTCAGTCCATGTTACACATGAAAAAAATCTTTTTCCGTTTTAATATATTTTCACCTCGTTTTCTAACCTTTAATTCACCAATTAAATACTATATTCACTATATTAACTATTTTTGTCAAGGTCCAGGACAGGAAACAGTAAGCAGGACCCACTCGCGTAACGTTACTCACAGTTTATTGGGGAGAAGAGGAATGAGCGCAAACTCGATCCGGGGATCATTGGTCGCAGAAGTCGATTGTTTGGAACGAGGAAGTGGTCAAAATCAAACAGATCGGGGTGAGAAAAAACAGTAGCAAAACACAGGCAAAAACGGAGATTCACTGGGCTTGGCAAAACAAGAGCAAAAAACACAGGCAAAACGGGGATACACAGGGCTTGACGCATCACAACAGAGTTTTGCAGGAGTTTCGCAGACGCTCTGACAAAAGGCGACTCACAAGACAGCGTTTAAGTAGTGCTAGGGAGCAATCTGTCAATGCGTTTCAGCTGGTATCCACGGGCGGGGCCAATTGGGCGCCGTGGCAACCATGACAATTTTCTCTTGTAAAATAAAGGAAATATGAGCAAATGTTTCTAAATGAGCAGTTCATTTGAGAATATTTGATCAAAATAAATTTTTAAAAATCCTGAAATGAGAAAAAACATTGTCTGTCAGGTCAGACAGTTTCATTTTGATTATTTTTATTTTAAAAAAATGAGAAAAGTTACAAAAAATGTATTGTGATATTGTCACAGTTGCCATGGCGCCCAATTGGCCCCGCCCGTGCGGCGCCAACTGCAGCTTGTTGACAGATTGGCTCCCTGTCAGTATTTAAACCCTGTCCTGTCAGTACCCTTTTGTCGGCCCGTCTGTGAATCTGTTTTTACACGGCAAGCCCTTTTTCACCTGTCCTGTTTTTTGCTCCTGTTTGTCTCCCGCTACGACCTGTTTTGATCTCGACCATGTCTGCTCTCCCGTCCCGAGAAAAGATCCGTTTTTTATCTCGACCACGTCTGCTCTCCCGTCCCGGCATTTGACTCGTTTTCAACCCTGACCTCGTCTTGCTCTCCTAGTCCCGGCTACTGACCCGTTTTTTCCGTTCCCGACACCGCCATCGCTCGCTACGGAAGATCCACTTCCGCGTTCAGAGCGACCTGCTTGCCGCGTCCAGCGATCCCCGGATCATGGGCGCAACCCTTTCCCTTTCTTCTAATAAAACTTGTGAGAAACGTTAAGCGAAAGGGTCCCGTTTCCGTTCTGGTCCTGACAGATACAAAATGTTTTCAAGTTTTTCTGAAATATATTGCCATGAAAGAAATTCTTCTGTTTAAATGAACCTAACATTTTTAAAATGAATTTCAGTTCAAATATTATTTGAGTAAAAAAATATATTTTATCTGTATTTGGTTCTTATTACACAAAAAATACCAAGAGCAAGTCAATATGAAATAAAACATTTTTTTTTCCAGATACTGATATTCATGTTTATTTCTTTTAGGGAGTGAAGATAAAACAACCTTTGAACCTCTGCATCCTCATCGAACAACTTCAAATGAATCTCTGATGTTTACAGCTGTCTGGCTCTGAATGACTACCCAAAAGACGCTTTCCCCACCACTAGGAGGCGCTATATAATATAAAATGTCACTCAATCACAAAGGCATAGAAGAAGACCAATGGCACTCGAGTATATCCATTTCGTCGTCGTCGGGATGTTTTCACAGACCAGAAAACTCGGGCAGCATGCACACTCACTTTACACGGAAGGTTCAAATCCCAATTTTTTTGCAAAAATACTAGAAGAAGTCAACGGAAAATTCATGATGGCTTACCAACTGCGCAGACTTCTCGGCGTCGCCTTTCCGGCTCCTTTTCTCATTTTTCTTGCGGAAGATCTCCTGAAGCTGCAACCAGCAAAAGTCAAGTGATACATGAAATACGTGCACAGGAGAAGTCTTATTTATTAAGGCACACAAAAAAATCAAAACCTAATCCAAACCTAAATCTAAAATTGAATCTGTAAGACCAAGTGAAGTAGGCTACACAGTTGACATGTTATTATCCGAATAAATTCCTGAAGAAACGAAAAAAAATGATAGAAATCTATCAGTCCGAAAAGATCACAAAGCCATTTGCAAGGCTAAAGGGCTCCAGTGAACCACTGTCAGAGCCATTATCCACAAATGGAGAAGACTGGGTGAAAATCAGACTTTGAGACTCTTTGTGATTATAGGCTAAACAAATAAACATGACTTGACTCATGCTGATGTTTTGAGTTTTCCCTTGCCCTCATGAAAGTTTTAGATGAGGGGATGGTGTCAGAATAGTCTGTGGTTTGCAATAGTCTGTGGTCTGTGCAGCCCTTTGAGACTCTTTGTGATTAAGGGCGTCACAAATAAACATGGCTGATTTGACTTGAGGTTTTTGAGTTTTCCCTTGCCCTCATGAAAATTTTAGATGAGGGGATGGTGTCAGAATAGTCTGTGGTTTGCAATAGTCTGTGGTCTGTGCAGCCCTTTGAGACTCTTTGTTATTAAGGGCGTCACAAATAAACATGGATGATTTGACTTGAGGTTTTTGAGTTTTTCCTTGACCTCATGTAGGTTTTAGATCAGGGGATGCTGTAATAATAGTCTGTGGTTTGCAATCATCTGTGGTCAGTGCAGCCCTTTGAGACTCTTTGTGATTAAGGGCCAAACAAATGAACTTGCTAGGGTGCTGGTGTTTTTCACATGACGTCACAGCTCAGGAAGTCAAAAACGAGACGGACTGTCTTCAAAAAGCATCATCTTAGAAAATAATTGGAATATACCAATGACGTTTACATAGATATTGTGCAAAAAAGATGTACTATTTTCTCCCATTTTTTATGTTTTAGAATTTGAATAACTCTTTGAAAGCAATGAGAATGATATCACGGATGAGTGATTTCGGCTTCCGATCGTGGACTCACCACCAAGAACTCCCTCTTGTCCACCATCTGGTTGCCGTCTGCATCAAACATATTGAAAGCGATCTTAAAGCCAGCGTGAGGCTCTGCAACAGATCACAACACACATGGCGGAGGTTAGGGGCCGAATCCGCTCGAGGGGCCCCATGCAATCCTCAAATAGTGGACGCTCCGTTGGAAAATGCTTTCATTTCGTTACCAATGCCAGTAAAATGGGCAAAAATCTTAGATCAATTTGCTCTTTTTAAGTAGTATTTCTGCTTATCAAAGTATTGACATGTACTTTTTCTAAAATTGTCACTTTTAATATTATATTTCTACATCCCAATTTTTTTTTTAACTATGATCAACTTGCTAATTTCAAGTACCAAAAGTCTGGCTCTTCTTACTTGATTAAATGAAGTTCTGTATTCATTTTTCTACATATAAAATGAGTTAAAGTTGAGTAATATAATGTGCTTGTTTAAAACTATTTTTAGTCTTATCTGTCTACATGTATAATGTGTAATAAAATCGGAATATGATTTTTGAAACAATTTTGAGTCATATTTACATGTAAAATGTTAAAGGAATCCAATCAATTTGCTCAGTTAAGGTATAATAATGGGTTGTGTTTTTTTAACTAATTTTAAGTCGACATGTAAAATGAGTAAAAAAAATAGCAAATATTTTTTTCTTTCTCTACATATTGAAATGTTCTTTATTTCAAAGTTTAATTTTTATTCAAGTTGTATTTTTCTATATGTGAAATGAGTACACATATCTGATGTATTAGCTCGTTTTAAGTGTTAAAATTGACTTCTTTTTATGCATTTTGAAGTTAAAAGTATTTCTAAACCGTATTTTTCTACACTTAAGGGAAGTTAAAAAAAAAAAATCGATCCATTTTCTTTCTTTTAAAGTATTGAAACGTTTCAATTATTTATCTTTTGGATATGTAAAACGAGTGAAAAAAAAATCGGATCAATTTTAGGTATTAAAATGTTAATTTTTCGTGAGCGAATTGAAATGGGACTCACTTGTCAGGATGCAGAGCAGGAAGAGGTACTCCGTGTAGGAGATGACACCTAGCAACAAAAACATCAAGCACTTACTTCAAATCCATCATCTCAATACTATTCCAAACAATGCAATAAGAATTTTAATGGAGAAACTAAAAACGAATGTCAAAAATAGACACAAAGTTTCTCTTGCCATCGTGCGTTTTAACCGCTAAGCATTTTATGGTCGTGCAACCTCGGCACTCTCGCTCTTGTTCTATCCCAGAAGTCTTCCACCTTTTTCAAGCGTCAAGCTTATTTTCGTAAATAATGAGCGCAAAAGCACCCAGTTTTTCTAAAATAGCAACTTCACTAGATGGCTAGCTAAATGGCTTAAAGGCAGCTAGATCGCTAACTAGAAAGGTAAACAGGTATAAAACTAAAATGGGGTTAACTAGCTAAAAGAGTAAAAAGCCAACTAAATAGTCGGACAGAAAGCAAAGAAAAAGCTAGACAGCTAGCTAGAAAGGTAAACAGGTAAAATCTAAAATGGAGTTAGCTTGCTAAAAGAGTAAAAAGCCAACTAAATAGTCGGACAGAAAGCAAAGAAAAATCTAGCTAGCTAGAAAGGCGCCCAAAACCTAGCCTGATAACTAGCAGAAAAAGTAAAATGTTAGCGAGATAGTATGCAAAAGAAATGTAAAATGCTAGCTAGCTAGCTTGCTAAATAGCTCAAAAAGGTAGCTTAATAGTTAGCTGGCTAAAAAAACTGTACATTCTTTGCTCATTCACCTTCTAAACCCATAAATATGAATTTATTTTGTTGCATTTCCCGTTAAATAAATCATTAAAAAGATGAAAATACATTTATTTCATACATGAATATATTTTCATTCTACTCTCATAATTGCTTAAAAAAGTTATCAGTACTTGAATCGGGTTTTTTGTTTTTGTCCATGAAGTCCATTAACTTAAATTTATTGATTTGAATTTCTAAAATAACAAGTTATCACCATGTTTTTACTATGTTATTACCAGGTTAATTATCAAACATATGGTTATGCAAAAAAAAAAAAAAAAAAATTGGACTTCTCATGTTATTACTATGTTGTTACAATATTTTTATACGGTTAATAAATTGATGTAGGGTTAAATAGACTCAGTCGACCACTAAAACAATGTTTTTTCTAGAAAATCGTAATGACCTAGCACCGCTGAGCTCTTTTTAGAACAAGTCCGCGGGAACTTCAGCTGTCCTTAAAGGGGCACCCCGGTGCCCGCGGGTTGACCAATAGGAATGTCACTTGTGTCATCCCAATTTCATGTTTTGTTCTGTTAGAACGATTCAGTATCCAACTTTCATGTTTTGTTCAGTGCGGTCAAGTTTATGTTCTACCATACAAGGTGTCCTCTTACTTCTATGTTTTGTTCTATGGTTTGGAGTTAAGAGTTTCAACATGATGTAGCGGGGATGTGCAGTGGAGCCAGACTTAGCATCGCTTTGATGTCTTTGAATTCCGTTTCATGAGGATCCTATTAAACTTTCTGGTTTTGTATACAATCCGAGATTCCGATTCATCTTCTTTAGACGAAGATAAATATTTTCTTAAAACCGGTTTTGTGTCTACGTTTGTGGGAACCGCTTCTCCAGCTATGTAGGACGATGACAGTTCACCAGTAGCATGGCAGATCATTCTAAAAATGGAGAGCTTTTCTCCATGGTTGTACGGATAGATGTCCTTCATTCTTTTAAAGGGAACCTTGACAAAATTCTACAAACGAGCATTCCGTTTCATTTGTTCTTCCTCAGAAAGCATTCCAAGGCTGTTCCCGCTCAGCGTACGTGTCGGGACAAATATATTTGGGATGGCGTACATACGAAGTGAGATATTGCCTAATGAAATGGGGAACCGCCCACAGATATACATCTGCGTTTTGCTCCATTGGACTCGGAGCAGCAAAGGTTTATTTTTAGTTTGGTGGGCAGGTTGCTTGGCAGTCGGGGAAGCCAGCGGGCCTCCCACCTCGGATTAAAAGACACCTACTGGGACACGTTGGCAAGCCTGAAACGTGCTACTCGAAATGGGATTCAGTCTTAGGCTATATCATCAAGATTCATGCACCTTTTTCATAAACCTTTTTTATGGGCAAATTCGAAGACTTTTTAAGGAGTTTCAAAGCCCCTTTTCCAATATGTACAGTACCATTACAAGAAGGAATCCAGTACCGTTAAAAACCATGATTTCGGAAACTTAAAATATGTTTAAAACCCGAACTTGCAGCCACAACCCTAGCTACTAACTATAGCTCTAGTTCCTAACCCTAAACCTACACATAATCCTGGACTAAATTCCCTAAATTCAGTTTAGCACCCAAATATGGAGTTCCTAACCTTACATCGAACTCTAGCTCTAACACTAGCCCCAACCCTACTTCAGAACCTGAGATTCGGTTTAATATCCTAATAAGGAGCCTTAACCTAAGCCTTTAACTCTAGTCCCAATCCTTTTTTGGAACCATAAAATAAGTTTAAAAACCTTATTTGAACACCTCACTATCTCTCGGATCACTATTATGTACAATAATGTCCTTATACACAAATAAAGACAATTGTATTAGAAAAATAGCAATTAACAATACCATGTTTGTGTTGCATTGTGTTATGTTGTTTGTGTTTTAAAAGCACACAATTTCAATAAAGACTGTAATTGTAGTTAATATTTTTCTTTTTTTTAATTGTTTGGCATTTTCAGACACTGTGTTGTTCAACTTTAAATCCGTTTAGTATTTTACATTTTTTTTGTAGATCTGTGAATATTTTAATTCATAAATTATGTGTTTTTCAGGGATCCCCTGCAAAAAAATGTGAAACCACTAACTACTACATAATTCGATGCATAATGTTTTACTATTATTGATAATATGTCATGAAAAAAAATATTTAAGGAGCCATGTGGGACCCAGATGAGCTGATTTTGTAAATAGAGCTGTCCTATTGGTTGCAACCAGGGGCACTGGCACTTCACATGACAACACCATAATGACTGAGAGCAGGCGTGTCAGAGTCATTTTCAAACTCTTTTTCTTAATTTATTGCATGGTCTATAGACTCAGACTGACATGAAACATGGCATGGGCAAGTACCTCACTCAGAATTTAAGCATTTTCCTGACCTTGAAAACACAACATTAAGGTTCAAGGATTTCAAGCACTCGTACAAACCCCGTGAGAAGTTCTTTCTGTTAAAATTTATCACAGGCTTCCTTAATTTTTAGCATGGCCCACCATAAATGTTGATACGTTATCCTAGCACTAATACACATGTCATAGTGCCCTGTTTAGGGGTAGCATGTAGCAAACGGTTAGCAAAAAACATTGTTAAGCTAATCATCTCCGTGAATTCTCATTAGCAGACTGACTCTCACATTATAATGAGTTGGATCTCTTTGTTTCACCTTGCAGAATACTATGTGTGGATTTTCTCCACGTTTATTAAAACAGCAGCCTCCATCTGACCTTTTGGACGAGAGACTAGGGGACGATGACGCGCCATACAAACTAATACCAGCTGCCGTTCATCGCAGGTGAAGAAATGCAATGGCAAAGCTAAGCCACCAGAGAGCAGTGTCATTTTTAAGCAGACTTGTTTTAGACTGATGTGAAACATAGCAAAAAAAGTCAAGCATTTACAAGCACTTCACCCATAACTCAAGAACTTTTCAAACCTTCAAAACACGACATCAAAATTCAAGCATTTTCAAGGATTTAAACCCCCCTACTAACCCTGCGAGAAGTTTTATAGACTGCTTAAAAAACAGTTTGCCTGTCATGCACATATGCAAGTTTGTTATGTTGTACCTCGTTCTCTGAGGTTCCGGAACAATTTGGAGGAACCTCTCCATACGGGGGGAGTATCAGAGAGGATTTTCTCCAGCTCCTGGAAAAAAAGTCACTTGTGAAGAAATTCTAAAATACGTTTCTTCATAACAAAATAATGCCCACAATATTTCCCGTGGTATGATGTTTTATATGTAAATGTAAGGCTTGTGACCAAGCTTTTTACTGGAAATTTTCATTTTAAGATGTTAAAATCTTTGTGGTTGGAGGTGCTCGAGTTCACACTGTGTGCATTTTTACTTTCAACCAGCAGAGGCACTGTTAAGTAATTCTCATTGACTTTCCAAAAAAGAATAGTAGCATATTAATATGTGACCCGCTCTGCCAAATGAGTCGCAAGTAGCACAGTTCTATTTTTAGCTGCAGGCCGATAACTGAGAAAAAA
This sequence comes from Urocampus carinirostris, assembly GCF_059441175.1. Taxonomy (NCBI): domain Eukaryota; kingdom Metazoa; phylum Chordata; class Actinopteri; order Syngnathiformes; family Syngnathidae; genus Urocampus; species Urocampus carinirostris. Next base: position 1,127,032 of record NC_142356.1, read on the forward strand.
TGAGGAAAATCATAAATTTTTACTTTTTTTTTGCTATTTTGAAATATATGACATTCAAAAACACTTTCCCTGAGTTTCACAAGCCACATAAATAAGGAACGTAACAGCGATCAAAGTTTAATAAATCCGATTTTAGAAAACAAAATAAAGTCATTTAATGTGCATTGCAATGAATGTGTGTTAAAAATGTCTTTCAGTAAGCTCCAATTATTTTTTATATGTGTACACATTTCTATTTTGAAATTGAAACTTTAGAATGACTAACTGTAAGAACACTTGAATGACACCACACCAAAAAAAGCAAAAAACATTTTAAACATGATTTTCTCAGACGTCAAGTGAAAAATTCCGCACCCTAGCTAGACAGCCATCATATCGGTTTACATGCTAACTAGTCGAAGTGTTTTACGTAAAGTTTTGGTCGTTTCTGTGGAGAACGCCTAGGCGTCGTGTCGCTGGTGGGCACAGTACAACAGCCAACAATGGGGCGAACTAGCAAAAATAACACACAGAGAGCTAACAGGGGCTAAACCAGTCGGAACATGGCAGGCTAGACGGCTACAAAAAAGGCTAACCTGGACCGATCGGCGAAAAAAAACGTGAGGCTGGGCGACCAAAAGCCTGCAGTAAGCAGCCAAGATAACCGAGAGCCAACCACAACAAAAAACGCCACGAAAACAAACACGAACCCGACCGTAAATACACCAGATGATCACGTCAGGCTAGCCAGCTGGCTGATTGCTAACAGGTGTAACCTGGACCAAAATATAACTGGAAGCCATCGGCAGCCTGGACGCTAACGAGAAGCTATCTGGACAACATTACATTAATTGCAAGACACGCGGAAAACAACACAAAGGAAAAGTTATAATCACCTACCTAAAAGGAGGTGAAGGCAAAAAAGGAGAGTATGCTGTACATGAAGGCAGGTAAACTTATTATTATTTTATTTTGACGATTAATGCACGCAACTTGGACAAAACTTTAAAGGTTTCCCAGCAAATCAATAAGTAAATTCTCCGTTTACTACAATCGCCGTCTTTTGTGAGACTTTGTTGTCATCCAATGACGTCACAGCTCTACAGGATATGACCCAACATGGTCAACTTTAAGACTAAATTTCTCGAGTCCCCCACCGCGTGGAATTGTGGGAAGCAACACTACACGTTCCGCGCCTAACTGAAAAAAGGGTCTTTTATAATCCCTTCAATATACAAATTAAAGGGCCAGAGTGTATTATTCAATCACTCTATATCACTGTATTCAGTGCTAAAAATCATAAAAAGTAAAGATACAAACTGTGAAGACTCAAAGTGACCATCAAGCACAATTGTCTTCTATATTTCTTTTTTGCCCAGGCTTTCAACGGGTTTCTGGTTTTTCGGGTACCCATAGCAGCAAGATGACGGAAAATTACAGCATGTCATCTCCCTCTAAGTGAGCCTCGTCTCATGTAAATTGAACACAAACTTCTCCACAGAATGCACCACCATACATTAGGTCTTTGAGGGTGAATACGCCAATTTGGAAGGTGGACACATTGGTCGACCAAAGAGGTCGCAGGTTCGATTCCCAGCTCCTCCGTGTTGTACCTAGAAGTGTCCTTGGGCAAGACACTGAATCCCTGATGCCCCCGATAAGCAGGAAGGCACCTTGCACGGCTGACTCCACTATCGGTGTGTGAGTGTGTGAATGGGTAAAGTGTGAAGTGTATTGTAAAGAGCTTTGGAGGTCAGCAGAGACTTGGTATATAAATGCCGGCCTTTCAAATATAGTGAATTAAGAAAAAGGTGCTTGATTTAAATCGTATTCAAAAATAATAATACAAAAACATAGTTTCACATGCAAAACAAAAGCAACAAAAAATACCTAGCTTTGAAAATATGTTTACAAAAAACTATATATAATTAAGAATTTGACTAGAAAAGTAGAAATATAGTAAAACAAGAAAAACTGAAGCCCTTTGAGACTGTTTGGGATGAAGGGATATACAAATAAACATGGCATGACACCATTTCCCATCCACCAACGAGTATTTTTTATATGATAGTTGATGTATTTCAGCCAACTATTTAGCCCGACCTCACCCAGACCCTAGCTTCCTTGTCCCCCGAGTAAATTAAGTTTTAGACCCCTGCTTTATTCCTAATCCCAAAGGTGAGAACCACCAGGAAAAGTATGTGTGTGTCTGTGTGTGGAGTCAAACTTTGGAACAATTTACAAGACCAGATCAAACAATGTCCAACTATTCACGTCTTCAAATTTAAATGCAAAAAACATTTCAGAGATGAAGAAAATGGGGTATGAGTGATACGAGAGATTGGGAATAGTGCGTCTAGAACGCGGGTGTCAAACAGGCGGCCCGCTAAGGGATTGAATCCGGCACACGAGACAACACTCAGAGAAGCGCAAGAGAAAAACAAGCTGCAGGTTGAAATATGTCAACTTGATGTTGCCAAAGCCAGGTGCCTCGAACAAAGACACTGTACTTGTATTTATTTATCTCTCTCTCTCTCTCTGTCTATTTTCTTTCTTTCTTTTCCACCCCTTTTCTCCCACTATGTCTCTTTCACTCTCTGTTTCGCTCTTTTTCTCTTTCTTTCTTTTCCACCCCTTTACTCCCACTCTGTCTCTTTCACTCTATGTGTCGCTCTCTTTCTCTCTCTGTCTTTAAACCTCTTTTGCTCTAACTTCCTTTTCTCTTTCTCTCTTCCTACCCTTTGCGCTTTCTTTTCTCTTCTCTCCTTCTGTCTTTCTATTTTTCTTTGATTTCTTTCCTCCTCTCCCTTTCTTTCCCCCTCTCTCACGAATTCTCTTTTTATCTCTTTTGTTTCTCACCCTCTCTCCCTTTTTTCTTTCTTTGTCCCACCCTCTCTCCTTTTCCCTTCCTCTTTCTCTTATTTCTTTATCTCTCTTCTTCTTTCTCTTGAATCTACTAGTCCGGCCCCCGACAGAATGTTTGTTCTATCGTGTGGCCCCAGAGTTCAAATGAGTTTGACACCCCTGCTCTAGAACTATGGTTAACTTTGTGTTATTGTTGCTATTGTTATATCATAACTGTTATTATTCATATTATTACAATTGTTGTTATATCATTGGTGTATTTAATAGGGAAGATGAAGGGGTTAGGGAATAGAAGCATATGCTTCTTACTACCCCTCTTCGGACATATTATGGAACATTATTTTGTTACTGTTTTTGTTCCGTTTTGATTTGAATGTTCGAATAAAGTTTTCATTCATTAAAAAACAAGGTCAATCCGAACAGAGGGCGACAAAAGAAAGAAAAGGAGGAATGTGTCGGAGTGCGTCTCCCACCTGTTTGGTCAGGGACCTCCAGGGCCTCTTGCCTTCCAGCCAGCAGACAAAAGAGAGACAAAAAATAAGAGGAAAGAGGAGAAGAAGGGTACGGGTGGGCCGTCAGATAGCATCTGTATTATCTACAAATGGCTCTTGATGTACACGCTACAGTCACAACAGGCGCACACTTTGTTTAGATGACCGGCATCATCAAAGTGCTCGTCTTTGCCGTCCTGCTACTTTGCTCGGCTTTCAGGAAACAAACTCAGTCTTAATTCCTCTTCAAAGGACCGCTGTTGCTGAGATCTCTCGTACAGGTGCGTAACGCTTGAATTTCGAAGAGTCGACGTATCGGTTTTAGCAGAATGTCGATTTCGTGGAAGTTTGCACGTGCATCAATGTTGACGTGTTTATATGCCCGAAATGGATCTCAGTCCAAACAAAATCGGGAAAGTCTTTCGGTTCCTGAACAAATGCACGGTTTCCCATAAGTCACTGGCTGGCCACCGGGGTTGAATTGGTCACCAGATATCGCAGCAGCACAAGGGAAACTGTGCAAGTGAGGAAAACATTTCGACTCGTTTTAATTCGAATCATGGCTCCAAAACATTGATTATTGTCTATCACTGACACAATAATCCAAATCGGTCCCTCAAAGCCAATATTCAGTGGAGACCAATGTTCCCTGTCATTTTCCTCACGGGTCTGAGCGTTCAAACAAAGTCGGTGAGCAACGCTTGAAACAACAGTGAGCAACCATAATCCCAAGTGTGGCAACTACATCATTATCAAACATCTTGACATCACGTTACATTTTGCTGAGTTTCCGGCAATGCAAAATTATTTTTCACTTTTGAATGAATTGACTCATGTACGATAGCCTACAAACGTCATTTCTTTTTACAATTCTTTCACAAGATTTCCATTTATTTTATTCCTGGTACCTTTTGTCGCATAATACTAACATTTTTGGGGGCTTATTGAGTCAGTTGCAAGATACACAACTGTATTTAATCACGTTTTTTTAGTGGAAGTTCAATGTTGGCAACAAGATTGACTTGATATCATTGGAAATGATTTGAATGCAACACAAACTTTTTCTTCTTTTTTCCGTGTTTTTTTCTACTTTTTAAAAATTCCCTTAAAAAAATCTCATTTTGTTTATTTTTTCCGAGCTGTTACTTTTTTCTTTTTGTTCTACATTTACTTTTTTCCTAAATTTCTTTCTTTTTTTTTCTGTCTTTTTTTCTAAAATTTTCCTTCTTTTTTCTCTTCCTTTTGTTTCTTTTTTTCCCCAGTTTTTCACTACTTTTTCATGTTGGTATTTTTTTCTTTTTGGTTCTACTGCGCCCCCCCTTCCTTCAAGTCATTTTGTGCATAATTGTAGATAATATCTGGTCTTGTAGGAATTAAAGAAGCAAAAACAACCCCAAGAGCCGTTTGGGACCCGCAAGAGCCGGTTCTTTTTAGTGAGCTGAGCCGAAGAAGCCGGTTCAAGAAAAACTCTACTGACTTTACTCAACTTTGTTGTACTTCGACCTTGACTTCAAAATACCGCATTTAGAACACAGTGTCGGGGGAACCCTTGTATTTTTACCATCATGCACTGTAACTTTGACTTAATTCACTTCTTAATTAGCAATTTCAAGCCCTGATTTTTGTGAGTTGGCTTTTTGTTATTTATTTCTTTCTCTCTCTCTTTTCCACCCCTTTTCCCCCACTCTCTGTCTCTTTCACTCTCAGTGTCTCTCTTTCTTCTCCTCCTTTGTTGCTCTTTGTCTCTTTCTCTCTCTGTGTCTTTTTACCTTCTTTTGCTCTAACTACATTTTTTCCTTTTCTCTTTCTCTCTTCCTACCCTTTGATTTTTGTGCGCGGAAAAGCTCTGGGTAGTGCGCCATTGCGCACACACGCAGCTTAGTCCACATCAGTGGAGACCAATGCTTTTTTGTTTTTGTTGTACACATTTTAATTTATATTTTAAGTGTAATCCCATACCTGTGGCACTCCAGGGCTCCATGCCCTTACAAACGGTCACATTTTCCCCTACAAAATACAAAATAATCATACACCATATTTTTTTTCCAAATGTGTTTATATATGTCGTTTAACATGTTATATTGTACATGTGTTTTGTTATATCATATATATTGTTCATGAACATTTTGTTGTGAGATCCTGAGTTGCTCGACATGAATGAGGTTTATTATAAAAAAAGTTCAAAAATGAAGTCGCTTAGACGTTCACTGTAGAAGGAAAAATACATGCAAATAGAATGAAGGAGAATAATATATTTTCTTATTCAAATTATTAATTCATTTTTTGCATTCAATTATTGTTGGTAATATACTGATTAGAGAGATAACCTCAAACCTGTCTTTTTTCATTTTCTCCTTTTATACTTCCTTTTTTTCTTAACTTCTTTATACAACATAATAATTTGTACTATAATGTGGCAAGTGAGCCGTTTGAGAGCCGGCTCTCTTTAATGAGTTGAGCTGAAAAAGACGGTTCTTTAAAAATAGACGGACTTCCTTTCACTACACAACTACCACGGAATGATGCATGATGAGAAATCTCCAGGCGGCAGTCTCATGCGCACAGTAGCATCAAACCGCTGCAACGAAAAAAAAACGATACCGAGATAGAGGCTACCGCGGCGAACTGGTTTGACTTGATTGATTTGCCGTTTGGTGATAGTCTGTGTATACCGGTTGGTACCCGTCATTGACAAATTTGCCTTTTTCCGTACAGATTTTCATGTACGTCGTACACGTCTTAAAATGCATCATAAACCTACTTTGTACGGCAAAAACGTACAGCTTGACAGGTATGTAATTAGATGAGATGAGAGAGAGATTTTGCATGAAACCGGTCTGGTTTACCATTCTTTGTGGGTGTGACTTGTTTGCCGTATCATTGCCTTTCATAACTACTAGTCTTTACGATTCAATGGTTTACAAGGGCACACATTCATCATAGGTCACGCTTTTTGATTCTGCTAAAAAAAAAATGCACCGGATGGATGCGTTTGAATCTAAAATGTACCCAATTTTCTTTCTTCTGGAGGTGGGGGGTAGGGGTCCCACCCCCAGGCACACCACCAGACCTACCGAGACTGTGCACCCACTGGGCTCTCACAAAATTCTATGGGAAACACTTAAAAGTGTTTCTAATGGCCGAAATAACAAAATCAGGTCAGCCTTTAAATTGTACACAGTAGACCCCCAGCATACAGCGAACCCACCTTGCAACGTTTTCACTTTATGGTGTAGAATAAGATGTTTTTCCCCCTCTATTGCTTTTTTCACACTACACCACTGAAGGATTTTATACATTTGACTATAAAGGATTTTATACGATTAAATACAAGTTACATTTATCGAGTGCAATGAAGATTTTCACTGAGTGGGCTTCGGGTCACGGTGTTCCAAATGCGTAATGTTTTGGCTGGGGTATTTTGATAACAGGACTCTGACGGGGGACGGCAGGCGATGTTTGGAGAACAAGGCCCTGATGACGCAGAGTTTCTCCAGACATCGAGGCGAGGGGGTTTTCCTGGCACGCCCATGGGAGGAGCCGGCACACCAGCTTGCGGAAAAAACGTGGGGCGAGGAGGAGAAGCAGAAGATCGAGAGAGGAGGCTTGACGGAGACTCGAGCGACAGTAATCCGGCCATATATTCGATGGAGTTCACTTAGTTAAATTGTTTAAGAAATTAAATCTGCCCCCGTGTGGAAATGCCGGTCTCTTGTTCATTTTTCCATCAAGAAACGAGCGCGCATTGTTAGGTGAATGTAGGTTGTGTTTGGTCAATGGAGTCAGATAACTCATTCGAACAATTTGGTAAACGATACATTTTAATTTTTAATTTCTAACACCACGTTAACAACAAATGATTTAGCCCGCCTAAAGACTTCGCAAATTGGTGATTTGATACTGGTTTTTGTACTGTATTTATTTGCTACGGGTCCCAAGGCCTGCAGTGATGATAAAGTTGAGGCAAAATATGATAACCAAGGAAACAAAGTTTGCCATTATCAAGAAATAACGAAGAAGGCACACAAATTGTTACCGTGGCTAAGGAATATAGCAGTAACGAAGAACAGAAACATTTTTCATCTTATTTTTTTTTCTTTTTGGGTACCCATGACAGCAAGATGAATGACAATGGTGTCAGCTTCCTCTAGGTGAGGCTCATGTTAGGAAACATAAATACAAATTTCTCCACCTAAGAATGTTTAAAAAAAGTACTTGCTTGTCAATAAAGTCCATATTTTAATTATTAGTTTTCTTTTGAATCCTCCGTCTCCTACCTCCTCTGCATTTATCTGCCACTCCACCGTACCAGCTCAAGTCTCGTCACGCCAGAAGGTACATAAAATGTCCTTTTTCTTTTACATGTATATTAATTTAATCATATGCATGTGTATTACACACAAGTGGCATTGATTATAGACTATTTTGTCATTTTAATGTTTTTTTTCTGGAGTGGGTAACGCATTAGAACGAGTTTTTTTATCCGAACCATATGCAATTTCACTTTGCGATCCCCACCTGAGAATCAATTCATCGTGTTACCTGTGGTTCTACTGTAGTACTACCTAAATAATTCTATTTGGGGGCTAATCTTGCACTTGAAGGTTATTTTTTATTCTACATATATGTCTTATGTATTATATGTTTTTGTTTTTCATCCCATGGTTGCTCACATCGTGGCTGTGAAATGAGGAACGGACATAATCCGGCAGTATTATAAATATTAGGACTACATCTGCTTTTCTAACAACATATTGAAGGTTTTTGAATTAGTGGAAAAGAATACTTCACGTACTCCTAGGTTCGCTCATGGTGACCGACTCGATGAAGTTCTGCGGAGTCATGTAGAGCTGGCCGTCGTACTCCACCGAGCTGAAAGTTCGGAAACGGTGCTCGTGGGACGACATGTGAACGTCTCCTTCCTCAAAGTCCATCGGGTGGGCCTAGGGTCGATAAAATACAATCATAAACTATCTTGCCATTGTTAACAAACACAAAAGTCAATTTCTGCTGATTTGTTTGGCCCTTCATCACAAGAAGTCTCAAAGGGCTGTAAAAAGTAGAGGCTATTATGACAGCATCCCCTGATCTAAAACCCCAATGAGGGCAAGGGAAAACTCAAAAACCTCAATCAACATAATAAATGTGTACAATAAATGATGGCAGTAGCCCTTTGGCCGCCCTGCTCTTGGCATAGGTGAGAATTTTAGCTCTCCCAGTTTCTGACATGGCAACAGTGAATTTAAAAAAAAGGAAAATTGACTGTGAGGGCCGTCACTTCCAGGACAAGCGGAAATTGGAGTATCGTTTTCACCGAAATCCGAAACAACTGCATCGGACTCATTTGCAAAGAAACTGTTGCTGTTTTTAAATAATACATTATGGAGAAGTATTTCAGAGCAGACCGTGTATTCGCCTCACCCCAGAAATATGCACAAAAGCACAGAGAAATTTGACGGAGAGGGAGAAGTTGTTTATTGATATTCGTTAGTGTTGAAACAGCGTTCTCATTCGTCTAAGAGACAATCAGCATTCTTATACCCTCCGGAGCAAAAACATCACGTCAGAAATATCACATGTTACTTAGTGCGTCCCCTATCGATGACGCGCTTGTTTTTCTCATAGTGCATGCTTCCAGGAATTGACAGTGTTTTTTGCAATCTCTGCATGTTTCTCATCAAGTCGCCGTGACCCAGCCAAGTTCCTGACAGCTTGTTCCAAACTAAGGCTGACATTTAAACTCGGGAGAAACAAGCCTGGAGTTTCCTGTCAAAACAAATGTGTCCTCATTATGTCGATAAGCTCTGACTTCCACAACAAGTACTGCCAGACCAAGCACGCTGACTACAAAAGGATAACTGGAAACAAATGCTGTGAAAAGCTGAAGCAACTGGAAGCTGTTTTAACGGCACAGGTTTTTCACGAGTCCCAGCAAGTCAAATTAAAAAGCTACAAAGGCGAGCCATGAGGTCATGCTCTGCAAGCCTTTGACAGAGGGCGAATTTATTAAAAACTAATCAAAGAATGCTAAGCTTAAAAGTCAGCTCTCACACATTATCAGCTAAACAAATCTCGTCTGCTTTCTCTAAAGTTTGGACACCCACGTTTTAGGATGATTGGATCTCAAGCAGCCAGGCCATCAATTTGATGAGCTGCAGCGCAACAGCCGCATGGAAGCTGTGTTCGTACGAGAGAGCTTCCAAAATTCCAAGCCCCGTTTCTGCATAGCTCAGCGAACATGCAAATGAGCGATCTTATCTGTTGACGCAGCCATTCACTGAGGCGGCACGAATATCGGATGAATCCTTCGTCCGTTGTGTTGACTCTCAGTTAAGTTTTCCAAGTTTCACAGCGGCCTTTTAAAGCTGTGCTACAGCATCAAGTCCAAATGTAATTTTTGGGGGGGGATTGACACTAAATCAGGGGTCACCAACCTTTTTTTAAACTGAGAGCTACTTTTTGTTACTGATTAATGCAAAGGACACCCAGTTTAATATACTTTCCAAAATAAATTGTGTTATTACTATGATGTGACTATGTTAGTGCCAGGTTTAATTATTAGAAGTGAAGTCAACCACTATAACGGCATTTCAGTTAGAAATCAAACTTACTAGACCCATCACTGGTGAGCTAACCTGTCTGCAGGCTACTCAGGTGTTTTGAGAGGGCTACCTGGAGACGTTGGAGACCCCAGCACTGAATTATGTCATTGATTGCCAAAATCTGATAAATAGTACAAGAACTTATCGATAGAGTAATTATATGAACTATGACAAAATAAGTTCTTGCACATTTTCCTATTACTTATAGATAGGTGTCTAGATGTCTAGATAAATAGATGTCTAGATAGATGGATGTCTAGATAGATGTCTAGATAGGTAGATGTCTAGGGTTGGGGTTTAATGTGGGCTTTTACTCCCCCGGGTGGAGTTAAAGAGCCTCATGGCATGAGGAAGAAATGATCTCAGTCTGTCTGTGGAAAAAGAAAAAATATGAGCCAGTAAACAATGACTGCACTTTATTTACAAATTCTCCTTTTTTTCTCTCTTGCTAAAGCTTGTATTTGGTTTTCAAGTCAAGCCATATTTATTTGTAAAGCCCTTGATGGAAAAAGTCTCAAAGGGCTGCACAGACCACCATTATATCATCTTCTGATCTAAAACCTAAAAATGGGGGGGGGGGGAAATCAGCCAACTACCGCCATCATCCGCATCCCGTATAATTTCCAAGTCTTTGACGTATTTATTATAAAACTCTTCCCGGATAAGTTAAATCCTTTTATTTAAGACCATGAGAATGGGTGGCGCCATCTGAATTAATTGGCTGTCGTGTAAAAGCAGCTAGCTACCATGTCCAACAAGTATTTGAGTTTTTTTTTAATTTTCAGCAATAACCTTAAAGAAATAAGCTGATCTAGCAAAAGCAAGAGCCGTTTTTAATTTCAGCAAGGTGTCATTGCATTTTGTATGTCTATATGTTCCAACAATAGTATTTAACAAAATAAGACTACTGAGTAGCACCACAGTTGAATTACAGCAGCTTAGTACAACAGATTGTTCACCAAAGGTTTAATTCCTTAAAATATAATTGAGATCCGATTATATGTTAAAGAAAAAATGTTTATCTTTTGTTGCCTCTCACGATTTTGTTATTCTTGATTGCAACGTCTAATCTTGTTATTAACAATGTACACTGAATTTTAATGATGACGGAGACATTTCGATTCTAACTATATCCAAAGCAAACTCTATTTGATTTCCATTTCATACAATAATAAAGGGCTCCAGTTCTTATCATTCTATGGTTCATTTCATTTGTCAATTCACCAATTTGCTGGACTAACCTGTGATTGATCAACAAGAAGAATTCATTGAAAACCACTTACCTTGTTGACAAGAGAATCACTGACCAATTAAGATTATTCAGATCCAATCGTTTCGTATTGATTACATTCGGTGAGTTTTGACACAAGTTCATCAATATCTTCTCAAGAGGATCCATTTCAATCTGGATCAATAAGAATAAGTCCCTTAAAATAAAGACAAAAAGGCTGAGGGACAGTTTCTTCAGAAGGGTCATCACAGCCCCAAAGAAGTATACAAGACTGTAGAAAAATATATATTATCTTGCCTTCGAATAGCAAAAATATAGGGATATTGATAAGTTGATTCAGCTTTATTTTTGTTTTTTCATGTTGCAGAGGAGACTTCATAGGATGCAAGTTCTATGTATTGAGTTTGATTGCGCGCTGTTGTTCATTGTTTTGACTATTATGCACTGTTTACATCCGCGTCGCTATTGGCCAATCATATTTCTGTTCTTTGATACCCTGATCTGCTTTTGGTAACCCTGAAGAAGTCATAAAAAGAGGGGGCTAAGGGAATTCCCTTATCTGAAGGCTTCTCTCTGTGTGCAAGTTCCAATTAAATTGATGTCTTCTCTCTTTAGTTTGAATGTCTACTAGAGTTTAAACTTGATAGAGTTTTGGCCAATACTGCTGTTATCGCCATTGCACTACTGTTCTGTGAAACTTACAATTGAGTCCAGTCTACAAGTCTTACCTTATGAATATGACTTATTATCCTAACATTCTTTTGTATCTTAATTTTTTTCTTTAAGACTTACTTCACGTTTATCCTGGAGTTGTCACAACCAGAACAGGAGGAGGACCCAGATGCGTAACGTTTTTCACACAAGCTTTATTTTATGGGAATCAGGCAGTCATGCACGTTAACACAAACGCCAGTGATTCGGCGATTGCTGGGCAGAAGAAGTAAGGCAGAAATCCGGCGTGGAACAACAGGAAGCCAGAGGCCGAAGAGATTAATACCAGTTACACAAGCAGATACCGGACAGATGGGGTCCATACCGGACAGAAAGGATTTATATCAGATACCGGAGACAGATATCAGACAGGACGAGACAGACTGAAACGATACCAGACACTGGAGACTGGAGTTTGATATCAAACAGGACGAGATAGAAGGGGACGATACCCAATACTGGGGATTGTAGCAACGTAGCAGATAGAACGAGATAGATGGGAACCATACCCGATACTGGGGATTGTAGCAAGGTACCAGACAGGATGAGACCGACAGGATCGATACCTAACACTGTAGACTGGGGTCAGACATAAAACAGGGTGAGATAGACGGGATCGATACCGGACAGGATAGACTAGAAGGATACAGGACAGAGTCAAAACACAGGGTGAGTGAGAGCACTGAGCTTAAACAGGAGGGAAGCCAATTAGTCAACAAGCCGCAGCTGGCGCAAAACGGATGGAGAATGTTTACGATTGTAAATAAAATCATATCAGTAAATGGACTCAAGAAAAGAGGCCCACACAGACTCATTCCAACACACACTCCTTATTTTTGAGAAACCCTGTGGGTGAGGCCTAGGCCACTTTAAATCAATACTGTTGTGTAGTCCATAACACTAGCTTGATAGATGTATGGCTAGTTGGCAAGCCTGATATATTTCTGCTTAGCCTGCTTGGTCGACATGTTGCTAGTTAGCTCGATTAGTCGACATAAAGCAAGTTACCTCATTGATATATGGCTAGTTTACTGGCTTAATAAACAAATGATTTGTTTTTCCCTCAGAATATTGGTTTGAAGGTAGGTCATCAAAATATAGGCTGGAGGGGACGAACTGTTTGTTTTGAAGGTTTTATTGGCAAAATATTCCAGGAACAAAATTAGTTACAGATATGGCTATAGTGAATAACAAGCGCAAAGACAACTTGGATTACAATCATTCTTATACTAAAATGGTGGTCAATAAGCTTAAACAAAACCTAAACAAATTTAAGAACAAGCTGTGGAAAATTTCCGCTGCATAACGAACCTTTGCCGAAGTCGTTTCTAGCGGATCGGATATGATAACGCTCAAGGCCACTCGTTGCTCATGTTGAGGTTTTTAAGTTTTTCCTTGCCCTCGTGTAGGTTTTAGATCAGGGGATGGTGTCATAATACTCTGTAGTTCATAAATAATCTGTGGTCTGTGCAACCCTTTGAGACTCCTTGTGATTAAGGGCCAAACAAATAAACATGACATGACACGTGTATGTAACGACTACTCCTTTCTAGTTGGACGTGATCACCTTCCATCCAGCAAAGATTATCTTAATCAAAAGTTACAAAAACGATCATACAAAAACACTGATTCATTCAAGGCCCACCTAGAATTTTTATAAGTAATAATAATAAAAATGACAACCTAAAAATATTTGTGTTAGTTTTTATTTATATATTTTTAATTTTAAAGATTTTTTTCATAAAAGTTTACAAAGAGATAATAATAATTTAGCGATCGATAGAAGTGCTACGTTTTTTTTAATGACAATATTACCCAAATAACTGTTTTTAGTTTTTAGGCGCTAACCTGCTTATTGGGGGTATTAAGGGTTCAGTGTCTTACCCAAGGACACTTCGACATATAACACGGAGGAGCCGGGATTCGAACTGCGATCTCTTGATCCCAAGACGAGCGCTCTACCTCCTGAGCCACTGCCGCCCCAAAATATGTTTTATTCTGTAGAACTAGGCTTAAAACAAACTTTATTCTAAGGCATATGAATAACCTATGTTTTACGTGGAAAATATCTGTGTATTATTGGTTATTGCAACATCCATTTGGGCCTGGTCATCCTGGAAGTGGAATTAGCTCATGTGCGGTCCCTTCTCAAGGTTTCCTTATTTTCCTTATGTTGAGGTTTTTGAGTTTTTTCTTGCATACAAATAAATATGACTTGACAAAAGTGAATATATGTACAAAAAATAAACAGGATTTCCTCGTGTTGACGTTTCAGCACCAGTAGCTTGGGAGAGTTCCATCCTCAGGTGTGCGCATGCGCGGCGGCACAATTGCCAAATAGTGAGCAGTAGTTTTAAAAAGACAACACGAAGATGTGAACGAATAACAGGTTTACCGGAGATAATGGTTCTTTCCATTTATCCAGTAAGCCACCCACCTTTTCCTTGGCTTCAACTGCCGGGATAAACGGAAGCAGGCCGCGGATGCTGCGAGCCGCCATCGTCCTCCTCCAGCCTCGACGTTTGGCCTCGTCGTCATAAAAATAAAGCGCCACGGCGCCTCCAGTCGCCAAACAAAGCCCCAGAGTCAGACATTTCCGTGTCCTTGTCGCCGTCAAACGCCCGCTAAGCTCGTTTCTCGACGCCGAGCGAAGGCTAAGCTTGGCGGCCAGCGAAAGAGCTCCACGGAAGGCGGCGGCCATTGTTGCTATTGAGGATGGATGCCGCGAAAAGTGGAGGAAATGCTGGGAGATATCGCGTGATTTGTGCGCTATCGCGAGACGTGCTGCCTAGAAAAGTGTTGATGTCGATCAAATTAAAAATGATTCAATTATTGTATTTATTTATTTAGGAATCTGGGGTTTTAAATTGATAATATAGCGAGAGTTTCATCATTAAGACTATAGCGCTGTCAGAAACAATTATGTTCATTCACAACCTCAAGAGCAACATACAAAAAGCATTTGTATCAGATTTCTTAAAGGGGCAGTGTCTAATATTGAGGCCCTCCTAATGGTACAAAATATTTTCAGTCAGTAAAAAAAAAACATTGATTTGAATTCTAGGCAAAAATACATGGTCTCCATAGTTTTCTGGCATCTTGCTTCTGCTTTGTACTTTTGTTCATGGTTATCCTTCGCATTAGACAATAAGATGCTGTCTAGTGGTCAATAGTGGTCAAATATTACACACTGAGGCTTTAATCATATTCTCAAAAGTAAAGAAAGCGAACCACACTGCCAATATTTCTATTATTGGCTAGCGGTTGTGCCCACAATGCTAGCATTTATAGTTGAAATGAAAGATTTTCTCTATTAAGTTAACAATGTCCAAGTGAGTTCAAAGAGCCATTATATATATTTTTTCCACAGCACCTATCTGCTTTTTTCTACTTATCCCTTTCGTGTTTTGGCCATGGAACGCATTGCGGCGGAGCACGGGTCTCGAACTCATTTTAGCTAGGCGGCCACATGGTAGGAAAAAAACAAAAGAAAGAAAGAAAGAACAGAGAGAACAGGGAGAGAGACAGAGAGAGAACAATAGAGGAAGAGAACAAAAGAGATAACAAAAGAGAGATAGAGAAAGAGAGAACAGAATGAAAGATAGACAGAAAAAAAGGCCAGAAAGAAAAAGAGACAGAGAGAGAGAAAGATAGATGTCGAGAATAAATAAATAGAGAACAGGTAAATAGAAAAAGAGAAATAGAGAGAAAAGAGTGAAAGCAAGGAAAGAGAAAAATACAGAATGAAAAACAGAGAGACATGGAGAGTAAATCTATCTATCCATCTAGACATCTAGGCATCTATCTAGCTATCTAGCTAGCTTTTTTTTAATTTTCTATCTGGCTATTTACTTTTAACTATCTTGCTCCCCCTTACTTTTTTTACCTGATTACCTTTTTAGGTAACTATCGAGTTACCCTTTTAGCTAGCTTTCTAGCTAATGCTATCCAGCTCACATTTTAGTTTAAGCTATTTATCAAGCTCAATTTTGGCCTCCTTTCTAGCAAACTAGCAATTATTGTAACTTTTTATCTGTCTATTTACTCTTAGCCAGCTATCTAGCTCCTTTCTAGTTTTTTTTACCAGTTTACCTTTCTAGCAAGCTATTTTGCTAGCGTTATTCATTTTTCTGCATGCTATCAAGCTAACATTTGACTTTTTTGCTAGCTATCAAGACACATTTTTGCCTCCTATCTATCTATCTATCTTATCTATTTATCTATCTATCTAGCTAGCTAGCTAGCTAGCTATCTTCCTTTTTTCTTAACTTTCTATCTGGCTATTTACTCTTAACTAACTATCTAACTCCCTTTTACTTTTTTTTTACCTGATTACCTTTTTAGGTAACTATTGAGCTACCATTTTAGCTAACTTTCTAGCTAATGCTATCCAGCTCACATTTTAGCCTTTTTGCTATTTATTGAGCTCAATTTTGCCTCCTTTCTAGCAAGCTTGTAACTTCTTATCTGTCTATTTACTCTTCGCCAGCTATCTAGCTCCTTTTTAGTTTGTTATCAGTTTAGCTTTCTCGCTAACTATCAAGCAATTTATTTAGCTATTTAGCAATCCAGTTAGCTATGTTGCTATTTTAGAAATTGATATGAATTTGGGCATCTTTTGCGGTAATCAGAAACACAAAGTTGGAGTCAGGCAACCCAGAATCCCTGAAAAACACACAACACAATAAAATATAAAGTAAAAATAGTTACCTTTCAGTGCAATAACAAATATAGTAGGATATCGCATACAAAAATACACTCTTAACTTATTTTAAGGGTTAATGGATCCCTTGTTTTCATATTTTTGGTTGAAAAACAAACTCCATGGCCAAGAGCCAAGAAGAAATCTGCATGTTTGAGATCAGGGGAAGGTGTAATAGTAATCTGTACAGCCCTTTGAGACTTCTTGTGATTCAGGGCGTCACAAATATACATGACTTGACTCGACTTGAGACCCCTGCACTATAGTATCCGATAAGGATTCATTTCCTGCCACAAACAGAACAAATAAAAAAACGAATATCTTGTGTGTCAATAAAACAATAAGAGCAATATTTTTGGGGATCAAGTAGAATAAAATGAGAAGAGTGATATTGATTTTCTTTGATGGATCTTCTGGATTCAGCCATATGCATTGGAGTACAAGCTAACCCTTCGGGCAATTTCCTTATGACGTTATTGGAGGGTTGTGAAGGGGGGGGGGGGGGCGGTCGGTTTGACAGGGGCCACTCTGGGGCCGGCACCCACCCACCAACAACGAGCTCCCCCCCTCGGCCGTCAAGGCAGAAAGCGTCGTCGGGAACGCTTCTCGCCATTGTGCCACCGGATCAATATCTCATACATCGGGAGCCGATCGGCCCCGGGGCCACGCCGGATCGTCCTTCGGGGGGCCGAAAGGGGGTTACCTAGCGCTCATAAATACTAATGAAAGGCAAATCGAATCGAGAATCGGGAGAACCGGACAGGAGAGGGAAACGATCTGCCCAGTTCTGGAGTCATTCATCAAGGGCGCTCCCCGGGGAGGGGGGAGGAGGGGGGAGGAGGGGCCCCTGGGTGGAGGGTTTGCTAACGCTCCCACCAAAATCAATGCCACGCTACAAAACTACAATTTGAAGCTCATTATCGGAAGTAGGGTTAAATCGACTCAGTTAACCACATTTTTACTAGAAAATCACAATGACCCAGCACCAATGAGCTACTTTCAAAACAGGTCCGCAGGCCCCTCAGCTGTCCTTTGAGGGGGCACCCTGTTGCCCGCAGGCACCAAGTTGGAGACCCATGCTATAAGGTTGATAAAAAGATCTGGAAAAAATGATGACAATATTTGTGTTATTTTGGGAATGAAACAACGGGGAAATGGGCATGGAGAGAGAGAGAGAGAGAGAGAAAGAGAAGGGACAGAGAGATGGAAAGAAAGAGATAGGGAGATAAAAGGTGACACAGGAAGAGAGGGCAAAAGAGTGGGAGAAAGGGAAAATAGATATGGAGAGGAGAGAAAGAGAAAGAGCAAGAGCGTTAGAAGAAAAATGGAGAAGAGTAGAGGGAAAGAGAGAAAGAAGAAAGGAATGGAAGAGGGGGAGAGAAAGAGAGAGAGAGAGAATAGAAAAGAGTGAGGGAGAGATTGATGAATCCACGGATAAGGAAAGAGAGGTAGAAGGGAAAGGGGTAGGGAGTGAGAGAGAAGAAGAGAAGGAGAAAGTGAATGAGATGCAAAGAAACAGAGAGACAGAGAGAGAAAACGGAGGAGAAGAGGGCAAGAAAAAGACCTGTTTGGTAGAATGATGAGAGAACAAGAAAGAAAGAATAGATGTATGGCTAGTTGAAAGAAGAGAGAAAGGGGTGGGGGGATAGGAAGAGAGGTTGAAAGGAAGAGAGATGGAGAGCAGAGGAGAGAGAGAACTAAACGGAAAAGGACAGGAAGAGAAAGAAAGCAAAATAGAAGAAGAGAGAGAAGTGCCGAGAGAGACAGAGAGAGGGAAGCGAAGAAGGAAGAGAGACAATGAGAGCGATGCAGTGCTAGGAATCAAATGGACTGAACCATTTCAAGAAAGTTGATTTCCGACGCTGTGCTGTTCACATTTTCATCTTGTTTTATCTATTTTTTATATTGTTATCTTTCATTTTTCCTCATATTTTAGTCTAAGCTGTCCTTTATTGACGAAAAAATAGCTTTTCATGAGCTATCATTTTTCAGGGTGCTTGGGTTGAATTTGGGGGTGCTCAAGGGTCTGGTTACGCCCACGGTATATCGTTTGAAGTGAAAGGAAACAGGACCAAGTCAAAACCCACGTCTTGCGGGGCAGAGGTTCGTTGACGGACTGACAAAGGAAGAGTGAGAGCACTGAGCTTAAACAGACGGAAAGCCAATCTGTCAACGAGCCGCAGCTAGCGCCACACGGGCGGGGCCAATTGGGCGCCAGGGCAACTGTGACAAATATACTTGTCCAGAACCATTACAACAGAAATACTATACTGGATAAAGCTACAATCATATGACAAATAATAGTACGAAAGTAATGGCGGGTATCCCTTGAGCACACCGGTTGTGGGGGCCCCACGACACACATACGATAAGGAAATACTTCCGTACTGCAGATATGACGTCATCCGGGGAGAAACCTGGATTTGCAAAACGGCCCAAATGAAGATCACGTGATACTCGTGAATCCATTTTTGCTTTCTTGGCGGTTTTGGGGGGATCGGAACCTAGAGTGCGGATTTTGCAGCGGTATTTTCCCAAGCTTGTTTTCTTGCCGAGCTCTTTGAAGGCCTCCTCGACTTTGAGAGACCACAATTAAGGAAAGAAGTCCCCCCCTCCCGTTTTTCCCCCTCAGCGAGTTCAATGAGGTGATTGACAGGTAAGCGATGTCTTGTTTGGCGCAGGTGCATGCGTCCATACGCATAAAAGGCGGGCGGGGGTCATAAATCAGCAGCCGTCGGCGCACTTGCGCAAACGGGGGATTTCCTTTCCTTGACTGCACCTGATTTGCTCTCTGCGTGTGTGTGTGTGGGGGGGGGGGGGAATTCTTTCTTCTTTTTGCATTTAGTTTCATTCATCCTTGGATTTCTCTTTTCAATTCTTCCCCCTTTTTCCCTTTGCTTTTATTTTGTTAACAATCTCATTCCATCATTTTCCCTCTCTTTTCTGATTTTCTCCCTTTATTTTATTCATTTCTCCCGTTTTCCCTTTATTTTCATCTTTTCCTTTCCTTTCTTTGTTCAATTTTCTCATTCCCTCATTTTCCTCTCTCTTCTTATATTTTCCCTTTATTTTCTTCATTTTCCCCCGTTTTCCCTTTATTTTCATCTTTTCCTTTCCTTTCTTTTTTCAATTTTCTCATTCCCTCATTTTCCTCTCTTTTTTTGTATTTTCCCTTTATTTTCTCCATTTCTCCCATTTTCCCTTTTTTTCGTTTTTTTCCTTTCCTTTCTTTTTTCAATTTTCTCAATAACTCATTCTCCTCTCTCTTCTTATATTTTCGCTTTATTT
This sequence comes from Urocampus carinirostris, assembly GCF_059441175.1. Lineage (NCBI taxonomy): Eukaryota > Metazoa > Chordata > Actinopteri > Syngnathiformes > Syngnathidae > Urocampus > Urocampus carinirostris. Next base: position 1,146,901 of record NC_142356.1, read on the forward strand.
TCTACATTTCTCCCGTTTTCCCTTTATTTTCAATTTTTCCTTTCCGTTTCTTTCTTTTTTCAATTTTCTCATTCCCTCATTTTCCTCTCTTTTCTTATATTTCCCTTTATTTTCTTCATTCCTCCCGTTTTCCCTTTATTTTCATTTTTTCCTTTTCTTGTCTTCCTTTTATTTCATTTTCTCATTCCCTCATTTTCCTCTCTTTTCTTATATTTTCCCTTAGTTTTCTTCATTTCCCCAGATTTTCCCCTTTATTCTCATTTTCCTTTCCTTTTTCTTCCTTTCACCCCTTTCCTCCCCACGTTTCCTTTTTTCGTTGAAAAAATAGAAAGTGCGCTTTAGTCAAAGAGGGAGGTCGGGGGTGATTGTGGTTAATTGAGGAGAGAGAAGGAGAGGGAGGAGCGAAAGAAAGAGGAAGAGAAAGGGAAGAGGGAGAGAGGAAGGGAGATGGAGAGAGGGAGAGTTAAAGGAAGAGGAAGGAAGAGAGAAAAGAAGAAAAGGGGAGAGAAATAATAAAGAGGTTAAGTGGAGGAAAGGGAAAGAAAGAAGATGGAAAGAATGACGGAGATTGAAAGAGGGAAAGGGAGAAAGAAACAGAAGGGAAGCAAGAGAGAGAGAGAGTTAGACAGAGAGAGGAGGTGGAGAGGATGAAATGGGAGATAGATAAGGAGAGACAACAAGATGGTGAGAGAGTGGAGGGATTGAAGAAATATAAATAAAGAGGAAGCGGGATAGAGGGAGGAGGGATAGAGAGAGATGGAGAAAAGAGAAATGGGATGGATAAAGAGGTGAGAGAAAGAGGGCAGGAAATCTGTAAAAGGGAGAAAAGGAGATTGAGAGAGAAAAAGCTACATCGAAGGAAGAGAGAGAGTGAGAGAGAACCAGATAAAGACAGAAAGAGGGCGAGAGAGACAGAGACGGAGAGAGAAACAGCTAAAGACAGAAGAGAGCGAGAGAGAGAGAGAGAGAGAGAGATCCACCCCCCAAACCCCCCATCCCACCCCTCCTCGCAAAGAGGAGCCTCTTCTCCTCCTTTTTGGCGATGTGAGTGTGCGGCGGAGATGAGTCCGAGGAAAGCTCCGTGAAGCGCCGCTAAAGCGCAGAGGAAGCCACGGGACGGGCCAGAAAGAGAGGATGGGGGCCGAGGTGGGGGTCTTTCAAGGATTTCTGGAGGCATCGGCGGGGGCTCATTTCTTTCTCCACGACCGGAACCAGCACCAGCAAGCGATGTCCTCGGAACATCTCCAGCGGAGCGCGTCGGAGCTCAGCCACCTGAAGGGCATCCTCAGGCGGCGGCAGCTCTACTGCCGGACCGGCTTCCACTTGGAGATCCGCCCGGACGGGACCGTGCGCGGAACCAGGGAGGACCACAGCAGATTCGGTACGCAAAATATTTCCACATCAAAATGAGGATTGGATAGTGTAGCAAAAAATATAATTATAGAAAAAGATCGAAGAGTTCTTTTTGCTCAAATATATTTATCCTAAAAAGTCTTCAAAGTAGGATCATTTCATAGGATTTGATTTTTGGGGGGGTAAACTAAATATATTTTATATATGTTCATCTATTTTCATGGAAAATAATGTGACCATTATCATTTACATTTTCATTCCAAAAATCTGATTCCATTTAGAAATGAGATATTTTTGAGATTCAAAATGATCACACAAAAGAATCACAGAAATATGAATAATTCTGTTCTCTTTGAAAAATAGAAATACATTTGAATGGAAAATCTCAGCGCTGTCCTCAATGATCACTGTCTGATTCTGTTATAAAATATCTCATCTCATCAGCTGCACCGCATATCCTTAGTAGGGTCGCGGGGGTGCCGGAGCACATCTATTTATTTAAAATAAAATCGATATTATCGTTTCAAAAAGAAAGACCGAAAGATTTACGTCAACTCGATTCTCTTAATAAATATATATTTCTGGAAAATATCATCAAGGAATTTCATAATCAAAATCACTCAACATGATTGCAAAACATAAATCCAATAAAACAATTGCATTTTTGTAAAACTTGATTTTTGTGGTAAATGCAAATGTATACATTTGGAAAAAAAGTGCTTACAGCCTTGTAGTTTTTAATTAATATTCAAATATTTTGAGATCTATGAAACGTTGCCATCATTGGCAATTAATAATAATAATTTCCTTGTATTGTCATTCTGTGTAACAATGTACACAGAACGAAATGTCGATTGCACCTGACCCGTTGTAGCGAGCCGATGCAGCCGCAGCCAACAGAGGGCGCCGCCGACCACTTTTTAAGTCTTAGGAATGACTCGGCCGGGGCGCGAACCACCGACCTCCCAGTCTCAAAGCGGGCGCCTTACCATCTAGGCTACTGAGCTGGTTAAAAGACAGCCATGCATCCATCCATGATCTGCACCGCTTATCCTCAGTAGGGTCGCGGGGGTGCTGGAGCCCATCTCAGCTGTCTTCGGGCAGTGGGCAGGGGACACCCTCAACTTCTTGCCAGCCAGTCGCAGGGCAGACATGGACAGACAACTCACTCACTCATTCATACCCAGGGGCAATTACTCACTCGCTCATTCACACCTAAGGACAATTTGGACCGGCCGATTCTCCTGACGTGCATGCTTTTGGAAGGTGGGAGGAAACCCACGTAAGCACGGGGAGAACATGCAAACTCAGCACAGGAAGGTTCGATCTCTTGACCTCAGAACTGGGACGCACACGCGATAACCACTGCCCCGCCGTGCTACCCCTTTTTCTTTTTTATGAATTGCGTTACAGAAAACAAGGAACGTGATTACCATCTATTTTTTCTATATTAAAGAATTATGTGCAGGTCAAGTTGAAGTATTTTCCTCTTTTTGACTTTTTTTATGTCGTTTTTTTAGAGTTAGATAAGAAAACGAGCAAGGATTTTGCTGCATTGGCACAAAGGTTTGCTTATTTGCAGTCCCGTAGTTTAAGAGTCTTTGACATAGTTCTTTTTAGATAGATAGATAGATAGATAGATAGATGTCTAGATGGATAGATGGATAGATGTCTAGATAGATGTAAATGAAATGAAATGATCTGCATTTCTATAGCGCTTTACAGTGTGTTTCACATTTCCCAATAGCGGCCGTGCAGCCATGTAAGGTGCTAACCTGCTTATTGGAGGTATTAAGGGTTCAGTGTCTTACCCAAGGACACTTCGACATGTAACACAGAGGAGCCGGGATTCGAACTGCGATCTCTTGATCCCAAGACGAGCGCTCTACCTCCTGAGCCACTGCCGCCGTCTAGATAGATGTCTAGATAGATAGATGTCCCGATGTCTAGATAGATAGCTGTCTAGATAGATGTCTAGATAGATATGTGTCTAGATAGATAGATAGATGTCTAGATAGATAGATAGATAGATGTCTAGATAGATAGATAGATAGGTGTCTAGATAGATAGATGGATAGATGTCTAGATAGATGTCTAGATAGATAGATGTCTAGTTAGATAGATAGATAGATGTCTAGATAGATAGATGGATAGATGTCTAGATGTCTAGATAGATAGATGTCTAGATAGATGTCTAGATGGATGTCTAGATAGATGTCTAGATAGATGTCTAGATGGATGTCTAGATGGATAGATGTCTAGATATAGATAGATGTCTAGATGGCTAGATAGATGTCTAGATAGATGTCTAGATAGATGTCTAGCTAGATAGACAGATGTCTAGATGTCTAGATAGATAGGTAGGGATATTCACACTTCCAGCAGTTCATATGCTTGATACACGTCTTAATATTGGTGCCCCGAGCGAGGGTTGACATAAGGAAATTGTACCAAAACTAGACTGTGCTGTATATTCTAATATCATAAAACAAATCAAATACTTACAATATTTCAGCTGTTTTTGTAATACATCCAGAATGTAGAACATTTTTCTTCTCTTTTCAATTGCACTACAGGCAGCACGGCGGCGCAGCGGTTAGCGCGTGTGCAGCACAGTTCAGAGGTCATGAGATCGAACCTCCTGTGCGGAGTTTGCATGTTCTCCTCGTGCTGGCGTGGGTTTCCTCCCACATTTCAAAAACGTGCATGTCAGGTTAATGGGCCGGTCCAAAATGTCCCTAGGTGGGAATGAGCCAGTGAATTGTCTGTCCCTGTGTCCCCTGCCCACTGCCCGAAGATAGCTGGGATGGGCTCCCTACTGAGGATAAGCGCTGCAGATAATGGATAGATGGATGAATTGCACTACAGAAAACGAGGAACATTATCACCGTACTTTTTTTGCTATATTGGAAAATTCTATGCAGGTCAACGTAAGGATTTTTTTCTAACTTCGGCAAAAAAAATGGTGTCTTTTTTAGACTTTTTGGACGGTCCTAATATTGGTGCCCTGAGCAAAAATTCTCAACAAATCAGTGTTGTAAGAAATAATAGAATATATTCAAATAATAAAACAATTGCACAAATTTATTGGTAATGTCAAGAACTGGAACGGGGTCAGGACCCAAAAGCGCGACGTTACTCACACAAGTCTTTTATTAACGGGAAACGGGGAGTCATGCGCGTTAGGCAGCCGTCTGGCGTGAAACAAGATCGATACCAATTGCTTGAGTAGATATCGGACAGATGGGGTCGATACCGGACAGCACGGGACTGAAAGGATTGATAATGACACAGGATATCGAAAATAAACAGGAAAAACTAGACAGGAACGAAACTGGAAACCGATATTAAACAGGACAAAAATAAACGGGAACAATACCGGACAGGAAATACCAATAGGAAACAGGATCGAGTCAAAACCCATGTCTTGCGGGGCAGAAGTTCGTTGACGGACTGACAAAGGAAGAGTGAGGGCACTGAGCTTAAATAGATGGAAAGCCAATCTGTCAATGAGCCGCAGCTGGCGCCACACGGGCGGGGCCAATTGGGTGCCATGGCAACCATGACAGGTAAAGACCTTTGGAGTACAAAAAGAAAATAAGGCACAGTACGAATAGAGGAGTGAGGGTAACTGATAGTAAGACGTTCGACTTTAAAATAATCAAAGACTTGTGACATTTCATCAGTTTTGTAATGGATCCAGAAGGTTGACATTTATTTGAATTCTATGACAGAAAATAAGGAAAAGTCTTTTTTTCTGAGGATGTGAGAGCTACCGTTTGCAAAATTCGAACTAGTAATTGCAATTTCAATGACTTTGCAGAAAATAAGGAACTTGAGCACAAAATTCTCATGTCCTTAGACATTTCGGTAGATTGGTGCCCCGAGTGAGGGTTATTATCAAGTCAAATCCTGTTTATTTGTTTGACCCTTAATCACAAAGAGTCTCAAAGGGCTGCACAGACCACAGATTATTGCAAACTACAGACCATTATTCCACTATACCCTGATCCAAAACCTACATGAAGGCAAGGAAAAGCTCAAAAAACTCAAGTCATGTTTATTTGTTTGGCCCTTAATCACAAAGAGTCTCAACGGGCTGCACGGACCACAGACGATTGCAAACTACAGACTATTATGACAGCATCCCCTGATCCAAAACCTACATGAGGGCAAGGAAAAACTCAAAAACCTCAAGTCAAGTCAAGTCCTGTTTTTTTGTTTGGCCCTTGATCACAAAGACTCTCAAAGGGCTGCACAAATCAAAGACTATTGCAAACCACAGACTATTACAGACTACAGAGTATTATGACAGCATCCCCTGATCTAAAACCTACATGAGGGCAAATAATACACATATTGTTAACACAAAATATAGGTTATTCCTATGCGAATGAGTAGAAATGTGTTTTAAGCTTAGATTAAAACATTTCCACTGAGGTTGCAGATCCAATCTCAGAGGGAAGAGTATTCCACAGCACCCCCAATGGAAAACACTGTCAGATTTCTTCTTGGCTCTCGGGATGTGGAAGAAAAAACATAACCAAAAAAAATAAAGGGACCAAAGAAATATAAAGGAACAAGTGGAAAAAGACAAAAAAAAGGAAAGGAATAAAACAACAGAAAAGATAGAAGACGAAGAAATAAGAAAAAAATGAAAACATGGAAATATTAGAAAAAGAAAAGGGGAAAAAGGAAAGAAAAATAAGTTAAAAAAAACATTGGCCAAACATAAGACTTTCGCTCGCCTTTTTTAATTGCACTCCAGAAAACAAAGAACTTATTCTCCCGTTCTCCTATACAGGAGGACAAAAAAACCTTCTGATGGACATGAATTACGATTTACGGAGCGGATGCCAAAGCAGCTCGCTTCGCTGGCAGCGCTTTTGGCTGCTAGCAATTAGCCAGGAAATGAAGCTGATGTTTTGGATATGTGGTGACTTGCCCCCCAGGAATTTTGGAGTTTGTGAGTCTGGCGGTGGGCCTGGTGAGCATCCGAGGCGTGGACAGCCGACTTTACCTCTCCATGGACGCTAGGGGGCGACTCTACGGAGCGGTGAGGATCTCCAATTACAAATTTGGGATTAGAATCGTCTTGAATGTCTTTTTTTGATACGGTACTCCAGGAGAAACTAGCATTACACTCCAAAAAATTCGATCGAAAAAAGAAAATCGGGTATTATTTCCGAGGTAGCGCTTGAAGACTAGCCTGAAGCAGCAGTTGTCAGGACCAGAACGGAGACAGGACCCACTTGCGTTGCGTTTCTCACAAGTTTTATTAGAAGAAAGAGAAAGGGTTGTCAGTAGCCGGGACAGGGGAGCAAAAACATGGTCGGGGTCGGAAGCGAGTCAGAAGCTAGGAAAAGAGCTTAGATGTGGTCGGGGACAAAAAGAGGTCGAAAGCCGGGACGGGAGAGTAGACGTGGTCAGGATCAAAAACGGGTCGAAGCCGGGGAACAGACGGAAGCAAAAACGTGGCCGGGGTTGTAAGCGAGTCGAAAGCCAGGAAAGGAGAGTAGACGTGGTCGGGGACAAAAGAGGTCCAATGCCGGGATGGGAGAGTAGACGTGGTCAGGATCAAAAATGGGTCGGAGCTGGGGGACAGACAGGAGCACAAACAGGTGGGAGTCAGGGTCAAAAAAGGCTTGCCTGGTGTTCACTGAGGTTTGCAGACAGACTGACCAAAGGGGACAGACAGGACTGGGTACAAATACTGATCGGGAGCCAATCAGAGCTCACGGCAGCTGAGGCCAAAGGAGCGGGCACAGCCGAGTCACATTGGTAATCATGACAGCCGTAGCTAAAACAACTTGATTTGATGGCGGCTCTCACAGAACAATGCGATACCTCAAATGGATCTACGACTTTTATGTTTTATTTCTTTTTTATTTTTTGTATTTTGATTGAAAAGATTCACCTCTTCCGGCAATAGATTCGGGAACGTTGTGGAACTCCGTCGTGCCTCAGTTTTGACATTACGAAAAAAGGGATTTTAGATGAAGAATAGGAATTGACATTTTTAGTAACATGCTCTAAAAGCCTAAAATGTTTATAGACACAAATATGCATTGTGTTCAGTGAAGATCACGTTTGAATGAGTTATTCATCATTGTTTGACAAAGTTACTTTGAAAAATGTAGTCAAATGTAAAAAAAACTTTCTAGTGTCAGGGCCAGAACGGAAACAGGACCCACTCGAGTAACGTTACCACAAGTTCTATTGAAGGAAGAGAAAAGGTTGCGCTCACGATCTGACGATTGCCGGACGCGGAAAGCATGTCGCTCTGAACGCAAAAGTGGGACTTCCGTGGCGAGCGATGGCGCTGTCGGGAACGGAAAAAACGGGTCAGTAGCCAAGACAGGAGAGCAAAAACGTGGTCGGGATCGGAAACGGATCGTTATTCGGGACGGGAGAACGGACGTGGTCGAGATCAAAACAGATCGTAGCAAAAAACAAAATACGGGACAGGCAAAAAAAAGGGCTTGCCGTGTAAAAACAGAGATTCGCAGACGGACTGACAACAGGTGACAGAAAGATGTGGGTTTAAATAGAGACACCTAGTTGGCTTCTACAAAGTTTTTCTTATTTGACAAAAAAGGATTCAAGACTCGTTTTTAGTAATAAAAGGAGAATACTGATGCAAGTCAAATCATGATATTTTATTGGGGAAAAAAACTGTTAGAATATTACAGTTAAAAATACTATTCCTACTTGTTTTCCTAAAAGTATTGTTGATGGTCATGGTTGAGGTCATCCTATTTTTATTTTCTTAACAAAATAAGTCTGAAAAAGTCAGATTGATGCATAAAGGAAAAAAGGAAAAGGAAATTGAAATCCATATTTTTAACTACAATATGGTTAAAGATCATTCTAGTAACACTTCAATAAAACGTCAGTTACTGGATTATTTTAGTCAATTTATTTAAAAAAAAAAATTATATATGATATTATGCCGTGTTTATTAATAAAAGTAACTCATCACATGTATTTTAATCTTTTGAAATTTCGTTTTTATCTTGATTTAATTTGAAACCATGGGAATTTACCGACGTAAAAAGAATAATAGTGCTATTTTTTTGCAAAATTAGAGAAGAAATCATTTGCATAGGTATTTGCAATTGATTTTGAAATTTTGAAAATAAAATAAGAATTCAGATTAATAGTAAAACTGTTTTTTTTGTCAAATTAGATCATCAATAAATCAAATGATTAAGATGATTGTTCATTTTTCTTTGAAAACAAGTTATATGGGATTTAGTTTGAAACTTGGGAAAATAAATGAAATTGAAAAATAGTATATTTTTTTTTACAAATTCAAAAATGAATAATTCAAATACGTAGAATAATCTTTGAGTTTTATTTTACTTTAAAGGTTTTTTGTGATTTATTTTGAAACTGGAGAAATTAAATAAGATTTCAAAATAATATTAAACCTGTGTAGTTTTCTTTTTAATTTCTGCAAAATTGGATAAATAATCCAAATAAGTAGAATAATCTTGGAGTTTTATTTTTGTGATTTATTTTGAAATTGGAGACATCAAATTAGATTTCAAAATAATATTAAACCTGTGTAGTTTTTTTTTTCATTTCTGCAAAATTAGATAAACATCCAATAAAGTAGAATAATCTTGGAGTTTTAGTTTACTTTAAAACTGTGATTTATTTTGAAACTGGAGAAATCAAATAAGATTTCAAAATAATATTAAACCTGTGCAGTTTTTTAAATGTCTGCAAAATTAGATAAATAATCCAAATACGTTTTTTTTTTTTTTTTTCATCGAACAAAAGTTATTTGTGATTTATTTTGATATTTATTCAATTATGTGCAAAAACAAAGAACGTGATTATATATGTTTCAATGTTTATTTTCCGATTTTTTATTTAAAAAAAAAAACTGCGATGTTTTGTCCATATAACTTGATTTTTACACGTCTACGTGTGTGGCCATATTGGATGTGTCATTGGGTTATTACTTGACCTCAGGCGTGTTCAGGAGAGTGAGCGATTGCTATCGCTAGCTATCGCTAGCTTCTGAACGGCCAATGATTATTGAGCGCTCGCGTGCCCGAGTAATCACGGGAGAAAGACCGCTTACTTTGATTTCCAACATGGCGTCGACAGTGCAGAAGATGGAGGATCTCACCCTGACGAGTGCTGTTGGCGATGTAATATATCGTCTTACATTGCCTGGTAATGTTTGTGAACAATGCAAGACAGGTATGACCCTTCCACTGCGTTTAGGATAACCTTAACTGTGTCGATATGCGAACTGTCGCTCATATCAGCCAACTCGCTCAAAGCAAGCTGTAGAACGAAATCCATTGTACTGTCGTCGGCCATTTTGGATCAGTAAGGCAATCACAGTGAGCGATTACAAAACGTTCAGCAGTGCGCGGCAAGCGATTAACAAGCGACTACATGTCTGATTACTCTCCTGAACACGCCTCTCTTCTTGCTAGGAACACGCAGCTACACGGCAGCCATTTTGGATGTGTCATAAGCTTACCATTTGACTTCTTTTTGGCAATTGTACGCGTTTAAAGCCGGGCATAATGGATGTGTCATAAGCTTACCACTTCACTTTTTTCGCCAATTGAACACGATTAAAGTCGGCCATATTGGATGTGTCAGAACTTCCTCACGTGATCGCATTTCTTCTTCTCTTCTGCAGGAAAAACTGTCAGCGGAAAGCGTTTTCCGGGAACATTTTGAGGAGAACTGGTACAACACGTACTCCTCCAACATTTATCGAAACGGAGCCCGAGGAACTTTCTTCTTCGTGGCCTTGAACAAGGACGGCACGGCGCGGGACGGCACTCGATCCCGGCGCCATCAGAGGTTTACCCACTTCCTGCCCAGGCCCGTCGACCCCGACCGAGTACCGGAACTTTACGGGGATATTTTTGGACCCGGTTGAGTCCCAAAAACTGCGGGAAAAACACCAAAGTGAGGCTGGAAAGCGGTGAGGAACGTCTTGGAGAACGCCACAACGGCAGTGATGGATTTTCCCTGGCCTCAAATCAAAATCATGCAAGCAGATTGGATTGGGGTTTTTTTTAATTTCAAGATCCGAGCTCCTTCCTTAAACGTAGAGGGCACCATGACGGGCGCTTTTCCAAAAGTCCACATCCGAAAAGTCCCAGTGTACTGAAATTGAGACAAGGATTCGAGATCAGGCAAGCAGAGTGGATTTGTTTCTCAGTTTTATTGCAGGACCAAGCTCCTTCCTTAAACGTAAAGGGTACCATGAGATATCCAGTGTGGCCCTTTTTGAAAAGTCCACATACGAAAGGTCCCGATACACTGAAATGGACACGAGGATTTGAGATCAGGCAAGCAGAGTGGATTTCTTTTTCAGTTTTATTGCAGGACTAAGCTCCTTCCTTAAACGTAGAGAGCACCATGAGATATCCAGTTAGGCTGGCCCTTTTTGAAAAATTGACATCTGAAAGGCCCGATGCACTGAAACGGAGGACAAAAAAAATGGAGATCGGCGAGGAAATCTGTCATTTTTCAGTTTTATTGCAAGATCCGAGCTTCTTCCTTAAACGTAGAGGGCACCATAAGATCTGATATGGTGGCTTTTCAAAAAATCGACATTCGAAAGGCCCCTTTGCACTGAAGTGGACACGAGGATTCGAGATCAGGCAAGCAGAGTGGATTGGTTTTTCAGTTTTAGTGCAGGTCCAAGCTCCTTCCTAAAATGTAGAGGGCACCATGAGATATCCAGTATGGCCTCTTTTGAAAAATCGACATCTGAAAGGCGTCAATGCACTGAAACAGAGGATGAGGAACGGAGATCGGCAAGGAAATTTGACATTTTTCAGTTTCAAGCTCCTTCCTTAAAAGTAGAGGGTACCATGAGATATCCAGTATGGCCCTTTTTGAAGAATCGACGTCTGAAAGGCCCCGATGTACTGAAACGGAGGACGAGGAATGGAGATCGGCAAGGAAATTTGAGATTTTCCGGTTTTAGTGCAAGATTCGAGCTCCTTCCTTAAACGTAGAGGGCACCACGCTTTCCGAAGAAACGCACAACGGGAAGGTCTCAAAGCACTGAAAACGGCAACGGGAAAATCGGGAACGGGACGCTTTTTTCCCGGCTGATCACAAAGCAGCATCCTGCGCAGATTGTATACTTATTTATGCGGCTTCAGATACCATATTTATTTGCTATATTTATTTATTTCCAGAATCTATTTTTACAGGTTTGACTCCAAATAAAATTTAAAAAAGATCTTTTTTTGTCTTGTGTCATTTTGGGATATTTATATAGCCCAATTTTCTTACATTTTTTCGACAGTCGTCGATCACTATAAGCTATTTTAACGGTCAATAAATTGTAAAATGATGTCCGGGGTAGAAGTAGAAAAAGATCTAATTAAAGAGTTCTAACAATTACGTACAAAGTATAAAACCGGAATGAAATAAAAAAACAATACGCAAAATAAAATATAAAGTAAAAGTTTATAGGTAGAAAAAAATAGGATTCAAATGTCATCTGTTTCTTCATATGATGGAGTATTAAAGTATACAAAAAATATATCATTCAAAAATTCTAATTGGTGAAATGTATAACCGTCAAAAACCAGAGCAGGAAACAGGATGGAGAACCCAACCGCGTAACGTTACTCACAGTTTATTGGGGAGAAGAGAAATGAGCGCGCACTCGATCCGGGGCTCGGTACGAGGGAGTGCTTGAAATCAAACAGATCGGGCTGAAAACAAATCAGGATCAAACACGGGCAAAAACGGATTCACAGAGCTCGGCAAACAAGAGCAAAAACACAGACAAAACGGGGATTCACAGGGCTTGACGTATCACAACAGAGTTTAGCAGGAGTTTCGCAGACGCTCCGACAAAAGGCGACTCACAAGACAGCGTTTAAGTCGTCTGGGAGCAATCTGTCAACGTGTTTCAGCTGGTGTCCGTGGGCGGGGCCAATTGAGCGCCCTGGCAACCGTGACAGAACCTGGCGCCACACGGCGGGGACAAATTGGGCACCATGGCAACTGTGACAATAACATTTTATATATCACGGTTGAGGGCATGGGTCTTAAGGGCACCAATGAGAATGCAACTCTGGACAGTTTTCTCCACTGTTGACGGTCCCTGTTCGGTATAACATAAGAATACTGTCAGAAACCAGAAACAGAGACAGGACCCACTTGCGTTCGTTTTTCTCAGCTTTATTTAGAAAGAGAAAAGGGCTTGCACCCAAGATCTGTAGATTGCTGGTCGCGGGGAGCAGGTTGCTCGGACGCGGAAGTCATATTTTCGTGGCGAGCGAGGGCAGTGTCGAGAGCGAGGGAAGAACAGGTGGAAGGCCGGGACGGAGGAACGGAACGTAATCGAGTTCAGAAAAGGGGTCGGCGCCGGGAATCAAACGGGAATAAGGACAGGATAGAGTCGGGGTCGAAAGGGGATCGCCTGGCTTGGGGCTGAGGTTCGCAGACGGACTGACAATGGATGACAGGAAGACGGGGGTTTAAAAAGAGATGAACAGCCAATCGGCGTCCGAGGCAGTTGGCGGGTGCCTCGCGTCAGTAATCATGGAAAATATAATTGTTTAAATCAAGTACTTTGAGAAAATAATTATAATAAGTACAATAATAATAAAAGAAATAATACTAATAAAGTGCAACTTCGAACCACATGTGTAAAACAGGGAAAAGGCAGAAGTTTTTCAAAAAATTCAACTCATATTTTTTCCAAGAGTAAGTTTAAAAATGAACTACGGTAAAATTGTTTTTTTGTGTGTGGCGTGGACAGGGATTAGCATATCTTTTTTTTCATTTTGAAATTCTTTTTTTTTTCCCTGAGAAATAAAATCAAAACACGAAAATTACAAATGTTTTCTACCGGTTGGCGTTATTGGATTTTTTTGACGAAATATCATTAGTCCATAGAAAACTTTATCGACAATGATAGTAAGGTGATGCCGATTTCCGGAAATTTGCTTTGGGTGCAATATTTTTAAGACATTGAAAACTTTATCGACAAAGACACTCACGTGATGCTGGTTTCCTTCCTAAAATGGGTTTTTATTGTCATATCTTTGATCCATTAAAAACTTTATTGACAGGGATGCCGATTTCCTGACATTTTTTTTATTGCAATCTTTGGTCCACAGAAAACTTTATCGACAATGACACTCACATTAGGCCGATAACCTGAAATTTGTTTTTGGTGTAATATCTTTAGTGCATGGAAAACTTTATCGACAATGACACTCACGTGAGGGCGGCGAGTGGTCAAGTCAAGTCCTGTTTATTTAGTCTCAAAGGGCTGTCCAGACCACAGACCATTATGAGACCATCCCCTGATCCAAAACCTACATGAGAGCAAGGAAAAACCCGAATACCTCAACATGTCGGGAACAGAAAAAACGGGTCAGTAGCTGGGATAGAGAGCAAAAACGTGGTCGGGATCGGAAACGAGTCGAAAACCAGGAGAGGAGAGTCGACGTGGTCGAGATCAAAAACAGGTCGTAATTTGGGACGGGAGAACAGACGCGGTCAAGATCAAAACAGATCGTAGCGAGAGACAAACGGAAGCAAAAAACAGGACAGGCGAAAAAGGGCTTGCAATGTAAACACAGAGATTCGGAGACGGACCGACAAAAGGGGACTGACGGGACAGAGTTTAAATACAGACAGGGAGCCAATCCGTCAACAAGCTGCAGCTAGCGCCGCACGGGCGGGGCCAATTGGGCGCCATGGCAACCGTGACATAACGTGTGTTTGAAAGGATAGATCGGGGGTCAAATATGACACCTCAATTTTTGATTGAGTCACTCTGGGTGATATTACATTTGTCAATGTTCAGAGACGTTTTCAAATCACAAATCCAGATAACGGCCTTCCGGTGCAGAGTTTGCATGTTCTCCCCGTGCTGGCGCGGGTTTCCTCCGAACACTCCGGTTTCCCTCCCACATTCCAAAAACATGCACGAAATTTGTTTTTATCGCAATCTCCGGTCCGTGAAAAACGTGATCGTCAATGACGCTCACGGGAGATGGCGAGAGGAAGTTTGCGCGCCCGCGCAAGTGAGAACACGCCGACGGAAAGGGAAAGTTTTCGGGACGTAGACAAATAGCTCATTATGTGAGGCAACCGCAACACTTCCCTCGTCGGCACCATCAAAAGCACTTTTTTTTTCACCAGGGGCCATTTTAGGTCGGGAGCCTCAGGGGTGCCGAGCACCCACATTGGTGTCAAGACCAGAACGGAGACAGGACCCACTTGCGTTGCGTTTCTCACAAGTTTTATTGGAAGAGAGAGAAAGGTTTGCCCCCACGGACCCTGATTGGCTGTCGGACTCTTTTTAAACTCTCGTCTTCCTGAGAGAACTCGTCAGATCGTCTGCGAACCTATTCTACCAGCTAGGCAAGCTTTTGAGACTCTCCGACTCTATCCTGCCCTGTTTTCTGTCTGATACCTGTTGCCGACCTCGTTTCTGGACCCGTTTATGTTTTTGCTCCTCCGCCCTCGCCATCGACCCGTTTCCTCGCTTTCAACGACTATCCCGCTTGACAAGGAAGTGCCACTTCCACGTTCCTGCTACCTGTGACCGACAATCATCAGATCGTGGATGCAAGTCCTCTTTTCTCTTCTAAATAAAACTGAGTAAACGAACGCAATCGGGTTCCGTCTCTGTTCCTGGTCCGTGACACTTCAGTGGTGAGCAAAGGCGGTGTCGGGAACAGAAAACAGGTCAGTAGCCGGGATGGGGGAGAAAAAAACGTAGTCAGGGCCGGAAACAGAAACAGGACACACTCGTGTAACGTTACCACGAGTTTCATTGAAGGAAGAGAAAGGGTTGCGCTCGCGATCCAGCGATTGCTGGACGCGGGGAGTAGGTCGCTCTGAACGCGGAAGTGGGACTTCCGTGGCAAGCGATGGCATTGTCGAAACGGAAAAAAACGGGTCAGTCGTCGGGATCGGAAACAAGTCGTAAGCCAGGAGAGGAGAGTAGGCATGGACGGGATCAAAAACTGGTCGAAGCCAGGGGACAGACGGGAGCAAAAACAGGTGGGAGTCAGGGTCAAAAGGCTTGCCTAGCGTAAACTGAGGTTCGCCGACGGACTGACAAAAGGCGACAGATAGGACTGGGTACAAATAATGACAGGGAACCAATCAGAAACCGGGGCGGTTGGCGCCAAAGGAGCGGGCACAGGTGCTTCACATCAGTAATCATGACAGAATGGTGTCAAGACCAGAATGGAGACAGGACCCACTTGCGCTTCTCACATGTTTTATTGGGAGAGAAAGGGTTGCACCCACGATCCGGTGATTGCTGGTTGCGGGGAGTAGGTTGCTCAGACGCTGAAGTGGGACTTCCGTGGCGAGCGATGGCGGTGTCGGGAACGAAAAAAACGGGTCAGTCGCCGGGACAGCGGAGCAAGAACCTGGTCGAGGTCGGAAACGAGTTGTAAGCCAGGAGAGGGGAGTAGACGTGGTCGGGATCAAAAATGGGTCGAAGCCGGGGGACAGACGGGAGCAAAAACAGGTGGGAGTCAGGGTCTAAAAAGGCTTGCCTAGTGTTCACTGAGGTTTACAGACAGACTGACAAAAGGCATCGGACAGGAGAGGGTTTAAATAGGGACAGAATGGGGACAAAATGGACTTAGACTTGTTTTTCAAAGCTTTTCTTGTTTGCTAAATTGCCATTTTTTTGTTTTGGGTTCGAATCCGAGGTCAAACGCGATATTTCCTGTCCGGAACAAATCCTGAGTCTTTTTTTTTTTTCAATCGTGGACGGCGTTGACGATTTTTGCCCCAGAAAGCAGGGAGGAAGTCAAAGGTGTCATTACTCAAGTCATTGAGAGAAGAAGACTCATTATCACTAATGTGTGTGTGGCGTCAGCGCTTTGGAATCTTGAGAACGCGCCGTCAGCAAATCCCAATCCTTTTTTCCCGCAAAGCTCCGTATGCAAATGGCTTGCTCCTTTTTACGAGTCGGGCGCGTTTGTACAGAAACGAGTCGCCTGAAAAAGAGACACTTGTTTTCCTGATCGGACGCTTTTGTCAGGAACCGGAACGGGATCAGGACCCAAACGCGTGACGTTTCTCACACAAGCCTTTTATTTTACAGGAAATAGGGAGTCACGCATGTTAGGCAGCGGTCTGCCGTGGAACGACAGGAAGCCAGAGGCCGACGAGATCGATACCAATTGCTTGAGAAGATATCGGACGGATGGGGTTGACAGGACAGACAGGATGATATCAAAACAGGATATCGAAATTAAACAGGACAAACTAGACGGGAACAACACTGGAAACTGATATTAAACAGGAGAAAATAAACAGGAACAAAAACAGGATATCGAAATTAAACAGGACGAACTAGACAGGAATGGAACTGGAAACCGATATTAAACAGGACAGAATAAACAGGAACAAAAACAGGATCTTGAAATTCAACAGGACAAAATAAACAGGAGAAAAAACAGGATATTAAAATTAAACAAACAGGACAAAATAAACAGGAGAAAAAACGGGATATTAAAATTAAACAGGACAAAATAAACAGGAGAAAAAACGGGATATTAAAATTAAACAGGACAAACTAGACAGGAATGAAACTGGAAACCGATAAACAGGACAGAATAAACAGGAACAAAAACAGGATCTTGAAATTCAACAGGACAAAATTAACAGGAGAAAAAACTGGATATTAAAATTAAACAGGACAAAATAAACAGGAACCAAAAACAGGATATCGAAATGAAACAGGACGAACTAGACAGGAATGGAACTGGAAACCGATATTAAACAGGACAGAATAAACAGGAACAAAAACAGGATCTTGAAATTCAACAGGACAAAATAAACAGGAGAAAAAACGGGATATTAAAATTAAACAGGACAGAATAAACAGGAACAAGAACAGGATATTGAAATTCAACAGGACAAAATAAAAAGGAACAAAAACAGGATATCGAAATGAAACAGGACAAACTAGACAGGAATGAAACTGGAAATCGATATTAAACAGGACAAAATAAACAGGAACAATACCGGACAAGAAATACCAACAGGAAACAGGACCCAAAACCCAAATCTTGTCAAATTTTCCCTAATTTGTTTCTAGTTTTTCTGAACATTTTTCCGCTTTCATTCACATTTTCTTTATATTTTTAGGGCTTTTTTGGTTTTCATCCTAAGAGAAATTTGTAGATCTTCTGTATATTTTGTCTTTTTTTTTTTTTTTTTTTTTTAGAATGTTTTTGTTATGTTTTGTGAATATTCTTTTATTTATATTTAGGAAATCTTTTTTGAGGATGTTATTATTTTTCTTAGGCAACCTTTTTATTCTATTCTTTTATGTTTTGAGAATATTATATATAATATCCAAGGGAAAAATGTTTCTGTTTTCAGAATAGTTTTGTCACTTTTTGAGAACATTTTTTTCCATTTTCCATTCTAATTCTTCTTATATTTAAGAAAAAATGTGATTTTGTAGGAAATAAATTCGCCTATTTTTTCCTGAACATTTTTTCCCTTTTCATTATATCCACTAGCCATTATCTGCACCGCTTATCCTCAGTAGGGTCGCGGGGGTGCTGGAGTAGTGGCAGGGGGCACCCTGAACAGGTTGCCACCCAGTCGCAGGACACGCAGGGACAGACAATTCGCTCGCTCATTCATACCCAGGGGCAATTACTCACTCCCTTATTCCCACCTAGGGACAATTTGGACCGGCAAATGAACCTGACATGCATGTTTTTGGAATGTGGGACTTTATTTAGTGCACACGGGAAAACGGCTACATTGAAGGCTTTATTTAGTGCCCGGAAGAAACCCACGCAAGCACGGGGAGAACATGCAAACTCCGCACAGGAAGGTCGGTAGCTGGATTTGAACCCATGACCTCAGAACTGTGCCGCACACACGCTAACCACTGCGCCGCTGTGCTGTCCCCTTTTCATTATAATTGTCTTTATATTTTCAGGAATATTATTTTGTCTTGGGGGCAACTTTTTAGATTTCCTGAATATTTTTTCTGAAACTTTTTGTTATGTTTTGTGAATATCTTTTAGGGAATATTTTTATGTTTCGCTGGTTAGTACAAAATGGCATTTACCCCAAAAAATAAACACTTTTTTCCCCGACATTTTTTATGGAATGTATTTTTCTCTTTTGGTTCACTTAATATTTTCTCCTTTCTGTTTCGAATCATATTTTTGTCGAATTTTCAGAATACATCTTTTAACTTTTGTGAATATAGCCCTAGCACATTTTCTGTTGTTTTTTTTATTTTATTTATTTTTTTCTATTCTGTTCTAATTTTTCTTCTTGTTTTATAGGGAACGTTTGAGGTTTCACTGTATATTGTTTTCAGCTTTTTTTTAAATATTTTTTTCTGTTTTAGTGATTTTTTTTTCCCAGTTTTTGTTCTTTTCATATTTTAGAATCCTTTTTTCAGTTTTTTCCCTATTAATATTATTTTTTGATGTTTTGAAAATATTTTCACAATGTTTGTGTATATAAAATCGTTCTAGAATATTTGTTTTCTTTTCGTGACTATTTTCGTTTTGTGCTTCTTTTCAAAAGAATATATGGGTCGAGGGCCAAAGGAAGGGCTCGCTGAAGTCAAACAAATGAGACGCGCTAGCTTAGCAGCGTGCGGTCGACTCAGACATAACAAATCGCTCCCCGAGGAGCCAGGGCATTTTGCTTAACAAATGATTTGAGCCGGTGTCTTTTGCATAGCAAAAAAAATGGATTCGGATGTTTTCTTAGGAGAAGAGAAATCATTCGAGCGAGCCAGAAAAAGGTGAGCATTTTTCAATGCTTATAATAAATGTCCTGCTTAAACTAGGACGATATCTTATTTCGTTGTCATTCGAAGTCCTTTGAAGCCAATCGGATGAAATCATTCTACAGGAATGTCTCGTCAAAGGAAAATATCACGAGTTCTCGATTTTTTGTTATCCATCCATCCATCATCTGCAGCGCTTATCCTCAGTAGGGTCTCGGGGGTGCTGGAGCCCATCCCAGCTATCTTGGGGCAGTGGGCAGGGGACAGCCTCAACTGCTCGCCAATGAACATGCAATGTTTTTGGAATATGGGAGGAAATCGGAGTGCCCGGTGTAAACCACGCAAGCACAGGGAGAACATGCAAACTCCGCACAGGAGGGTTCGATCTCACGACCTCAGAACTGTGCCGCACACGCGCTAACCGCTGCGCCGCCGTGCTGCCCTATTTTCTGTGATGCAATTTTAAAATATGTCATCTGTTCTCGATTCATGTCCAATCGTCTTTTATTATTTTAATATCGCTGATGATGGTTTGTATACTCATTCCGGATGTTTTCAATATTTTCTAACGGAGTTTTTGCCATTAAATACGGAAAATAAAAAGAAATCAAAAGTAAAATAAAATAAAAAGGGCAAAAGGAAATACATCAACCACACACAAAAAAGAAAGCGAGGCAAAATAAAAGAAGTCAACAAAACAGGAAAAAATGACAAAAGGGGGAAAATGGAAGCAGGAAAAAAAGAAAAGGAAAAACAAGAAAACAACTGAAAAAGGAAACAAGTTACTAAAAGAAAGAAAAAAGGAAAAAAAGGTCAAAGTAAAAAAGGAGGGACAGAAAAATGAGGAAAGAAAAATACATAAAAAGAAGAAAGGAATCAAAAAGAAGGAAAACAAATGTAAGAAGAAAATGAAAGAAAAAAAGAAGGAAAAAGGAAGGAAATGAATAGAGAAAAATAGAAAAAAAGGAAAAATAGTATAAGGAGAAAAAGTGTTTTTAAATAAAGGGGTGAAAAAGATCCAAATCCAACCTAAAGCTTAAAAGCAAATGTTGACTTCTGAAAAATGACATCGTGAGAAAAAAAAAAAAAGACACGCGGTGAGGAGAGAATACGGCAATCGGCGAAGAATGGATTTCTGCTCAAGATCCCTCAGGAGGCCGGCCCTCGGGGGGCCCCGCATGACAAATGGGTTCGCGGCCCCCGGGTCCACGCGGGGACTCCATGTCCATTCCATCCATCGAGTCCCTTTTTCAAGGATCGATAACGTTTTGGCTCGTTTCCTCGCGTTTTGTGACTTGTACTTTGAGCGAGTACTCGGGGTACGTAGGCCATTGATCCCCAAAAGCCATCTCCAGGATCTACAATCGAAATATACTACTACAGAAATCCAACTATGAGTGGTTACAAAACTACCTTCACTTCCCTTTCCCTTTCGATTGAGCTTTCCCATTTCCTTCCCCTTCCTCTTGCCCTTCTCCTTTCTCTTGCCCTTCCCCTTCCTCTTGTGTCTCCCTTTTCTCTTGCCCTTACCCTTTCGGTTTAGCTTTCCCATTTCCTTCCCCTTCCTCTTGCCCTTCCCCTTGCCCTCCTCTTGTCACGACCAGAACAAAATTAGGACCCAGATGCGTAACGTGAACCACAAGTTTATTGAGATATCGAGGAAAGGCAGAGCCCGCGATCCGGTGCTCGCTGGACGCTGGAAACAAGCCGCTCACAGAATCGGATCGCGTTCCAAATGCGGAAGTGGATCTTCCGGAGTGGGAAATCGTAGCATAATAGACAGAAAAATAGGTCGATAGCTGGGACGGGAGAGCAAAACGTGGTCGGGGTCAAAAAACGGGTCGTAGTCAAAGACAAAAGGGGAAATCAGGAACGGACGGGTGAAAAAGCGGGACCGGAGGGAGTCAGAGTCAAAATGCTCGCCTTGTAGAAACAAAGGTTCGCTGACGGACTGACAACAGGCGAGTGAAAGGACGGAGCTTAAGTAGGACGGGGAACCAATCAGGAAGCGAGCTGCGGTTGGTGCCAAACGAGCAGACATAAGTGAATGTAATCAGTCATCATGACGCCCCTTCCCCTTTCTTTTGCTCTTTCTCATCCCCTTCCCCTTGCCCTTTTTCTTCCCCTTTCCTTTTCTCTACCCCTTCCCCTTTCTCTTTCTCTTGCCCTCCTCTTGTCACGACCAGAACAAAATTAGGACCCAGATGCGTAACGTGAACCACAAGTTTATTGAAATGTAGAGGAAAGGCAGAGCCCGCTATCCGGTGCTCGCTGGACGCTGGAAACAAGCCGCTCACAGAATCGGATCGCGTTCCAAATGCGGTGGATCTTCCGGAGTGGGAGATCGTAGCATAATAGACGGAAAAACAGGTCGATAGCTTGGACGGGAGATCAGAACTTGGTCGAGGTCGAAAAAACGGGGAAATCGGGAACGGACATGTGGAAAATGGGTAAAAAAAAAAAAAACGGACCGATGGGAGTCAGAGTCAAATTGCTCGCCTTGTAGAAACAGAGGTTTGCTGACGGACTGACAACAGGCGAGTGAAAGGACTGAGATTAATTAGGACGGGGAACCGATCGAAGCAGGCGCAGGTGAAAATAATCAGTCATCATGACACCCCTTCCCCTTTCTTTTGCACTTTTCTCGTCCCCTTCCCCTTCCCCTTCCTCTTCCTTCTCTTGCCCTTTCCCTTACCCTTTTTCATGCCCTTCCCTTCTTCCCTTACCTTTTTTTTACCCTTCCCCTTTCCGATAATCCCCTTCTGATAATCGCGTGTCAAGACAGGTAGGTGGCGTGCACACGCCCGGCAACCGCAGCGACAGGTGTGTTTTGCATCTCGGGCGAAAAAAAACGCAGGTGAGCCACGTCTGTTGACGCAACACAATGCAGCCGTTTCCCTTTTTCTGCACTCCTCCTCTCCATCTTTCATGCACTTTAAAGCGACAGTGTGTAGGATAGAGTGACCCCTGGTGGCATCAAAGTATGATGTTTATTACAAGAAAACAAATAATAAGCAAAAGAATACATACACTAGCTTACTAAAAGGATTTTGGGTTGAAAATATCTGTCATGAAGCTAACGTGTATGGCAGCCATTTTGCTACTACGGAAGCCGGAACGAGGATTTTTACAAGCTAGCACACAACTTCGATTAATTCAACCAGCGCTCACTTTTCACAGCTGAGCCCTGCGTGCGAGGATCACTGATTCTGCTACCTTGAATGCTTTTTCACAGTTTTTTCCTCTAGCCACTCGCGTTAGCCATTAAGTTGCAGGCTATGGATCGCCGCTAACTGCTACCGTTAGCTGCTTCATCCTTCAATGTCACTTGCCTTTCTTCAGGGGAACGTCATTGAGTTCAGTCAGTCAATCATTTTTAAAGTTTATTTGCCACTGTTTCCTTCTCTAGCCACTCGTGTTAGTCATTTGGTTGCGCGCTGTTGATTACTGCTAAATGCTGTTGTTAGCTGCTCCTGCTTCATCCTTCAATGACACTTGCCTTTTTTCAGAGGAACGTCATTGAGTTCTATCAGTCAATCATTTTAAAAGTTTATTTGCCGCGGTTTCCTTCTCTAGCCACTCATGTTAGTCATTTGGTTGCGCGCTGTTGATTACTGCTAAATGCTGTTGTTAGCTGCTCCTGCTTCATCCTTCAATGACACTTGCCTTTTTTCAGAGGAACGTCATTGAGTTCTATCAGTCAATCATTTTAAAAGTTTATTTGCCGCGGTTTCCTTCTCTAGCCACTCATGTTAGTCATTTGGTTGCACGCTATTGATTACCGCTAAATGCTGTTGTTAGCTGCTCCTGCTTCATCCTTCAATGTCACTTGCCGTTTTTCAGAGGAACGTCATTGAGTTCTATCAGTCAATCATTTTAAAAGTTTATTTGCCGCGGTTTCCTTCTCTAGCCACTCATGTTAGTCATTTGGTTGCACGCTTTTGATTACCGCTAAATGCTGTTGTTAGCTGCTCCTGCTTCATCCTTCAATGTCACTTGCCTTTTTTCAGAGGAACGTCATTGAGTTCTATCAGTCAATCATTTTAAAAGTTTATTTGCTGCGGTTTCCTTCTCCAGCCACTCCTGTTAGTCATTTGGTTGCACGCTATTGATTACCGCTAAATGCTGTTGTTAGCCACTCTGCGATCATCCTTCAGTGTCACTCGCCTTTCCACAGGTGAACATCATGGAGTTCCGTGATTCAGTCATCTTTAACTTTTGTGGGCCACTGTTTCCTTCTCCAGCCATGTTTTTTTTAGCTTTTTTTCCACCTTTTCTTCTTATATTTAATTTTCCTTTTACCTTTTTAAGTTTGTTTTTCTTCCTAGTTTCTTTTTGTAGGTCCCATTTTTTCCACTTCTTTTTAACACTCTTTTTTCTTTATTTCTATTATTTCATGCTTTTTTTTTCTTCCTTTTTCTTTCCTTTCGTTGTTTTGTTTATGTATCTGAATGCGAGCGGACCTGCTCGCCATTTGACTGCAAAATACTTTATATACTGGTATATATATTTCAATTTTAAATTGCAAAGAGTGGCTTAAGCATCAACTCCTTATGTCATGCTTCCACCTATTGTCCAAATTGAATACTGCTTCTCACAATCCCTACTAACCAATTTCTTAATCAAGACATTATACTTTTTATATTATATAATATAGAAGTGCAAAAAAAAAGCATAAAACATGAACATTTAACAAAAAAAAATACATTTTTTTTATTAAACCTGATTACATTTAATAAAATGGTTTTATTTCAAAGAACATATTTAGCATAAAAACATCAATATTTAAACCATGATTGATATATGTAAAGGGGTTGTAGCAGTCTTACCAAGGATCCCCATTCAGGCTGAACTGGATGATGAGGCTTATATTCCAGTTGCTGCAACGAGCGACACAACATACACAGACCATGTGGTTAGCACCTCCGCTCCATCATTAGCAGCGCGCTGGAGACTCTTTTAAGCATTTCAAATCATTTCCTTTTCAGTTGTCATGAAATACATATCAGAAAATTTTACATTCATTTTAACAAGTGATCGTATAGTGGTTTTCACTTTTACAAGGAGTTCAACGCGACATATTTTTCAATCTGAATTTTTAACCCACATCATCCTTTTTATATATTTGTTAAAATAGAAATAATTGCAATAACGAGTGTAAAAACGGGAACACCTGCAATGAGCGACACAACATACAGACACCATGTGGTTAGCACCTCCGCTAATTCCCAACATATATAAAGGGGAATTAGCATTTGAGTACAACGAACAGCAAAACTAACACAGATGGCGAGAGAAACAAAACGAAAATAAATCCAAACAGCTTGACAACATCGATTATATGACTGTGTATGTTGCAAAATTTGTTAATTGTGGCTTTAATGTTAATAAACTTTTTGCGTAGCAACAAAACATTGTGACTTACCGTTAGCATCGCGCCTGGAGACTGCTAACACTATCCGTCTTCCGGTCATAAAATCAGAGGCTAAACTCAATCTCACCCCATACCAGCAGGGGGCGCTGTTGGACGCGTCAATGCAGGACACTTATAAACAAACATATTTCAGGAGGAATTTCTACAAAACTAAAATAATAATTACACCCGTTACATTTATATATGTACTTGAAAACATTATAATAATTTAATAATATTTCATAAAAGACGATTAGCATTTTCCAAAAAGTGGTTTGTAGTCGTTTTGTCACTCAAGGGCTTCCGTATCCAATCAATTAATGGCGTTCACCTGTTGCGGTAGATGGACTTTAAAAGGGAGACTATTGTGGAAAATCGGATTCCCTGTGACCTTCAGCCCGCCCCGTCAAGGTCATCATGCCCGCCAAGGAGGCCGCCGGCAAGGAGCGCATCAACAGATACAAGAACAAGGGGAAGGACCTCCCCGCCGCCGTAAGTCGGCTTTTATTTTGAAGGGGAGCCCCGAATGAAAAAAAAAAAAAAGTTTCGCTGGAATTTCTCTTTTATTTGTTCAGAAAATGCGCGAAAAGCGTCTCTCCGACTGCGTGGAGTTGCGTAAAGCTCATAAGAACGAGAACTTGATGAAGAGGCGCCAAATTTCGCTCACCGACGAAGACGTCCTCTCGCCGACCTTCATCGCCGACGACAAGGTCACTCCAAGGACGAAGGCGCTCGGTGGAAGTGCCGGTGGTGACTTCCGTTTCCGCTTCCTCAGGTGGCGACTTTGAGCATCGAGGAGATCGTTCGAGACGTCAACTCCGAAGACGGGAGCGCTCAAACGCGCGGTTGTCAGGCGGCCAGGTGAGCGCACCTGAGTTTAAAGGGACAGTGCGTCGGAATTGACTGACGTCACTGTACGGTGCGGTGCGAAGGGTTACAAAATGGGGCCGGGGGGACCATCCAGGAGACAACTTGGATTTCTTTTGAAATAGAGGAGTCTGGCTTAATAGGTTTTGAAATCGTGTATAAAGTCCCTTGATATTTAGTTTTGTAGTATTACTGTAGTTTTAGGTTTTTTTGGTCATACTGTGGTCATTTTTTGTAATATTAGAAGTATTTTTAAAGCTTTTTCTTTTCAGAATAAAAGCGAAATGACGAGGTCCCTGTTTTTAAGTACTTGGTTTGATATTTAGTTTTGAAGTATTAGTTTTAGTTTTGTCATAGTGCGTTTTTTTTTTGTGGTCATAATGCAGTAGTTTTTCCGTCGTACTGCGGTATAGCTTCTCAATTGTAATATTGTGGTATTTTTGGAGGCAATACTGCTGTTTTTTTTCATAGTATCAGAAGTATTTCTAAGGCTTTTTTTTTTTTTTTCAGAACGAAGGCAAAATGACGAGGTCCCTGTTTTTAAGTACTTCGTTTGATATTTAATTTGGTAGTACTGTAGTTTTACTTAGTAATTTGTCATACTGTTTTCATTAAATGCTGCAGTAGTTTTTCTCAATTGTAATATTGTGGTACTTTATTTTTTAGGGGAAATACTGTGGTACTTTATTGTTTGTTGTTGTAATACTGCGCTGTTTTTGTGGTAATACTGCTGTTTTTTTTTATTCCAGAAGTATTTCGAAGGCAGTTTTCTTTTCAGAATGAAAGCAAAATGACAGTCCCTGTTTTTAAGTACTTCGTTTGATAGTTTTGTAGTACTGTAGTATTTTAGTACTTAGTCATACTGTGACCGTTTTCATTTAACACTGCGGTGGTTTTTCTTAATTGTAATATGTGGTACTTTTGGAGGCAATACTGTGGTACTTTGTTGATGTAATACTGTTGGGGTTTTTTCCGTAGTATCGGAAGTATTTCTAAGGCTTTTCTTTTCAGAAGGAAAGTAAAATAACGACTGTCCCCGTTTTGAAGTACTTTGTTTGGTATTTAGTTTTGTAGTACTGTAGTTTTGCTTATTTAGTACTTTATCATACTGCGGTCGTTTTCCTCAATTGTAATGTGGTACTTTTAGAGGCAATACTGTGGTACTTTATTTTTGTTGTAATACTGCTGGGGTGGGTTTCTGTAGTAGTATTTTGAAGGCAATTTTTTTTCTTTCCCATCACTTTTCAAAACCGCTGCTGTTACCCCTACGCTGAAAAAACATGGCGCTGACCCCAACAACTTTGACAACCTCCGCCCCATCTCCAACCTTCCATTTATTTCAAAAATCCTTGAAAAAAACTGTTGCTGCTCAACTCCACTCGCACCTGTCCCTCCACTCTCTCTGAGCCCTTTCAGTCCGGTTTCCGCCCCGCCACAGCACAGAGACCGCCCTAATCCGTATTGTTAATGATCTCCTCATAGCATCTGACTCCGGTTTAGTCTCCATCCTCATCCTCCTAGACTTGAGCGCCGCCTTCGACACAATCTCTCACCCTATCCTCCTCAATAGACTCTCCTCCATTGGTCTCACCCATACTCCCCTCAGTTGGTTCCATTCCTACCTCACTGGCCGCACTCAGTTTGTCCAGCTGAAATCCTTCACCTCAAAGCCCTCCCTAGTCACCACAGGTGTTCCCCAGGGATCTGTCTTAGGTCCTCTTCTCTTCATCGTCTACCTCTTGCCTCTTGGTCATATCCTCCGCAAATTTAATATCCGCTTTCACTGCTTTGCTGATGACACCCAACTCTACCTCTCCTGCAAACCAAACTCCATACTCCCACCTCCCTCCCTCGCCTCTTGCCTTTCCGAACTCAAAACACGGTTCGCGACAAACTTTCTTAAATTAAATGCCAATAAAACAGAATTCCTCCTTCTTGGCACCAAATCCACTTTATCCAAAGTAAACAATTTCTCTCTCAACATCGACAGCTCCTTAGTGTCCCCCTCCCCCCGGGTCAAGAGTCTGGGTGTCATCCTGGATAGCATGCTTACCTTCCACTCACATATCAACACCATCACCCGCACAGCTTATTTCCACCTCCGCAATATTACCAGACCCCGCCCTTCCCTCACCCCCCGCACCGCTGCTATTCTCGTCCACAGTCTCGTCACATCCCGCCTCGACTACTGCGATGCTCTCCTCTTCGGCCTTCCTCAAAAGTCCCTCCGTAAAATTCAGCCGGTTCAAAACGCCTCTGCTCGCATCATCACAAAAACATCTTCCCAGCAGCACATCACCCCCGTTCTCCAACAGCTACACCGGCTTCCTGTTCAGCATCGCATCAGCTACAAACTGATCCTATATACATATATGGCCATTCACAACCTGGCTCCTCCTTACCTGTCCGACCTTCTCCAGGTGCACGTCCCCGCTCGCTCCCTCAGATCCTCGTCCTCCCTCCGACTGTCGGTGCCCCCTGCCCATCTGAGCACCATGGGAGCTCAGTTGCTGCTCCCAAGCTTTGGAACAATCTACCTCCGGACCTCCAAAACTGCACACCTCTCTCCACTTTTAAGTCCCGTCTAAAAACACACCTGTTCAGGACTGCTTACAACACATAGCTTCTCCATTTCCTATGTTTTTATGATTTTAGGTCTTGTTTTTATTTATTTCGCTTACAACTTTTTAAATTGTATTTTTTTCCATTGTCTGTACAGTGTCCTTGGGTGGCCTGAAAGGCGCTTTTAAATAAAATGCATTATTATTTATCTATCTATCTATCTATTATTATTATTATTATTAAAATAACGGTCCTTGTTTTGAAGTACTTGCCGTTTAGTGTTGTAGCGTTTTATTTGGGTTCACACAACTTCCTTCTTGGAAGTACTTGACTGTGTATTCCTGGTCAGAAAACTACTGTCTCAAGAATGCAAGCCGCCCCTGAAGGAGATGGTGGAGGCGGGGGTCCTGGTGCGGCTGGTGGACTTCCTGGGCAGGGACGAGGACCCGGCCCTGCAGTTCGAAGCGGCTTGGGCCCTCACCAACATCGCCTCGGGGACGTCTTGGTTCACCAAGCAGGTGAGGCGCGCCGAACGCCCGCCTCCCTCGTCGCTGACGCGGCTCCGGTTTTTAGGTGGTGGATCACGGGGCGGCGGCCATTTTCATTTCCCTGTTGGCGTCTCCTCATTTGCACATCAGCGAACAAGCCGTCTGGGCGCTCGGCAACATCGCAGGTAAATGCGCTCTTCCCTTTCCGGACGCGGGGGGCGCTCACGAGTACGAGAGGTAGACGAGCGGTTTCCCGTTTTAAGAGCGCTGGTCGAAACCTCATTTATTTGTCTCATCTCATCTCATTATCTGCACCGCTTATCCTCATTAGGGTCGCGGGGGGGCTGGAGCCCATCTCCGGGCAGTGGGCAGGGGACACCCTGAACTGGATGCCAGCCAATCGCAGGGCACACAGGGACAGACAACTCATTCGCTCATTCACACCTAGGGACAATTTGGACCGGCCAATTCACCTGAAATGCATGTTTTTGTAATGTGGGAGGAAACCCACGCAAGCACGGGGAGAACATACAAACTCCGCACAGGAAGTCTGGAGCTGGATTTGAACCCACGACAGGTTCCCATGACATGAACTGTGCCACAAGCGCTAACCACTGCGCCGCCGTGCTGTATTTGAAAAAAGCATAAATGTGCATTATTCAATAGGTGAAGAAATGTAGATTTGACATAAGATGACTAAAGGCAACTATCTGTCACGCATGCACAGAATAGGACACGTGACTTCACACACACACAATACTCATGTTTGCGTAAGTACTCATGGATGTTAACGGCGGAGCTTTGTCCCCAAAAACTTGTGTTCCCCATCTGCACTGAAACTAAATGCGTTGGTATGCTTGTTTGCAGTATTTTTGTTCATTTTTACAAATGAACTTTGTTCGCACCTTGTTTTGAAACCTATTTAGGTAAAAAATGACACACTCAACATTATTATGAACTGCTGAAGGGCGATTGATTTTAAGTGGTATGTTTTTATTGAAATGGGACACAAGTTCTGACATGATAATTTTTTCATAGATTGAGGAGTATGTACTCACATTTGGGTGCAATAGTCGACCAGTCAAAATATGCGTTATTGCTAAAAAAATATATTTTTATAAATATTAAATCATTTCAGTATAATACACGCGCCTTGCATGGCTGACTCCCTATCGGTGTGTGTGTGTGTGTGTGAATGGGTAAGTGTGAAGCACATTGTAGAGCGATTTGGGAGGTCTTCATTGACTTAAAAAGTGCTATAGAAATGCAGACAGTTTAACGTTGTCAGCCGTCTTGCTGCTACAGGAATTTAAACTATTTTATCCTTCTCCATTTGTTTTTTCGACCTTTTCTTCTCCCCTTGTTTTATTTTATACTTTAATTTTCTTTTGTATTTCTGCTTCCAGTTTTTTTCTTCTACAGGTATTTGTTTCCTTCTATTTTTTTTCTTTACTGTTTTTTTCCCGTCTACTTCAGTTTCTTTTCCTTCCTTTCTTACATGCACTTTTTTGTTTCTAGAATTCATTTTCCTCTTTTCCTTTGTTATTCCCTTCATCTAATTTTTCTTGTTTCTATGACGACTCTCGTGTTGAGTTTTTCTTTGTCTTGTTTGTTTGTTCCGGTTTTCTTTACCGGTTTTCTATTCTTCCTTATTGGTCCTTTCTATTTCTTGGTTTTGATTTCTTCCATCTTTCTTTTCGTTTTCTGATGACTTCATTTCTCAATTCCTGTCTGTAAGTCTTGTTTTTTCTTTGCAAAAAGTTTGGCTGAAAATGAGAAAATGTTGCAGTCTTCCTAGATTGTTTTCTTCCCCGTGCTTCTTAGCACTCAATTTCAGTTCCCAATTTCGCGTTCACACTGTGTCCCTTTTCAACGCGCTGATTTTCCATCGTGTCAGGCGACGGCCCCAATTTTCGAGACTACCTCATCGATTGCAAAGTGATCCCCGCTTTGCTGGCGCGCGTCTCGCCGGAAACTCCGGTAAGTATTTCCGACTCGGTGAAAAACCTGACGTTTCTCTTTGGAGTGCGACATCTAATCTCACCATCGAAGCCCATCCTATCGTTCGAAGATGTCTCTTCTCTTTTCAGGTGGGCTATCTCCGCAACCTTGCCTGGACGCTGTCCAACTTGTGCAGGAACAAAAACCCCTTCCCACCCAGGTCTGCCGTTGACCAGGTTAGTCCATCCATCTGTTATCTGCAGCGCTTATCCTCAGTAGGGTCGCGGGGGTGCTGGAGCCCATCCCAGGTTAGTCCATTTATTTCCAAAAGGGTATATATCGTTTGTTCCTCCAGAGTTTGACCATGATGATCCTAAATTGGCTAGAAATTTGAAAGTGCGCCTCAGACACCAGGAAGTCCAGTGGATAAAATTGGAAATGCATAGTTAAAATGAGATTCTGCATATGCTAACTGTTCTGCCTTTGGTAAACTGTGGTGAGTGCCCTCTTGTGGTTAACGTGGTAATTGCTCGAACATGATTGTCACCCAAAAAAGAGCTCTTAGAAAAGCCAAAATGCAACAATATTTTGTGGGCCACTGTTTTCTTCTCCAGCCACTCATGTTTTTTTAGTTTTTTTCTCCCCTTCTATTTAATTTTCCTTTCCTTTCGAGGGCCCTGTCAATTATTTAAGCTTTCCATCCAAAACTTAATGGTTGAGCTGGTGTGAGGTCACTGTTCTGCTTTTGAGAAACATGGAGCGGTCTCTTCTGGTTAACTGTTGCTAACTGATGGAATATTTTAAATGCTTGTGGCAAATCCGTTTTTGTCATCAACTAGATAGTGAAAAGGGGGAGGACGGCAGAGTAACCAGTTGAGAATTTGAGGAAATCACTTTATAATTTGTTCAATTGTCTTAATTGAAATGTATTTTTACACAACCTTAGCTTTTACCGTAGTTCTGACCCGTCTGTGGCGCAGATGCTCCCGACCCTGATCCAGTTCCTTCACCTGGGGGACAAGGCCATCCTCTCGGACGCCTGCTGGTCCGTCTGCTACCTGACGGACGGGAACAACGATCGCATCGAGGTCGTGGTCCGAACCGGCGTCCTCCCTCGGTTGGTGGAGCTCATGGGCCACAAGGAGCCGACTGTCCTGGTAGGTCCACTGTCCCCTCGGAATGGAGGTCCAGCTAGACCGATTCGCTTGATTTGCAGGACTTGGCCCCGAATCGCGATTCCTCCTCCCGAGTCCTCGCAAAACTGTAGAAACATTGACATCCTTAGTCTCGTGTCCAAGTTATTTTGAGACTCGACGGGATATTAAGGCTAGTATTTTGAACCATCAACAAAGCGGTTTCATGTTTAGGACTATATTCTCGCTGTCAAATGATAAACAGTCTTTTGCGTAATCACTGGGAAACTAGATGACATGGGAAAAGGCACTAGATATATACAGGGTTGGGTAGGATTACTTCAACTGGATTACTTTCAATGACTTTTGGATGACTCCAATAGCAAATATGCTAATAAAAGACAAAAGCCACTAAATAGGAATAAAAGTGACTCCCAACACATGGTAAGCTTTCTCTCCTGGCTTTGATCTTTGATCTCCGGCAAAACGAACATCAAATGCGACAATCAAAATAAATCCCAACATCATTTTTGCCGTTCTATGTATTCCGTTACTCCCCAAGCCTGCACAAAATTGAGTCATTTTATTCATATTTAGTTTCTTGGGATCAAGAGGTCGTAGGTTCGATTCCCGGCTCCTCCGTGTTAAATGTCGAAGTGTCCTTGGGCAAGACACTGAATACCTAATGCCCCCGATAGACATTGTAAAGCGCTTTGGAAAGTCTTCATTGACTTGAAAAACGCTATAGAAATGCAGACCATTCTGTTTCATTCTATTTGTTGAGTGATGGTTTGGATTCTGAAAATAAACATGCTTTCTGACTCGTGGCCTGAATGATACTTTTGGTCAATAAAGGGACAGTGTAACTTTTAGTGCCTCCTAGTGGTGCAAAAACTGTCATTGAAAGAAAATGCATTGATTTGAATACCAAGCAAAAATTCATGAACTATGATCAATGTAAATGTGTAAAAAATATATTGGGTAAAGAAAATGATCTTTAACATATTGGAATCAATATCTGATAGTTGCCGTCATGTTGGTCTGGCATCTTGCTGCTACTAGAAGTATTCGGCACTGGTTTTCATTGAGATTACGGTGCCCTCTAGTGGTCAAACATTAGACACCGGGGCTTTAAGAATGTAGCGCGGCACTTTGAGAGAATAAGAACATCGACGGGTGGATGATAAGTACGAGAGAAGCCCCGCCTGACCCGATGGTAATGATTGACGATCTCACCTCCGCGTCCGGACGTCGCCTTTATTTCGTAGACGCCGGCCCTGCGCGCCGTGGGCAACATCGTGAGCGGCTCGGACGAACAAACTCAGGCGGCCATCGACGGCGGCGTTTTGGAGGCGCTCCCTCGCCTCATGAGGCACTACAAAAGCAACGTCCAGAAGGAGGCGGCGTGGGCATTGTCCAACATTGCGGCCGGGCCCAGTAAGCAGATCCAGCAGATCATCACTTGTGGCCTCCTGCCTCCTCTGGTGGACCTCCTCAATAATGTAAGTCGCAGATTTCATGATGGTAGAATCCTTGGATTCAGGGTGGGGGATATAAGGTAGGACTCTCAAAGGGAAATTTAACAGGGGAGGGGGTGCAAACTTATGCTTATCAGTTAATGCTTCCCGTACCTGTGGACATGTTTCCAAAAATATCATAATGAATAAATTTGCAAAAATGCAATTTGATTACTTTTGGTGTAACTGGTATAATGGAGTTAGTGGGTGGATGCAAAAAAGAGGGAAGAGATGGCAGATTAAAAATGTTGGATTTAGGACTTTTAAAAATGATCGTTTTATTTTGGAAGGTATTCACAGCAAATGAGAATATCAAGTGTGATATAAAGTAATATTTGACATATGGATTTAAAAGTCAAACTGATATTAATTTATTTTGAAAGACCTTCACAGGAAATACAAATATGAAAATTGGTGGAATTATTTTTAATCCTATGGACTTTAAAGAGCCAAATGAACAAAGTGATCAGTTTAATTTGAAAGGTTTTTACAGTAAATGCAAACTCTATTTTTTTTCTTTTAATATGTATTTGGATTTAAAAGTCAAAAACAGAATCTTAGTTTATTTTGAAAGGCCTTCAAAGGAAATGTGTGTATATTAAAAACGGTATCTACA
Source organism: Urocampus carinirostris (assembly GCF_059441175.1). NCBI lineage: Eukaryota > Metazoa > Chordata > Actinopteri > Syngnathiformes > Syngnathidae > Urocampus > Urocampus carinirostris. The sequence goes on from NC_142356.1 coordinate 1,180,558, forward strand.
GTAAATTGGTGGAATTGTGTTTTTTTGGACTTTTTGGAATCCAACCCCCCCTTAAATGTTATTTTTGGAATGTCTGAACAGGAAATGCAACATGAATGTGTTAAGGCGGCAATCTCCAAGGGAGACAGCTATATAGCGGGGATGCTAATCAGCTCCCCGTACCCTCTGGATATGATTAAAAGAATAACATTGTGAATGAATGTGGAAAAAAATGCAATTTGAATTACTTTTGGGGTGACTGGTACAGTGGAGTTAGTCAGTGGATGCAAAGGGGAAGAGATGGCAGATTAAAAACGACTCATTTTAAAAATGTTTCGTATTGCACAAATTCATTTAGGGAAATGTTTGAGCCGTAGGCTGCATTGGTTTAAATTGGGAAGTGCTAAATTGTAGAACCATTAACTGTTTTTATTCCTTTTGGTTGCATCCCTCAGCCGAGGGATGGGGAAAAGGAGAACCAGAACAAAAAGGTTTGCCATGTTTCCCGGCTAGGCAGACGAGGCTGTGGCTTTCGACTTTCTTGTTCGCCTGTGTCCCCAGGTAGCCTGGGCCACTGCTGTCGTTTTATTTTTGTCATATTGCTATATTTTTGTAGTATTTCTGGAGTTTTATATTTCCCCAGTGATGCACAGTATTCCTGTAGTATTTCTATTTTTCTTTTCAGAATGAAAGCAAAATAAGGTCCCTGTTTTTAAGCACTATATTTGATATTTAGTTTTGTATTTTTCTTGGCACCAAAACATGACCTGCTTTTGGGAGCCTCTAGTGGTCGCAGGGCTCTCAGCATCCGCTTGGCTCGCTTACGCTTCTGGTAGAAAATGTTTAAGCCTGGCAAAATTTGTCGTACAGTAAGGAAAACGCATCATTTACTGTATCGTGTCTCAACCGAATTTGCATTTTTTTTTTGCGCCTGCAGGGAGATTACAAAACTCGTCGCGAAGCGATGTGGGCAGTGACCAACTTCTCCAGCGGGGGCACTGTGGAGCAAGTGGTGCAGTTGGTGCAGAGCGGGGCCCTGGAGGCCATCGTCAACCTTCTGCAAGTCAAAGACGCCAAAATGATTCTGGTCATGTTGGACGCCATCAACAATATTTTTCTGGTGAGAAATGAGGAAGAAGGGGCTACACCCGAGGGTGGAGAGGACCCAAAAGTGGTGCCCTTCAGAATAAAAGGAATTGAGTAGGAGTCGAAAGTAGTCATCCAAATGACTTGAGTGAAAGTTCTTTGTGTAGTAGATAGAACCACTAGGGTGATTTCATGTACTGATGCTGGATCCTAAATGACTTGTGAAAAAATATTTTGTTCTGAAATCTGGAGCATCATACTGTACAATGCGCCCTTTTGCTTTTGTGACATATTTAAGGCTCATTGTTTTGGTATATTCTATACTCTGGATGGATAAATGCATAAATAAAATGATTCCATTAGAATAAGTTCTATATGATGATTAAAAACCCCTTCATACATCAAAAAATAAATCAAATGGCTCTAAATCTAGATAAATATGAAAACGAAAATTTACCTCATGAAAGACTGTCCCGTAATAACATAAAAAACCATTCCTAACCCTCCTCGCAAAAGCCACCTGGTGGTTGTTTGGGTCACTGGTCAAATTTAAATCAAAAAAACTATGTGCCTTAGCGTAGACACACAAGCATACTTGCATGGAGGGAATTTAAGTAACTGCTTCGATGTAGCCTATGTACTCATAAATTGTCTTACAAATCTAAAGTAAATGAGCTCGTTACTATCCACCTCTGGCTACATCTCAACTCTGATTTCTCCGTTTAGGCGGCGGAGAAGATCGGGGAGACGGCCAAACTCAGCCTGCTGGTCGAGGAGCTTGGAGGATTGGATCGCATCGAAAGTCTGCAGAACCACGAGAACCAGGCTGTCTACCAGGCGGCCCACAACATCGTTGAGAAGTACTTTGGGGATGTGAGTTTGACTTTCCTGAACTTGATGCCTTCAGAAATGGAACAACTGCACCATTTTTTTTCAACATCGGATCGTTGGGCGCCGCTATTATCGGCACTATCTGTGAATTGACGGGTATCTGAATTTTTAATAACTCGACTGGCTGATTGAAATATACTACTAAAAATTTGAGGTTGAGATGCAGCAGAGCCTATCTCCCTCTCCTGCCTTCATGACGCTACGTGCCTTCTGATTAATCCTTTTAACAGAAATCAAAAATCTGCACTAGACCTCATTGCTCCACTGGTTACCTAAAACGATAGTTGAAGTCTAAACCTCTATGAAGAAAGGTAAGGTCAAACCTCAAAAGAATGTGCAGGATTGGGAAACATTCTCGACTACAAACCCTGGATGACATACTTCTCAAATTTTATTTCTGAAAATAAGAATAACCCAAAATTGTTATCTCCATCTTCGACCTTTCAAATAAAGTTTTTAAAAAGTGCCCAATGGAGGTGACAAAAGCTCTTAATGAAGACTACAGAGGCAGAAATAATGTCTGAGCAGAGTAATGCTAACTCGTAAGTCCCGGCATGCCTGTGAATCAAAACTGCTAATGTAATAATTAAGACCGTTATAGTAAAATGTGTAAGATTAAGAGATAGTGTAAAAGGTGGTAACTTGTTTTAGGGAAGCATGTTTTAGCTCTTATCATAACATTAGTTTGTGTTCAGTGATGAGCTATTATCATAACATTAGTTTGCCAATCTGGTTCTGAAAAGAGTACCCACACTTTTCAATTCGCCAGCGCCGTTGAAACATTTTTGCTGAGTTAGATTAGTTGTGTTTGGAAATTAAAATGTACTGTAAGGATTTAATTGTACTTTAGAATTGTCTTGTCAGTTTGAGATTTTACAGCAAATGACCTCCTAATACTAGTAATCTGTATCCTTGTTCCTAAAATCCATTTTCGATGAACTTTTTTTTTTTTTTTTTGCAGGGTGAGATGGAAGCAATAAACGAGCCCCCAAAGACCGAGGACGCTTTTCTATTCCAGAGCCCAGACACTCATAAAAGATTTGAATTTTAGGCCACTCTATCTATATAAATTAATAAAATATTTTCATACCAAACTTCTGATTCTTGCATCAACACAATGGGGCGGACCCTACTGACGAGGGACGGGTTGACTTCAGGGATTTTTTTTTTTTAACTTTTCCGGAATAAAGTGCAATTGCACCTCCACTTCACCAAGGGGCAGTGTTTTTCTTGGCAATGTTTGCTTACAGCCCCGTGTGGAGGCTAAATGTAAATATAAGCATTGAGTATGAAGTGTAGACCCTTAAGTGACCCTAGGAAAATTAACAGATGGAATAAAGATCAACAAAAATCTCAAAAGCTATGATGAAGCTTACGTAGCACTTCACTGGGACCACTGACGGAGACGAGCAAAGACTGGCTTACTTGCCATGTTGGCAGTGTACAGCATGAAGACTTTACAACCAATTAACCTGATAAGATCATTTTTAATTTCAGGGAGATGTTGCGAAAGGCGAAGATTTGGCAAAGACTGATGCGATTTGATCACAAATGTGCTTACTTAAAAAAAAAATCTGGGATGCTGTGAGAGGATTTCTTCTTCCAAGGGGGGCTGGGTGACAAATGATTGAGCAGCACAGCATGAAAAAAATGAGTCAGATGTAATATTTGATGCTATTTCTAGGGTCAAGATTTTTAAAAGTGGATAGTTTTCAAATTGACAGTGAACTAACATCCACCTGGGAAGTGAATTGGAATGGAGAAGCTAAGCTGCTTCCAAACTAGACAATCTTGACATCAAAAACCCCTTTTCTACAAACTCTGCAAATATGACTTCATCTAAAGAATCATTTCAATACAGAAATGTCAAATTTCAATACCCAGAATACTCACATTCCTGATCTCGAGTCCCAAATCCAGCATATTTCAGGAAAATTCTTCACAAGTTCCAGAAATATTACGAAAAAGTATTCTCTGAATCTTTAGAAAATTCTGGAAATGTTTTTCTCAAAACATTCCAAAATGATTTTCCTGAAATTGCAGAATTGTGTCTAAAACCATGAACAAAAAGCATTTTCCTGAAAAAGAAAATGTATACAAAAGGATGAGTCATTTATTTTCAAAAGCTCTTTGACAAACTAAAGCACACATGATTTAAATAGTTGCATATTTCTTAAAACGACTAAACATTCAATTAATGTAATTATTTTTCTGATGACACATAAAATTCATCACTGCGACAATTTCACCTTAAAATTCCAACTAACTTTGCGGAGAACAAAGGGATTGTTGTCCGACATATTTTGAAATTCCATGAAAAAGGTTGGTTGTGCGTTTTACATTTTTGGTTTTTAAGCAATTGCGATAAGAGTTAAGGTTTCACGGAATGAGCCGGTGCTCTTGGTCATAGCCTACATTACCATGCTGGCCATAAACAGATTGGAAACTAGGAAATACTGCCAGGATTCTTGTAACAATGTGTGTCTTAAAGGCTCGATGTGTCATCAATGACCTAGATGGCACTGTTGTCTAATACTGCAACAGGCAACAACATGGTGGCAGCCTAAATGGGGATTCTGCCGTGTACAAAAAATACAAATTTCCTGACCTATGATTTTTTTTCATTTCATTTTTTTATTACCAGTAGTACCGTATTTTCCGTACTATAAGGCACACCTAAAAGCCTTTATTTTTTTCAAAAGCTGACCATGCGCCTTATATATGGATCAATATTAAGTCGCAAAGTCTTGCAACTAATGCAAGCAGCCGCCGACTAGATTTTCTTCCGAACGCCAGTAATCTGCAGTGTATGCTGGGATTTATTTACCGGCGTTTCATTGGCTAACCAAAGTGTCAATCATCATTTGAATCGATCACTATTGGCTTAAGTTATTCGGAGGTAAAGGGGGCGGATCCTTTTATCATTTACAGGCTTGTATAGGCTAAGGGGCAAAACAAAGCTTGCAATTGGCCGAAACAGATGTGTTAATCATCAGTTCAATCGATCACTATTGGCTAAAGTTATTCGGAGGTAAAGGAGGCGGATCCTTTTTATCATTTACAGGCTCGCATAGGTTAAAGCGGCAAAACAAAGCCTGCAATTGACCGAAAAAGATGAATGTGAATAGCAGTGTGGTTGTCTACGGCATAGAGGAAACATGTTACACCATTCTGTATTTGTAAATATTTTATTCTCCTGGATTTACTACACTCACAGATATAATAGGACCATGGTTGCACATTATTTTTGAACACAACGATTTCGGTGAGCTACTCCGGCTAAATATTTTCCCAGTATCTTGTTTCAGACTGAACTCGATGTTTCTGTGATAAGCGGTCCAGATAATGGATAGAATGGAGTGTCTGTTTTTAAATTCAACTCAATTCCAAGTGTTTATTGTCATATGCACAGTAAAGTTGCGAGCGAAAAAGAAAATAGAAACTAAGGAATGGTTGGCATTTCTTGAATCCCAAGACTTGAACCTTCCGAATGATATTTGGAACGATGCATTTGAGTGACATCGTACGGACACCGCATCCGCACATGTCTACGACACGTATTTGCTTCTTTGCAAGCTTTGGGAATGTTAATGGGGTAATCAGTTGGACTGAACTATCTGACTGTTTTGTTGACGTTCCCATTGTAGTGCCTTATAATCCGGTGCGTCTTATGTATGGAAAATATAGGACCAAAAACAATTTTTCGGGGTGTGCCCTATAACCCGGTGCGCCTTATCGTGCGGAAAATACGGTACATTTTTTTTTGTAGAAACTAATGATCTATGCAAATTCTGAATAGCTTCACCTGTATATTACTTTCTGGGATATCGGTTTCATTTCCTGCCTCGACGGCAAGAAGCCAGTCGTAGCCATCCATATATAGCGGACGTCATTCCTAAGACGTCCGCTATATATGAATGGCTACGACTGGCTTCTTGCCATCGAGGCAGATAATGAAACAAGATTCTAGACCAGGGGTGGCCAACAAGTTTGACACAAAGAGCTGACATTTTTAACTGTGAGAGTCAAAGAGCCACACCACGCACTGACCTGCCATGACAGAGACAAACACACACAATTAAAAACATTATTTCCCATAACGCACTCCTCTCCTTACAATACAAATATTATTCTTGTGTTGATTTCAAAAACTAAACATGAAACGAGGCAAAGAGCCACGGTATATAGAAAAAATGATGAGGCAAAGAGCCGCATTCTTATTGGCCAAGAGCCGCATGCAGCTCTAGAGCCGCGTGTTCACCACCCCTCTTCTAGACAATCAATTGTAACCATCCATATTTAATGTAAATCCAGGCTTCTGGTAGAACAGCTCGTAAACCGATTAGTTGCTGCAATGGAGAGCTGGCTTTTAGGGCAAATGAGCACCATCCTTCCCCCTGTGTTCCTGGGAAATGCTGGTCTGCTAGCGATCCCAAGAGCCAAGAAGAAATCCGACAGTGTTTTCATTGGGGGGCCTTGGTGCTGTGGAATGTTCTGCCCACTGAGTTTTGATCTGCAACCTCAGAAGAAATGTTCAAATCTAGGCTTAAAACACTTCTACTCTATAGATTATGAATGATGTTAAAACCAAAGCTGTAAATCTGTTATTACCGGCCAAACATGATTTAACTCTTTGTGTGAGGATATCACTCGCGCGTCGCCCTTGTTGGAATAATCTCAATTTATACGAGTTTGTTTGTAGGAATGTCATCATTGGATTGCTACGGAAAACCAATTATTTTCCAATCTGATTATTACCTGCATGGCAACTTGATGCTATGTTCACACTGCGGAAAAATCAAAGTTTTATCTGCGCGAACGCGATTTGTATTTGATCTATTCAAGTTTGAACAGCACGAATCCGATTAGTTTTGGCACCAGAACCAGGTCACAGTCATATGTGGTCCTAAATCTAATACATATCTGATTTTTTGGTACGCGACTTCTGTGTGAACGTCAAAGACACTTTTGCAGGACCTGCATGTCATCGAGAGGTGGGTGTCGTGATTGCCAATATGGAGCACCTGCGGCGGCTTGTTTGGCGCCAACAGCCTGGACTGCTGATTGGTGGACACTCCCTTTTAAACCCCCGGCTTCCTTTCAGTGATTGTCAGATCGTTGCGAGCTGTCGTGTTCCACTCGGTGAGCATTCCCGTCCGACTCCGTTTCTGCTAAACCTTTCTCCTGCCTGATCTTCGTTTTTGACCCGTTTCTGGACCCGATTACGCCCATTCTGCCTGCCCCCGTTACCTGACCCGTTTTGCCTCGTTACCTGCCTGCCTCCGACCCTGATTACGAACTCGACATCGCCTCTGATCTCCAGTCCCGGCCAAACGACTTACTATTCCCGCCTGTCTTCGTCCGACACGGAAGTGTCACTCCCGCCTCGCTCGCTCCTGTTTTCCGTCAGTCCTCGGATCAAGCAAGCAAGCCTTCCTCTCCCTCTCTTTTCAATAAAAACTGAGAAACGTATGCTATTGAGTCCTGCGTCCGTTCTGGTCTGTGACAGTGGGAGGAGGCGTAGACATCAACAACCATGGCGGATGAAAACATGGAAAGTATTCAATGGAGGGAAAGCGAAGTCTCGGATTTAATTCATATTTGAGGTGCTACTGGAGGACGGACATAGTTGTCCCAATAACTTTCAAATTGTTACCTACGCGTCATCGAGAGTATTCAATAGAGTAAAAGCACGGTTTGGGATTGAATAACTAATCATTTTCAAATAGCTAGATACGCTCTGGAGTTAGCATCCATGAGTACTTCCGCGAACAATTTGCGCATTGCGTGTGATGGCGCGTGTCCTCTTCCGCGCATGTGGGACACTTGTCCCGTCCGGACAGAAGATTGTTTACATTTCTAACTAAATGGGACTCGTATGCAATCTCGCAAAAACATCGGATTTCACCTAAAAAAAAAAATGGAACCGAGCGTTGAACTCTGCAGTGTGAACATAGCCGTAGTTCGTAATGAACTGAAAAGTAGCGTGTGACGGCAACACGGCTTTCAAAACCATCTTGCGGTTGCCTGTCTTACTCGGAGATGACACGTGCTTGTTTATTTAAAAAAAGAAACAATACGTCTTTGTGAGGTCTTCGAGCTAGAGGGAGAAAAGCCGATCATGTGACTCTTCCTGTCGCCGGGTGGACCTGGAGGTGGAACGCTGACCCCGCTCGCATTACTTTGCCCGATCGTCCAAAAACTTGTCGAACTCTGCGAAAGAAATTTGAAAGCAAAGTTCTTTGGACGATGGCGGCAGCCAATCGTAGGAAGAGTGACGCACCTTCGCTGGAGACTCCCTCGCTCACTGCCGATCGGTCCCGCTACGTGGACGGACCGACAACAAAACGGTGAGTGACGCGGTTCTGATTTTGCGCGGAGGAAAACGCAAACCTCACCGTATCGGAAGAAAGCCATTTCTCCGCGTTGTTCTGCAGAGCGTTTTCAACTTGAGCCGCCTGACGGGAAATAACGCGAAAGTCGAGCCATCTTTTCAGACAATTCATCCGAATCTAATGGCGCTTTCTACATACATTTGCCGTGACTTGCAGTTTGGAGTCCAGCGCCTCGGCGAGACCTTCCACGGCCCCGGGGTCTTCATACTTCACGCTGCGAACACAAGAGCTTCATCGATCAGGAAGCAAAAAACGACAGCGGCCTGATTGAAAAACACATGGTCGAGGTGCTTTAAAGCGGTCGCTCTCGCATAGAACGAAGCTTCGACAAACGCTTTGGAAGAAGACACACCAGGCAAAGTTCCCGAGCAGACTTCCGGACGAGCTTGCTGAATTTCAGCCGGCGATAGCTGCTGTGAATCCCAGCCAGTGTTCCCTGTAAGTTTCCCCGGGTCTGAGCGTTCACACAAAGTGGGTGAGCAACGCTTGAAACAACAGTGAGCAACGGCAATCCCAAGTGTGGCAACTAAGTCATTATCAAAGATGTCCAAAACTTGACATCACGTTACAGTTTGCTGAGTTTCCGGCAATGCAAAAAAAAAATTCACTTTTGAATGAATTGACTCATGTTCGATTGCAAAGGTTGTATGACCTACAAACGTCATTTGTTTTTACAACAATTCTTTCACAAGATTTCCATTTCTTTTTTTTCCTGATATATTTTGTCGCATAATACTCACATTTGTGGGGGCTCTTTGAGTCGGTTG